>NC_082662.1:108938722-109254698 GCF_025265405.1 Mesoplodon densirostris | reverse complement strand
ATTAATTAATTTATTATTTTTGGCTGAGTTGGGTCTTCATTGCTGCACATGGGCTTTCTCTAGTTGTGGTGCACTGGCTTCTCATTGCAGTGGCTTCTCTTGTTATGGAGCACGGGCTCTAGGTGTGTGGGCTTCTGCAGTTGTGGCACGTGGGCTCAGTATTTGTGGCTCACAGGCTCTAGAGTACAGTCTCAGTAGTTGTGGTGCATGGGCTTAGTTGCTCCGTGGCATGTGGTATCTTCCTGGACCAGGGCTCGAACCTGTGTCCCCTGCATTGGCAGGCGTATTCTAAACCACTGCA
The DNA here is from genome assembly GCF_025265405.1 of Mesoplodon densirostris. Classification (NCBI taxonomy): domain Eukaryota; kingdom Metazoa; phylum Chordata; class Mammalia; order Artiodactyla; family Ziphiidae; genus Mesoplodon; species Mesoplodon densirostris. The sequence goes on along the minus strand of NC_082662.1, from coordinate 109,254,397 downwards.
CCACCAAGGAAGTCCCAATTTGTGTTTTCTTTAACCACTAAATTTGTGGTAATTTGTTACAGCAGCAACAGGAAATGTAGACTGCATGGGTAATTACAGTGTGTCCAGAAACTCTACCTTCAGTTTCTTAAATTCTCTTGCAACAGATTTGGAGGCAGATCCAAAATAGGTGATTAAGCACTGCCCAAGGGTTCATGGGATATCAGCATAGATAAGTATATTAGAATGTTTCATGAGTAGATTCTACCAAAAAGTCACTCAAAATGCTGTTCCTCATGTTAGGACATTGGTTGGGATGTTGCATAACCCAGAGGACATCATAGTGAACTCACACCAATAGACATATCTGGAAGGCTGTCTTCCACTCTCTGAAAGAAAATGAAGTTAAAGCTGTCCTATACATCTAATTCAATGAAGAATGGTACTTCCTGTCCAAGAATCTTCATGGAAACCAGGCTTGGGTGGGGGAGTGGGGCATCTGCAAGGGGACAAAGGGAGACTGGGACACAGAGGATATCTAGAAGGACATATCCTGAGGTTGCTTACATTTACTGGATCATGATCTGCTCTGATGATGTGATGAAATCCAAGGACTAAGAAAAATTAACTTCTCTACACTCATGTAATCTTGCACATGAATTCAAGAGGAAATTTCAGAGTCTTGAAACCCGTCAATTTTTCATAGTGGTTAGTGGATCCTGAGGTTTAAAATTCCTCATTTAGACCTAGGAAGTGGGTAGATCTAGAACTATATTTGAGGGGAATGATCTGTAATGTGAAGACATAGGTTTTGGAGCTTGGAGAGAATCCCTGAAGCAGTAGCTTACAAGGGAGCAATTTTTAGAACATCCTGGAGCCCATGAGATTTGTTTGTTGAGTCAATTTGGACAGTCCAGGAATACGGAGGTGTCATTAGATGACATTATTATTAGAAAATAATTGAGAAGGAACAGGTTTCAGAATGAAGATAATGAAATCATTTTGGAAATTTAAGGTGCTGTGGGACATCCATGAGTCTGCAACTGAAAACACAGGATTTACCAAGGCTTCAGGGGAAAGGCAGAAGTTAACAGTTTAAGAGTCATTGCATGAAAGTAGAAGCTGAAGCCATGCCTGTGTGTGAAGTGCAGCAGGAAAGGTAGTTAAAATGAGAAAAATGGAGTTGAGGATGGGATCCTCACACATTTAAAAGGGAGAAAAATTTGTCAACGAAGGATTTGCAGTAGCCTCCCAGATGCTCACTTCAGTCTCCAGAGTGGCTAAAGGCACTGAAATCCCCAACTCTTAGGCATTGATTTTTTTCAGTAAATTCATATCTGAAATGGGTTAGGAATCTGTGTGTACTTGAAATAAATTCCTTTGTAATGAGGGCACTGCTTTTGTGGTCTTTATAATCTCTGTAGATGAACCTCAAATTCCTCCTATCTTGATAGCTGGTATATTACTTTATCCCATGATATGGAAAAAGCAACTTAATATCCCAACTTAATCCAGGTATATTTATAGAAAGAAAAGAAGGTCTCTTACAGAAGGACATTCTTTACAGAGTTACTCTGAGACTCTTGCCTAGTTCTTAAATAGCCAAACTAACAAAAAGGACACAAAGTTTTAGGGGTCAAAGTTGGTTGTCTTTTGGGATTGGTCACACTGCTTATTTTATTTTATTTTTTATTTTGTAAAAATTTTTATTGGAGTATTGTTGATTTACAATGTTATGTTAGTTTCAGATGTACAGCAAAGTGAATCAGTTATCCACATATATCCACTCTCTTTTAGATTATTTTCCCATATAGCTTATTACATAATATTGAGTAGAGTTCCCTGGGCTATACAGTAGATACTTATTAGTTACCTATTTTATATATAGTAGTGTGTATATGTTAATCCCAATCTCCTAATTTATCCCTCACCCCCTCCCCTTTGGTAACCATAAGTTTATTTTCTACAACTGTGACTCTATTTCTGTTTTGTAAATAAGTTCATCTGTACAATTTTTAGATTCCACATATAAACAATATTATATTTGTCTCTCTGTGTCTGACTTATTTCAGTCAGTATGACAAACTCTTGCTCCACCCTTGTTGCTGCAAATGACATTATTTCATTCCTTTTTTATGGCCGAGTAATATTCCATTGTATATATGTACCACATCTTCTTTATCCACTCCTCTGTTGATGGACATTTAGGTTGTCTCCATGTCCTGACTATTGTAAATAGTGCTACAATGAACATTGGGTTGCATGTATTTTTTGAATTATGGTTTTCTCCAGATATATGCCCAGGAGTGGGATTGCTGGATCATATGGTAGTTCTATGTTTAGTTTTTTAAGGAACCTCCATACTGTTCTCCATAATGGTTGTACCAACTACTTTCCCACCAACAGTGTAGGAAGGTTCCCTTTTCTCCACACCCTCTCCAGAATTCATTGTTTGTAGATTTTTTTGATGATAGCCATTCTAACTGGTGTGAGGTTAGTCATTGTAGTTTTCATTTGCATTTCTCTAATAATTAGTGATGTTGCGCACCTTTTTATGTGCCTGTTAGTCATCTATATATGTCTTCTTTTATGAAAAAAAATGTTTATTCAGGTCTTATGCCCTTTTATGATTGGGTAGTTTGTTTTTTTGGATATTGAGTTGTATGAACTGTTTATATATTTTGGATATTAACACCTTGTCAATCATATCATTTGTAAATATTTTTTCTCATTCCATAGGTTGTCTTTTCATTTTGTTGATGGATTCCTTTGCTTTGCAAAATATTTTAAGTTTAATTAGGTCCCATTTGCTTATTTTTGCTTATATTTCTTTTGCCTAGGAGACAGATCAAAAAAAAATATTGCTCTGATTCATGTCAAAGAGTGTTCTGCCTATATTTTCTTCTAGAACTTTTATGGTTTCAGGTCTTATATTTAGATCTTTAATCCATTTTGTGTTTATTTTTGTATACGGTGTGAGGAAATCTTCTAATCTTATTACTTTACATGTAGCTGTCTAGTTTTCCCAGCACCACTTATTGAAGAGACTGTCTTTTCTTCATCATAGGTGTATAGATTTACTTTGGGACTATCTATTCTGTTCCATTGATCTATGTGTCTGTTTTTGTGCCAGTACAATGTTGTTTTGATTACTGTAGCTTTGAAGTATTGTCTGAAGTCAGGGAGCATGATATCTCCAGGTTTGTTCTTTTTTCTCAAGATTGTTTTGACAATTTGGGGTCTTCTATGGTTCCATATGAATTTTAGGATTATTCTGTGAAAAATGTCATGGGCATTTTGATAGGGATTACATTAAATCTGTAGATTAGTTTGGGTAGTATGGCCATTGTAACACTATTAATTCTACCAATCCAAGAGTATGGGATATCTTTCCATTTTGATGTATCATCTTCAATTTCCTTCATCAATGTTTAATAGTTTTCAGAGTATAGGTCTTTCACCTCCTTAGTTAAGTTTATTCCTAGGTATTTCATTCTTTAATTTAATTCTAAATAGGACATTTAAAATTTCTCTTTCTGATAGTTCATTAATAAGTGTATAGAAAACCATATTTCTGTATATTAATCTTACATCCTACAACTTTACTGAATTTATTTATTGTAATAGTCTTTTGATGGAGACTTTAGAGTTTTCTATATAAAGTATCATGTCATCTTCAAATAGTGACCATTTTATAATACTTCTTCCCTTCCAATTTAGATGCCTTTTTTTTCTTATTCTTGTTTAATTGCTATGGCTACAACTTCCAATACTATGTTAAACAGAAGTCATGAGAGTGAGTATCCTTGTCTTTTTCCTGAATTTAGAGTCAAGGATTTCAGTTTTTCACTATTGAGTATGATGTTAGCTATGGGTTTGTCATAAATGGCCTTTATTATGTTGAGATATACTTCCTCTATACCCACTTTGATGAGAGTTTTTATCTTGGATGGATGTTGAATTTTGTCAAATGCTGTTTTTTGCATCTATTGAGATAATGTGATTTTTATACTTCCTTTTATAATGTGGTATATCATATTGATTCATTCATGAATATTGAACTGTTCTTATGTCCCTGGAATAAATCCAACTTGATCATGGTATATAATCCTTTTTATTTATTGTTGGATTCAATTTGCTAATATTTTGTTGAGGAATTTTGCATCTATATTCATCAAATATTGATGATATTGGCCTATAAGTTTCTTTTTTGTAGTGTCTTTGTCTGGTTTGGTATCAGGTCAATGGTGGTCTCATGGAATAAATTTGGGAGTTATCCATCCTTTTCAAATTTTTGGAATTTTTTGAGAAGAATAGGTATTACCTCTCATTTATATTTGGTAGAATTGTCCTGTGAAGCCACCCAGTCCTGGACTTTTGTTTGCTGGGAGTTTTTCAAATTACAAATTCAATTTCGTTACTAGTAATTAGTCTGTTCAAATTGTCTGTTTCTTCTTGATTCAGTCTTGGCAAGTTGTATATTTCTAGAAATTTGTCCATTTCTTCTAGGTTGTCCAATTTGTTGGCATATAACTCTTCATAGTATTCTCTTGTACTTTCTTTTTACCTCTGTGGTATTGGTTGTTCTTTCTCCTCTTTCATTTCTTATTTTGTTTATTTGGGTCTTAAATCTTTTCTTCTTGGTGACCTTGGCTAAAGGTTTATCAGTTTTGTTATCTTTTCAAAAAACCAGCTCTTGGTTTCATTGATCTTTCTTCCCTCCTTCCTCCCTCCCTCCCTCTCTTTCTTTCTTTCTTTCTTTCTTTCATTTTTGTTAATTTTTGATTTTTATTTTATTTATTTTTTTATACAGCAGGTTCTTATTAGTCATCAATTTTATACACATTAGTGTATACATGTCAACCCCAATCACCCAATTCAGCACACCACCATTCCCACCCCACCATGCCCCACTCATGGCATTTAGGTTGCGTCCATGACCTGGCTATTGTAAATAGTGCTGCAATGAAAATTGGGGTACATGTGTCTTTTTGAATTATGGTTTTCTCTGGGTATATGCCCAGTAGTAGGATTGCTGGAACATATGGTAATTCTACTTTTAGTTTTTTAATGAACCTGCATACTGTTCTCCATAGTGGCTGTATCAATTTACATTCCCACCAACAGTGCAAGAGGGTTCCCTTTGCTCCACACCCTCTCCAGCATTTGTTGTTTGTAGATTTTCTGATGATGCCCATTCTAACTGGTGTGAGGTGATACCACATTGTAGTTTTTTTGTTTGTTTGTTTTTGTTTTTGTTTTTTGTGGTACGTGGGCCTCTCACTGTTGTGGCCTCTCCCGCTGCGGAGCACAGGCTCCGGACACGCAGGCTCAGCAGCCATGGCTCATGGGCCCAGCTGCTCCGCGGCATGTGGGATCCTCCCGGACTGGTGCACGAACCCGTGTCCCCTGCACCAGCAGGTGGACTCTCAACCACTGCACCACCAGGGAAGCCCCACATTGTAGTTTTGATTTGCATTTCTCTAATAATTAGTGATGTTGAGCAACTTTGAATGTGCATCTTGGCCATCTGTATGACTTCTTTGGAGAAATGTCTATTTAGGTCTTCGACCCATTTTTGGATTGGGTTGTTTGTTTCTTTAATATTGAGCTGCATGAGCTGTCTGTATATTTTGGAGATTAATCCTTTGTCCTTTGATTTGTTTGCAAAGATTTTCTCCCATTCTGAGGGATGTCGTTTCATCTTGTTTATGGTTTCCTTTGCTGTGCAAAAGCTTTGAAGTTTCATTAGGTCCCATTTGTTTATTTTTGTTTTTATTTCCATTACTCTAGGAGGTGGATCAAAAATGATCTTGCTGTGATTTATGTCAAAGAATGTTCTTCCTATGTTTTCCTGTAAGGGTTTTATAGTGTCCGGTCTTACATTTAGGTCTCGAATTGATTTTGAGTTTATTTTTGTGTATGGTGTTAGGGAGTGTTCTAATTTCATTCTTTTACATGTAGCTGTCCAGTTTTCCCAGCACCACTTACTGAAGAGACTTTTCTCCATTGTATATCTTTGCCTCCTTTGTCATAGATTAGTTGACCATAGGTGCGTGGGTTTATCTCTGGGCTTTCTGTCTTGTTCCATTGATCTATGTTTCTGTTTTTGTGCCAGTACCATATTGTCTTGATTACTGTAGCTTTGTAGTATAGTCTGAAGTCAGGGAGTCTGATTCCTCCAGCTCCGTTTTTTTTCCCTCAAGTCTGCTTTGGCTATATGGGGTCTTTTGTGTCTCCATACAAATTTTAAGATGATTTGTTCTAGTTCCGTAAAAAATGCTGTTGGTAATTTGATAGGGATTGCATTGAATCTGTAGATTGCTTTGGGTAATATAGTCATTTTCACAATATTGATTCTTCTAATCCAAGAACATGGTATATTTCTCCATCTGTTGGTATCATCTTTAATTTCTTTCACCAGTGTCTTATAGTTTTCTGCATACAGGTCTTTTGTCTCCCTAGGTAGGTTTATACCTAGGTATTTTATTCATTTTGTTGCAGTGGTAAATGGGAGTGTTTCCTTAATTTCTCATTCAGATTTTTCATCATTAGTGTATAGGAATGCAAGAGATTTCTGTGCATTAATTTTGTATCCTGCAACTTTACCAAATTCATTGATTAGCTCTAGTAGTTTTCTAGTGGCATTCTTAGGATTCTCTATGTATAGTGTCATGTCATCTGCAAACAGTGACAGTTTTACTTCTTCTTTTCCAATTTCTATTCTTTTTATTTCTTTTTCTTCTCTGATTGCCGTGCCTAGGACTTCCAAAACTATGTTGAATAATAGTGGTGAGAGTGGACATCCTTGTCTTGCTCCTGATCTTAGAGGAAATGCTTTCAGTTTTTTACTATTGAGAATGATGTTTGCTGTGGGTATGTCATATATGGCCTCTATTTTGTTGAGGTAGGTTCCTCTATGTGCACTTTCTGGAGAGTTTTTATCATAAGTGGGTGTTGAGTTTTGTCAAAAGCTTTTTCTGCCTCTATTGAGATGATCATATGGTTTTTATTCTTCAATTTGTTAATATGGTGTATCACATTGATTGATCTGCATATATTGAAGAATCCTTGCATCCCTGGGATAAATCTCACTTGATCATGGTGTATGATCCTTTTAATGTGTTGTTGGATTCTGTTTGATAGTATTTTGTTCAGGAATTTTGCTCGTATGTTCGTCAGTGGTATTGGTCTATAATTTTCTTTTTCTGTGATATCTTTTTCTGGTTCTGGTATCAGGGTGATGGTGGGTTCATAGAATGAATTTGGGAATGTTTCTCTCCCTGCAATTATTTGGAAGAGTTTGAGAAGGATAGGTGTTAGCTCTTCTCTAACTGTTTGATAGAATTCACCTGTGAAGCCATCTGGTCCTGGACTTTTGTTTTTTGGAAGGTTTTAAATCACAGTTTCAGTTTCAGTCCTTGTGATTGGTCTGTTCATATTTTCTCTTTATTCCTGGTTCAGTCTTGGAAGGTTATACCTTTTTAAGAATTTGTCCATTTCTTCCACGTTGTCCATTTTATTGGCATAGAGTTGCTTGTAGTAGTCTCTTAGGATGCTTTGTATTTTTGCGTTGTCTGTTGTAACTTCTCCTTTTTCATTTCTAATTTTATTGATTTGAGTCCTCTCCCTCTTTTTCTTAATGGGCCTGGCTAAGGGTTTATCAATTTTGTTTATCTTCTCAAATATCCAGCTTTTAGTTTTATTGATCTTTGCTATTGTTTTCTTTGTTTCTATTTCATTTATTTCTACTCTGATCTTTATGATTTCTTTCTTTCTACTAACTTTGTGTTTTGTTTGTTCTTCTTTCTCTAGTTCGTTTAAGTGTAAGGTTACATTGTTTATTTGAGATTTTTCTTGTTTCTTGAGGTAGGCTTGTATAGCTATAAACTTCCCTGTTAGAACAGCTTTTGCTGCATCCATTAGGTTTTGGATCATCGTGTTTTCATTGTCATTTGTCTGTTGGTATTTTTTGATTTCCTCTTTGATTTCTTCAGTGATCTCTTGGTTATTTAATAACGTATTGTTTTGCCTCCATGTGTTTTTGTTTTTTACGGTTTTTTTTCCTTGTAATTCATTTCTAATCTCATAGCATTGTGGTCAGAAAAGGTGCTTGATATAATTTCAGTTTTCTTAAATTTACTGAGGCTTGTTTTGTGACCCAAGATGTGATCTGTCCTGGAGAATGTTCCATGTGCACTTGATAAGATATTGTAATCTTCTGTTTTTGGATGGAATGTCCTATAGATATCAATTAAATCTACCTGGTCTATTGTGTTATTTAAAGCTTCTGTTTCCTTATTTATTTTCACTTTGGATGATCTGTCCATTGGTGTAAGTGAGGTGTTAAAGTCCCCCACTATTATTGTGTTACTGTCAATATCCTCTTTTATAGCTGTCAACAGTAACCTTATGTATTGAGGTGCTCCTGTATTGGGTGCATATATATTTATATTTGTTATATCTTCTTCTTGGATTGATCCCTTGATCATTATGTAGTGTACTTCCTTGTCTCTTGTAACATTCTTTATTTTAAAGTCTATTTAATCTGATATGAGTATAGCTACTCCAGCTTTCTTTTGATTTCCATTTGCATGGAATCTTTTTCCATCCCCTCACTTTCAGTCTGTATGTGTCCCTAGGTCTGAAGTGGGTCTCTTGTAGACAGCATATATATGGGTCTTGTTTTTGTATCCATTCAGCAAGCCTGTGTCTTTTGGTTGGAGCATTTAATCCATTCACATTTAAAGTAATTTTTTAAAATTAATTAATTTATTTGTTTTTATTTTTGGCTGTGTTGGGTCTTCGTTGCTGCACGTGGGCTCTCTCTAGTTGTGGTGAGTGGGGGCTACTCTTCGTTGCAGTACGCGGGCTTCTCATTGCAGTGGCTTCTCTTGTTGCACAGCATGGGCTCTAGGAGCACAGGCTTCAGTAGTTGTAGCACTGTGGCTCAGTAGTTGTGGCCCATGGGCTTTAGAGTGCAGGCTCAGTAGTTGTGGTGCACAGGCTTAGCTGCTCTGCAGCATGTGGGATCTTCCCAGGCCAGGGCTTGAACCCATGTCCCCTGCATTGGCAGGTGGATTCTTAACCACTGCACCACCAGGGAAGCCCTAAAGTAATTATTGATATGTATGTTCCTATGACCTTTTTCTTTATTGTTTTGGGTTTGTTTTTGTAGGTCCTTTTCTTCTCTTGTGTTTCCCACTTAGAGAAGTTCTGTTAGCATTTGTTGTAGAGCTGGTTTTGTGGTGCTGAATTCTCTTAGCTGTTACTTGTCTGTAAAGCTTTTGATTTCTCAATCGAATCTGCATGAGATCCTTGCCGGGTAGAGTAATCTTGGCTGTAGGTTCTTCCCTTTCCTCACTTTAAATATATCATGCCACTCCCTTCTGGCTTTAGAGTTTCTGCTGAGAAATCAGCTGTTAACCTTATGGGAGTTCCCTTGTATGTTATTTGTCATTTTTCCCTTACTGCTTTCAATAATTTTTCTTTGTCTTTAATTTTTGTCAATTTGATTACTATGTGTCTCAGTATGTTTCTCCTTTGGTTTATCCTGTAGGGCATTTGCTGTGCTTCCTGGACTTTGGTGGCTATTTCCTGTCCCATGTTAGGGAAATTTTAGATTATAATCTCTTCAAATATTTTCTCGAGTCCTTTCTCTCTCTCTTCTCCTTCTGGGACCCCTATAATGTGAATGTTGTTGTGTTTAATGTTGTCCCAGAGGTCTCTTAGGTTGTCTTCATTTCTTTTCACTCTTTTTTCTTTATTCTGTTCCACAGCAGTGAATTCCACCATTCTATCTTCCAGGTCACTTATCTGTTCTTCTGCCTCAGTTATTCTGCTATTGATTCCTTCTAGTGTAGTTTTCATTTCAGTTATTGTATTGTTCATCTCTGTTTGTTTGTTCTTTAATTCTTCTACGTCTTTGTTAAACATTTCTTGCATCTTCTTCATCTTTGCCTCCATTCTTTTTCCAAAGTCCTGGATCATCTTCATTACCATTATTCTGAATTATTTTTCTGGAAGGTTGCCTATCTCCACTTCATTTAGTTGTTTTTCTGGAGTTTTATCTTGTTCCTTCATCTGGTACATAGCCCTCTGCCTTTTCATCTTGTCTATCTGTCTGTGAATGTAGTTTTTGTTCCACAGGCTGCAGGATTGTAACTCTTCTTGCTTCTGCTGTCTGCCCTCTGGTGGATAAGGCTATCTAAGAGGCTTGTGTAAGTTTCCTGATGGGAAGAACTGGTGGTGGGTAGAGCTGACTGTTGTTCTGATGGGAAGAGCTCAGTAAAAGTTTAATATGCTTGACTGTTGATGGGTGGGGCTGGATTCCCTCCCTGTTGGTTGTTTGGCCTGAGGCAACCCAACACTGGAGCCTACCTGGGCTCTTTCATGGGCCTAATGACAAGAGTCTATGAGGGCTCACGCCAAGGACTGCCTCCTGAACTTCTGCTGCCAGTGTCCTTGTCCCCACTTTGAGCCACAGCCAACCCCCGCCTCTGCAGGAGACCCTCCAACACTAGCATGTAGGCCTGGTTCAGTCTCCCCAGGGGTCACTGCTCCTTCCCCTGGGTCCCGATGCACACACTACTTTGTGTGTGCTCTCCAGGAGTGGAGTCTCTGTTTCTCCCATTCCTGTCAAAGTCCTCCAATCAAATCCCACTAGGCTTCAAATTCTGATTCTCTAGGAATTCCTCCTCCCATTGCCAGACCCCTAGGTTGGGAAGCCTGATGTGAGGCTCAGAACCTTCACTCTAGTGGGTGGACTTCTGTGGTCTAAGTGTTCTCCAGTCTGTGAGTCACCCACCCAGTAGTTATGGGATCTGATTTTACTGTGATTGCGCCCTTCCTACCTTGTCACTTGGCTTCTCCTTTGTCTTTGGATGTGGGGTATGTTTTTTGCTGAGTTCCAGTGTCTTCCTGTTGATGATTGTCCAGCAGCTAGTTGTGATTCTGGTGTTCTTGCAAGAGGGAGTGAGAGCATGTCCTTCTACTCCGCCATCTTGGTTCCTCCCTCTTTCTTTCTTTCTTTCTTTCTCTCTTTCTTTCTTTCTTTCTTTCCTTCTTCCTTCCTTCCTTCCTTCCTTCCTTCCTTTCTTTCCTTCCTTCTTTCTTTCTTTCTTTCTCTTTCTTTCTTTTGTCTCTTTTATTTCCTCTCTGATCTTTATTTCCTTCCTTCTGCTATCTTTGCACTTTGTTTCTTCTTCTTTTCTAATTCCTTTTGGGTGATTTCTAACATTCTTTAGATGCTAGGTTAGGTTGTTTATTTGAGATTTTTCCTGTTTCTTGAGGTAGGCCTGTATCACTATAAACTTCCCTGTTAGGACTGTTTTTTATGCATTCTATAGATTTTGGAGTGTTGTGTTTCCACTCTCATTTCTCTCAAGATTTTTTCTGATTTTCTCTTTGATTTCTTCATTGACCCACCGGTTTTTTAGTATCATGTTGTTTAGTCTCCATATATTTGTGATCTTCCCATTTTTCTTCCTGTACTGATTTCCATTCTGGTTGGAAAAAATGATTGATATACTTTATATCCTCTTAAATTTTTGAGACTTGGAGAACATTACATGAGCACTTGGAAAGAATGTTTTTCTGCTATTTTTGGATAAAATGTCCTAGAGATATCTATTAAGTCCAACAGTCTACTGTGTCATTTAATAGATACTATGCCTTATTCATTTTATTTTATTATTTTTTTTATTTTTGCAGTACGCAGGCCTCTCACTGTTGTGGCCTCTCCCATTGCGGAGCACAGCCTCTGGATGCGCAGGCCCAGCGGCCATGGCTCACGGGCCCAGCCGCTCCGTGGCATGTGGGATCCTCCCAGACCGGGGCACGAACCCATGTCCCCTGCATTGGCAGGCGGACTCTCAACCACTGTGCCACCAGGGAAGCCCAATACTATGCCTTATTGATTTTCTGTCTGTATGATCTGTCCATTGATGTAAGTGGGGTGTTAAAATTACCTATTATTATTGTATTATTGCCAAATTCTCCCTTCAAGTTTGTTAATATTTGCTTTATATATTTAGTGCACCTGTTTAGGGTGCACATATGTTAATGAGTGTAATTTCCTTTTCTTGTATTGATCCCTTTATCATTATATAATGCACTTCTTTGTCTTTTGTTACTTTGTTTTTTTATTATTTATTTATTTCTATTTTTATTTCAGAAAATTTAATTTTTAGTGGTTTAGAAATTTAGAGTTTTTAAAATTTTTTATTTTACATTGGAGTGTAGTTGATTAACAATGTTGTGTTAGTTGAGACTTTGTTTTAAAATCTGTTTTGGCTAATATGAATATTACTACTCCCACTTTCTCATCATTTCTATTTGCATGAAATATCTTTTTCCATCCCCTCACCTTTGGTCTGTGTGTGTCTTTACCTCTGAAGTGAGTCTTCTGTAAGCAATATATAGGTGGGTCTTATTTTGTTTTTTAATCCAATCAGCCATTCTATGTCTTTTGACTGGAGCATTTAGTCCATTGACATTTAAAGTAGTTATTGATAGGTATGTACTCATTGCCATTTTACTACTTGTTTTCCAATTCTTTTTATACTTTTCTCTGTTCTTTTTGTTCCTTTCCTTGTAGTTTGATGATTTTCTTTAGTAGTATGCTGTGTTTCTTTCTCTCTAGTTTTTGTGTATCTATTGTAGGTTTTTTATTTGTGGTTATGATGGGGTTCATATATGTTGACCTATAACTATATCTAGTTGTTTTAAACAGGTAGTTCTTTAAGTTCAAATGCATTCTAGAAGATCTACATTTTTTATTCCCCTCCCCACATTATTTTTTCTTTTTTGGTTTCTTTTTCTGGCTGTGTCAGGTCTTATTTGCAGCACATGGAATCTTCATTGTAGCATGCAGGATCTTTCATTGTGGCACACGGGCTTCTCTCTAGCTGTGGTATGTGGGTTTTCTCTTTCTAGTTGTGGTGCATGGGCTCCAGAGAGCATGGGCTCTGTAGTTTGTGGCATGGGGGCTCTCTAGTTGAGGCACGCATGCTCACTAGTTGTGGTGCATGGGCTCAATAGTTGTGGCACGTGGGCTTAGTTGCCCTGTGGCATGTGGGATCTTAGTTCCCTGACCAGGGATCGAACCTGTGCCCCCTGCATTGGAAGGTGAATTCTTTACCATTGGACCACCTGGGAAGTCCCCACATTTGTGTTTTTGATATTATATTTTACACTTCATGTTTACCCCTTAACTGATTATTGTAGTAATAGTTGATTTTATGATTTTTTGCCTTTTAATCTTCATAGTAGCTTATTTAAGTGGTTGATCCTCAGCCTTTACTGTAACCTTAACTAGTGGGTTTTTTCTTTCCTATAGATTCTTACTTCTTGTTATAGCTTTTTTTCCCCTCTTAGATAAGACCTTTAAATTTTCTTTTATGGTAGATTTAGTATCGATAAACTCTTTTAGTTTTTGCTTGTCTGAGAAGTTCTTTATCTCTCCTTCTATTCTAAATGATAATCTTGCTAGGTAGAGTTTCCTAGGTTACAGGGTTTTCCCTTTCAGTAATTTGAATATATGATGTCACTCCCTTCTGGTCTTCAAAGTTTTTGTTTAAAAATCAGCTGATAGCCTTATGGGTGTTTCCTTTTATACAACTCTTTGTTTTTCTCTTGCTGCCTTTAGAGTCCTTTCTTTAACTTTTGCCATTTTATTTAAGATGTCTTGGTGTGGGTCTGTTTTCGTTCATCTTGTTCGGAACTCTCTGTGTTTCCTGCACCTGGATATTTTCCTCCTTCAGTTTTGTGAATTTTTCAGCCAAAATTTCATCAAATACATTTTCAACCCCTTTCTCTTTCTCTTCTCCTTCTGGGATGTCCATAATGCTCACATTGGTTTGCTTCTTGTTGTTCCATAGATCCCTTAAACTGTTTTCATTTTTTTAATTTGTTTTTCTTTTTGCTGTTCTGGTTGAACAATTTCCATTATTCTATCTTTCAGATCAGGTATGCATTCTTCTGTATCACTTAGTCTGCTATTAATTCCTTCTAGTGTGTTTTTCATTTCAATTATTATATTCTTTAGTTCTGACTTGTTCTTTTTTATATTTTCTAGTTCCTTAAAATTCTTACTGTGTTTATCTATTCTTTTCTGTAATTCAGTTAGCATTTTTATTACTAGTGTTTTGAATTCTTTATCTGGTCAATGATTTATTTCTGTTTCATTAGTTGCTTTTCAGGGGTTTTCTCTTGCTCTTTCAATTGAACTAAATTCCTCTGTCTTCTTATTTTATGTAACTTTCTGTTTCTTGTGAAATTAGTTGAAACAGTTACCTATTGTGGTCTTAAAACAGTGTCTTTATGTGGGAGCATCCCTACACAGTCTACATGAGCCCAGTGGCTTTGGTGGGAGAGCTGGATTTGATGTGAATAGGAGTCACATCTTTCCTCAGGGTGTGCTGGAAGCTATCACTTTGCTAGGAGGTGGGGCTGGAGATGGAGGGGCTAGAGATGGAGCCAGATTTGAGCCAGCACTTCCTCTCTGTTAAGTGGCTATAACCACCCTATTGCAAGTGGGGATGGGTTCCAAGTTGCTGGAGCAGAAGCCCTGAGGATCGAGTTGAAGCCACAGGGCAGGCAGGGCCCATGCGAGCTCCCAGCATGGGTTGCAGTGTGGGCTGTGGCAGTCTAGTTGAAGATAGAGATTGGAGCTGCTTCTGATGTGCTGTCTAAGTGCCCATAATGGCTGCTGCTGCCCTGCTCAAGCACCATTTTGGGTCAGAGCCACCTCTGTTTCTCACAGCCAGTCTCCCAAGTGGGGCTGAAATGTGTGCTCAGCTTAGGCTGGGGCACACACCAGAGCAGTAATGGGAAACCAGCTAGTCACTTATACAATTTTCAATCCTCTCTCTGCCCTGCTTCAGGATCAAGCAAGCATGTGCATGATCCTCACAAGCAGAGTCCGGCTTCCCTGGACTCCCAGCCTTCCTGTTAGTACCACTGGCCCTCCAAGCATTCAGGGGGACTCATCTTCCCTTTGTCAACCCCAGGGGTAAGGTGCCCAGTATGTGGCTCAAACTACTCCTCAGGGAAGATCTCCACCTGTGCATTCTCCCTTTCCCTCTGAGTCTCCTCTCAGGTCTCAACCTCATCACTTCCTTTCCCTTTCTACCCAATTCTGTGTGAATTTTCCTTACTGCCTTGGTTGTACAGTGGAAAAACAGTATTTGTGGAAAAAGAGGAGTTCTTGGGAAGATAAATTTTAGGGACTGGTGTATATATAGGAACTGAGGATCTGGATATAGGCTTTCTAAAACTATGTATGTTACAAATACTTTGGAAATTTTTTCAGGTGGCTGCATACCTCAGTTTGAAGACCAGTGAGCTAGACACTAATATTGCCAGGGAACACACACCCTCCAACCAGCTTCCGCAGGGCACATTTGACCTCCTTGTTTCTCAAACAAGGGATTTAACATGTAGATAATGGGGTTTAACATGGGAGTCATAACACAGAATAGCACAGAGACCAGGATATCCATATCCAGGGAGTAGCCTACTCTGGGTCTGTCCTAGTTGAAGTTGGCCATTCCATAAAAGACCACCACCATAGTGAGGTGGGATGCACAGGTAGAGAAGGCCTTGCTCCTGCCCTGAGCAGAGGGAATCCTAAGGATGGCAGAGATGATGAGTATGTAGGACACTGCAGTAAACAGGTAGGGGCTCAGGCCAATGGTTGCACTGGCCACATGGAGCACAGAGTCACCGAGAGAGGTGTCTGAGCAGAAGAGTTTCAGGAGGAATGGGATATCACAGAGAAAGTGGCTGATCTGGTTAGGCCTACACAGAGTGAGTGCAGCTGCCAGCACTGTGTATGTCACAGAATTCACCAGCCCACCTAGCCAGGACCCAGTTGCCAAACAAACACAGACCTTCACATTCATGAGGACTGGATATTGAAGAGGGTGGCAGATGGCTATGTAGCAGTCATGAGTCATAGTTGCCAATAAAACATGCTCAGTGCCAGCACATGTCACAAGGAAGAACATCTAGGAAAGGCAGCCCTCACAGGAGATGGTCTTCTTCTCCTGGAAGAAGTTCACCAACATTACTGGAATAGTGGTAGATGTGTAGCAGGTGTCCAAGAAACTCAGGTTGCTGAGGAAATAATACATTGGGGTTTGGAGGGCAGGACTGACTCTTGTGGCCATTATTATGAGTGTGTTCCTGAAAAGAGTTGTCAGGTAAATGACCAGGAAAAACAAGCCCTGTAGGTTGGAGTGTCTGGAAAATCCCAAGAAGATGAATTCAGCGACATCTGTTTGACTGTTCATTTCAAGTGGCATCACAGCTACAAAACAATGAGAAAAAAGAAGCCATAATGAGAATGTACAAAGAGCACCCCAAATGGACTTGTAAACTTATAGGCCCATGTAAAATAATGTTAGATATAGACAGTTTGGACTGTGGAGGGAGGTGTGCAGAAATGCCTTCAGAGAGACCAGAACTTCTCACTCAGCAGATCTAACCAGCTCAGGCCCAGGGACCACCCACAAATTTGCATGGCTACTGGTGTGTGAAAATAAAAGCAGACTTGGTTAAAACTAGCAACAAGCCACTAAACCCTTCATTAGTATGAACTCATTTCTCACTACCTTGGTAATATATACCTCCTATCATTGCCCTTTTTGGTAAGCATATTAATTTTTCTGAGAAATAAAATTTAATTGTAAAAATTCAGGAAAACTAGAAAAATATTAAGAATTTAATCACCTGCAGAATCAGAATCAGTGCTACTTTTCAGTGTACTCCATTGTAGGTTTTTTCCAGTTATGTAAATATTGAGCTCTGCTTATCGTTTTAAAATATTAGGAGTACAATTTCCCAAATTGGAAAGAAAGAGGTAATACTATCCATTCACAGAAGACATGATCTTATATAGAGAAAATACCAAAGAATCCACAAGAAAGCTACTAGAGCTCATAAACAAATTCAGCAGAGTTAAACACACAAAAATCATTTGTGTTTCTGTACACTAACAGTGAACAATCCAAAAAGGAAGTTAAAAAAATCAATTCCATTTACAATGACATCTAGAAGAATTAAGTATTTATAATGTCTTACTAAAGAGGTGAAAGACTTTTTACACTGAAAACCACAAAGCGTTGCTGAAAGAAATTAAAGGAGACATAAATAAATGGCAAGACATCCCATGTTCATGGTTAAGAAAACTTAACATTGTTAAAATGTCAGTATATCCAAAATGATCTACACATTTTGATCAATATCAACATTCTATAGATCTTTCCCAAAGAAATGGAAAAGCCAATCCTCAAATTCATTTGAAATTGTAAAGGACCCTGAATAGACAATACAATCTTGGCAAAGAACAATAAAGTTGGAGGACTCACACTTCCTGACTTTGAAACGTATTGCAAAGCAACAATATTGTACTAGCATCAGACAGACATATAGACCAATGGAATAGAATAAAGAGCCCAGAAATAAATTCTCACATACATGTTGATTTTCACCAAGGGTACCAAGACTATTCAATGGGAGGAAAAAAAGGTCTTTTCAACAAGTGGTTCTGGGAAAACTGGATATCCACATGCAAAAGAAAGAAGTGGTCCCTTACCTTATATAATACACAAAATTAACTCAAAATGTATTAAAGACCAAAACTTAAGAGCTAAAGCTATAATACTTTTATAAGAAAACATTGAGGGGAAACCTTGATTTCATTATATTTGGCAACAATTTCATAGATATGACACCAAAATTACAGGAAAACAAAAGAAAAATAAATTTTACTTCATGAAAATTAAAGTATCATCAAAGGGCACTAACAAGAAGTAAAAGATAACCTATAGAATATGAGAAAATATTTACAAGTCATATATCTGATAAGGAATTAATATCCAGCATATATAAAGAACTCCTACAACTCAACAACAAAAAATAAATTCAGCAAATTTGAAAAATACAAAATCAATATACAAAAATATGTTGCATTTCTATGCACTGAAAACAAACTCTCAGAAAGAGAAATAAAACAATTTTATTTACAATTGTACTAAAAAGAATTAAATACCTAGAAATAAATTTAAAGAGGTGAAAGACAGGTACACTGAAAACTATAAGATATTGATGAAAGAAATTGAAAAATACACAAACAAATGAAAAGATATTCTGTATTCATGAATTGGAAGAATTAATATTGTTAAAATTTGATATTGCCCAAAGCAATCTATAGTTTCAGTGCAATCTCTATCAAAATTCCTATTGGCATTTTTCACCGAGATAGTATAAATAATTTTAAAATTCGTATGAAACTACAAAAGACACCAAATAGTCAAAGAAATCTTGAGAAAGAAGAACAAAGCTGGAGGCATCATGCTCCCTGACTTTAAACCATATTACAAAGTTAATATAGTAATCAAAACAGTGTAGTATTGGCATTAAAACAGACACATAGGGGACTTCCCTGGTGGTCAAGTGGTTAAGAATCTGCCTCCCAATGCAGGGGACGTGGGTTTGATCCCTGGTTGGGGAAATAAGGTCCCACATGCTGCGGGGCAACTAAGTCCACGCACCGCAACTACTGAGGCTGTGTACTCTGGAGCCCACAAGACGCAACTAGAGAGAAGCCCGTGCACTGCAATGAAGAGTCTGTGCACCACAACAGAAGGTTTTTCATGTCGCAAAATAGATCCTGCATGCTGCAAATAAGACCCAATGCAGCCAAATAAATAATAAATAAATAAATATTTTTTAAAAAGAGAGAAACACGTAGATCAATGGAACAGAATAGAGAGCCCAGAAATAAACCCACACATATGTGGTCAATTAATTTATGAGAAAGGAGCCAAGCATATACACTGTGGAAAGCAAAATCTCTTCAATAAATGCTGTTGGGAAAATTGGACAGTCACAGAATGAAACTGGACTACTGTCTTATACCATACACAAAAATTAACTCAAAATGGATTAAAGACTTGAATATAAGACCTGAAACCATAAAACTCCTAGAAAAAAACAGGCAGTAAGCTCCTTGACATCAGTCTTGGTGATACCTTTTACTATCATAAATACTGGAATGAACATTTTTATACATAAGTATATGTGAGCCTTTCTGGTTACCTCTTCAGAATAAATTTGGTCTCCATGTTTTTAAATATACTGCAGATGGAAAAATTCTAAGTAATCAAACATACTTAAGTATGTTAACTTATTAAAGTAAACTTTATGACACCAAGATTTACTCTCAAACATTGTATGTTTTCTGAAAAAATAATTGATACAGTTATTAGCTTTCTTTTAAATTATCCATGCTGACAGGTTCACAATAACTGTGAATAGGGATTTCTGCACCTTTTTCAATCTTGGGGGTGAGATGATATAGTGGAAAGGGTGGGCTCTTGAATCAGATAGATGTAAAATCAAATCCTATTTCTACTGCTTGCTAGATGTGAATGGTGGATAAGTTAGCAGACTTCTCTGTTCCTCAGTTTGCTCATTGCATTCTGATATTAATACTGCCTATATCAGAGTTTTTGGGAGAAGTAACATGAGATAATATAAGTAATGTGCCTGCTATATAATAGGTGTTCAATCAACCGTGGCTATCAATGCTATTGTTTTAATCCATACAAAAATATTTTAAGGTAAAATATTTTCTTTGGCTCTACCTTCCAAGTTGAATAAATATTATTCTCACTACTGTCACCACAGAGACCCCAGTCCAAGCTATCATTTTCTCTTGCCTAGACTTCTACAACAGACTCCTATTTTCTTTCCACTCCCCTGTTCTTATTTAGTCAATCTCCAGACAGGAGCAACCAGAGTGAGTTTTTACAGCATAAACAAAATTACACCACTCTTAACTCAAAACCTTCTGATAGTTTCCCATCTCACTTAGAATAAAATTTAAAGATCTCACCTTAGCATACAAAGA
Organism: Mesoplodon densirostris; assembly: GCF_025265405.1. Taxonomy (NCBI): domain Eukaryota; kingdom Metazoa; phylum Chordata; class Mammalia; order Artiodactyla; family Ziphiidae; genus Mesoplodon; species Mesoplodon densirostris. Next base: position 109,234,500 of record NC_082662.1, on the reverse strand, counting down.
CCATGGGATCGGACCTCTGACTACATTTCTATTATTACTTTCCACCATTATTGCCCATTGTTCACTCAGCTTGAGCTACACAGGGTTGCTTTCCATTTAAGTTTACCAAACACATGCCCATTGTAAGGGCTTGTACTTGATATTTCTTCAGCTAGAAACTTTCCCCCAGATATTTGCATGGTCTGTTTCCTATTTTCATTGCAGTTTTTCCTGAACTCTTACTTCCTTAAGGAAACTTCCTCTGAAAATTCTATCTAAAATAGCAGCTCCATCATTTTATCCTCTTCTCTTGCTTTACTTCTTTTGTAGCATTATGCTACATCTGGCATGAAATTATTTATCTATTTGAATCTGTTTGTAGTATAGGTTCAGTGAGGCCAGGAGCTCAGTTTTGCTCCCTCTCTATCACTCATACCTAAGACAGTGCCTGGCATACAGTGTGTGTGCAGTAATTATGTGTTGAATGAATAAATGAATCTATATTTTTAGATAATTCTGGATTTTAATATATTTCCTTTGAGAAAATCTAGTCTAATTATTTTTCATTTTGCCTAATTATGTTTAATTATTCTTCCTTATATCTTTCTCCTGACCTGTGATATCAGCCTATCATGCTCATCAGCCCATTTTATTATCTAGAGTAGAAAACTTTACTCATTGGAAATTTTAACATCTTCTTCCATATCAACTTTTTACATAATAAATAATTCTCATTAAGAATAAAGATAAAACCTAGCTTATTTTTATTTCTCCCATATAAGTTATCAATTAAAGCAAAATATTACTCTGTTAGAACCCCAACAGATATATATATATATATATATATAGTTTCAGTTGCTTATGGTAAACTCTCCTTTCATGGCCAATATACTACATTGGTTAAGTTGTGAACTCTGGAGTTAGATTTCTTGGGATCAAAGCTCATCATTGTAATTCTTTAGTTATGAGAACCTGGGTAAGTTACTTCTTCTCTCTTTGCTTAATATTTCCATGTCTAAAGTGAAAATTGAAAGAAAAGAGACCATATTTAAGATGGAATCATAAAAAATTTACTCAGTCCAAAAGGACAAATAAATGGGCAAATATATTTTGTAAAGAATTTAAAAAGACTACTAACTGTTTAAAAAAATAATAACATGCATTGGAGAGCTTATAACATAGATAGAAATTAAATACATAACAATAACAACACAAAGGGTGAGAGGGTGAAAAAAATAGAAAAATGTTTTGTAGTATTGCCTTGTACCTTAAGTAGTAAAACATAAATTAAAGATAGATCATATTAAGTAAACAACGTATAGTACAATAGAGTGAGCACTAAAAAATAATGCAAAGAAGTATATCCAAAAACCAATAGAAGAGATAAAATGGAATAATAATAAAAATTAAAACCCAATCCAAAAGAAGGCACAAAAGATCAGATGGGACAAATGGAAAACAAATGATAAAATACTAGACTTAAGTCTATCACATCAGTAATACCAGAAAATGTAAGTAGAATAAACACTCCAATAAAAAGAGCTTCAGACTGGTTTTTAAAATGAACTAAGTATATCCCCTTTTTAAGAAACTCATTTGACATATTAGATTTTGAATATGTTCAAAATAAAAGGATAGGGACAAATATACTATGTAAAACCAAATGTAAAAAAAGTTGATGTGAAAAAAAAAGTTGATGTGTAGGCTTTAAGATGGAGAGATTACCAAAAGTAAAGAGGAATATTTTGTAATAATAAAAGGATCAGTTCATCAAAAAGACATAATAATCACAAATGTGTAAAAGCTTCTATTAAAATAACTGAAAAATAAAGAAAATATTGACAAAAAAAGAGTTGGACAAGTTCACAATAATAGTTGGAAACTTTAATACTCCTTTCTCATTGAAAATTATGAAATTAGTTAACAAAAAATTTAGTAAGGATATAGAATATTTAATTATTAAAATATATTTTGGATTTTTGTCACAAATATATTTTGTGACAACACAATTGCCTTGACATAATTAACACTACTTTATATCCAATAATTTCAGAATAAACATTCCAGTTGAATGCAAACGTAATATTCACTAAAGTAGACCATACAAAAGCAAGTTTTGTATGGAGTATATTTCCTGACCTGGGCTACAAAGCAAGTTTCATATGGAGTATATTTCCTGACCATGATGGAATTAAATTATAAATTAATAACAAAAAGATATCTGAAAAATCCCCCAATATTTAGAAATGTAGCAAACATTTCCATGAAACTTATGGGTCAGAGGAGTCATAAGGAAAATAGAAAATGTCTTAAATGTAATGATAATGAAAACACAGCTAATAAATATTTGTGGGGTGGGGACTTCCCTGGTGGTGCAGTGGTTAAGAATCTGCCTCCCAATGCAGGGGACATGGGTTCAAACCCTGGTCCAGGAAGATCCCACATGTCACGGAGTAACTAAACCGAAGTGCCACAACTTACTGAACCTGTGCTCTAGAGCCTATGAGCCACAACTACTGAGCACATGTGCTGCAACTACTGAAGCTTGTGCGCCTAGAGCCCATGCACTGCAACGAAGAGTAGCCCTCACTCACAGCAACCAGAGAATGCCCACATGCAACGAAGACCCAACCCAACCAAAAATTAAAAAAAAAAAAAGCGGGGGGTGTAGCTAAAACAAGGTTTAAAGAGAAACTTATAGCTTTTAATGCCTATATAAGAAAATAAATGTTTAAAATAAATAATCTAGGCTTTTAACCCTATTGGGTAGAAGTATTTCTAACTTATTGGTTAGAAACAGAAGATAAAATTAAACCCAAATAAAAAAAAATTTTAATGATACAGACCTGAAATTAATAAAATAAGAAAACAGACAAACAGGAAATCAATAAAGGCAAAATTTTGTTCTTTGAAAAGTTTAATAAAACTGATATACCCTTAGCAAGACTGATCAAAGAAATAAAAAACACAAATTACCAAAATCAGGAATGAAAAATGTGGACACCACTACAGATTCTACAAACATTAAAAAGATAATAAAATACAAGGAACAACTTTATTCTGTTAAATTTGACAACTTAGATAAAATGGACAAATTCCTTGAAAAACACAACTTCTGAAAATGTAAGAAGTAATTGACAGAAGGAGAAACAGAATATATGAATGGTGTGAATCTATTACAAGAATTTTTTTTTTTTTTTTTTTTTTTTCGGTACGCAGGCCTCTCACTGTTGTGGCCTCTCCTGTTGTGGAGCACAGGCTCTGGACACACAGGCTCAGCGGCCATGGCTCATGGGCTTAGCTGCTCCATGGCATGTGGGATCTTCCCGGACCGGGGCACAAACCCGTGTCCCCTGCATCGGCAGGCAGACTCTCAACCACTGCGCCACCAGGGAAGCCCTATTAAAAGAAATTTAACCTGCAATTAAAAACCTCGCCAAAAAGAAACTCCAGGCCCAGATTGTTTCATGGTGAATTCTATCAAACATTTTAAGAAGAAATAATATAGTATTACAAAAACTCTTCATAGAATAAAAACAGAGGGAATACTTCCCAGCTTGTTTTATGACAACAGCATAATCTTGATGCCAAAATGTGATAAGGTTTTTTATAAGAAAAGAAAATTACAACCTGATATCCCTCATGAACATAGACACAAAAATGCCTAAAAAATACTATCCAATCCAATCCAATGATACTTGAAAAGGATAATACACCATAGTTTATTATGGTTTATTACAGGAATGTAAGGTTGTTTTACCATTTAAAAATTAATCATTGCCATCCTTATATTAATAGAATAAAGGAGAAAAACTGTGAACAACTCAATAAATGCAGAAAAAGCAATACCCATTCATAATAAAAAATAAACATCCAACAAACTGGGAATAAATGGGAACTTCCTCAATCTGGTAAAATATATTTAGAAAAACCCTACAGTTTGTATTATACTTAATGGTGACACATTCTGTGTAACATATTAAAAAAACAGGGATGTCCACTCTCACAGTTTCTATTTAGAATTGTACTAGAAGTCCTAACTAATGCAACAAGACAAGAAGAGTAAAAGGCATAAATGTTTGAAGGACAGATGTCAACCTGCATTTATTCACAGATGTCATGACTGTGTATGTAGAAAATCAAGAGGAATTAATGAAGTAATATTTAAGAAAATCTCAGGAAGCAAAGTCAATATGCAAAGATTAATTGTATTTCTATAATCGACAAACTCTGGATATGTAATTTAAAACAATACTATTTGCAATAGCTTTATCAACAAGTGTGTAGAAATAAATTTAACAAACAAGTTGCAAGTTCTCTCCATTGTAAAGCACAAAATATTGCTTAGAGAAATTAGAGACAAAAATCATCCTACATGGGGCCTCCCTGGTGGCGCAGTGGTTGAGAGTCCGCCTGCCGATGCAGGGGATACGGGTTCGTGCCCCGATCTGGGAGGATCCCACATGCCGCGGAGCGGCTGGGCCCATGAGCCATGGCCGCTGGGCCTGCGCATCCGGAGCCTGTGCTCCGCAACGGGAGAGGCCACAACAGTGAGAGGCCCGCATACCGCAAAAAGAAAAAAAAAAAAAAATCATCCTACAGATTCAACACAGTCCAAATAAAAATTTCAGTAGTTCTTTTTGAGGAAATTACAAACTGATTCTAAAGTTTATCTGGAAATTTAAAGGACCTAGGATAGCCAAGATAATATTGAAGAATAAAAATAAAGTTGGAGAACGTATTTCATATTTCAAGAGTTAAATAACTTTAAATAATTAAGACAGTGTGGCACTATTGTAAGGAAAGACAAATAGATCAGTGGGACAAAACAGAGCTCATAGATGGACACATAACATATACTGGCAATTGATTTTCAATGAAGTTACCAAAGCCATTCAATATGTTAAAAGAATATATTTTTTATTAGTTTCTGCTTTATAACAAAGTGAATCAGTTATACATATACATCTGTTCCCATATCCCTTCCCTCTTGTGTCTCCCTCCCTCCCACCCTCACTATCCCACCCCTCTAGGTGGTCACAAAGCACCAAGCTGATCTTCCTGTGCTATGTGGCTGCTTCCCACTACCTATCTACCTTACATTTGGTAGTGTATATATGTCCATGCCTCTCTCTCGCTTTGTCACAGCTTACCCTTCCCCCTCCCCATATCCTCTTAAAGGAATATTTTTAAATAAAAGGAGCTGGAGCAACTGAATATATGTATGAAAAATAAAGAATCTTGACTCCCAACTTACCTGAAGAACAAAATTGCTAACCTACTTCATCAAAATTAAGAACTTTTACTCTTCAAAAAACACTATTAAAGGATAAAGAGCAGTGTAAAGACTGTGAAAATATTTATATTTATCTCACAAAAGAGTCATATCCAAAATATTTTAAATGTCTATAAATCAATAATAAAAACACAAAAGACAAAAGAACAGCACAATTGAAAACTGGGAGACATGAACAGACACTTCACAAAAGACTATATCTAAATGGCCAATAACTTAAGAAAAGATACATCAACATGCAAATTAAAACAATGTGAAATAGGAGGGGTTAGGACATCCTTGCCTGTTCCTCACCTTGGGGGGAAAGCATGCAACATTTTACCATTAAATATGATGTTAATATAGGGTTTTTAAAAATGTGCCCTTACCAGTTAAGGAAGTTCCATCTATTTTTCCCTTATTAAGACTCTTATTATGAATGGGCATTAAATTTTGTTGAATTTTTTTTCTAAATACAACTATTGAGACGTATTTTTTAATAATCCTACTTCTGGGATTCCAATTATGTTTATGTTTGGTGCTGTAAAATAGCTCTCAGATACTCTGGATTTTGGGAGGGGTTTGGTTTTTTTTTTTTTTTTTTTTGTTTTTTTTTTTTTTTTTTTTTGCTGTACGCGGGCCTCTCACTGTTGTGGCCTCCCCCATTGCGGAGCACAGGCTCCAGACGCACAGGCCCAGCGGCCATGGCTCACGGGCCCAGCCTCTCCGCGGCATGTGGGATCTTCCCAGACCGGGGCACGAACCCGTATCCCCTGCATCGGCAGGCGGACTCTCAACCACTGCGCCACCAGGGAAGCCCTGGTTTTTTACTTTTATTTCTCTTTGTGTTTTGGTTTGGGTAATTTCTTTAATATATTTTCAAGTTCATGGATTCTTTTCTTCAGCTGATGAGCCCATAAATGTAATTCTTTATCTCTGTCACTATGTTTATTTCTAGCATTTCTACTTGATCTTTTCTTATTGTTTCCAACTCTCTTCTGAAATTAGCTCTGATTTTGCATGTTGTTTACCTTTTTCATTGAATGCCTTAATCTATTAATCATTGTTATTTTAAATTCCGTGTCTGGTAGTTTTACCATCTTTGTCATAACTGAGTCTACTTCTGATGTTGGTTTTGTGTCTTCAGAATGTTGGGTTGCTTTTTTTTTTTTTTACCTTTTTGTATACCTTATAACTTTTGGTTGAAACTGAACAGTTAGGACAGTAGAGACTGAGGTAAATTTGGGGAGGATGAGGCTTGGAGATGAGCATGTCTTCCCTTCTGCTAGACCTTTAGTATGGGAGTTTGGGTTAATCTAGAGAGGAATTGGACTGAGTTTGGAGTTTATTGTTGCTATGGTTACCTTCAGTGCACTACAGGCTTCAAATTTCTCTATTGATTTCTTGTGCTTAGGGTTAGGCAAGTTTGCCAGAGTTTTATTTTTCTCAATTTTTACTCTCCCTGCCTGCTTTGTGTCTACCTTTCCTACTACTACCCCCAGAGATAATCTGTTTCTTGATGCCACTGTAACAATTGTATTCCACTGTTAATTTTACTCATTGCTTTTTAGTGGGCTGGTGGGGAACTGGGGGGTGGGGTGGGAGGTGGGGGAGTGGGTAGATATCCTCTGATGTTCTGGTAAGGCTTAGTCTTAGGTACTGCGAACCTGAGTCTTGGGGGTGTGGCCTTCATGAGTGATCCTGCCCCTCTGCCAGCTCTAGTGCTGGTCCTAGCACATAACCTCTCCCCGAGTGGTAGAATTTGTGTCCCTGTCCCTTCCCAGCTGCAGTGTTTTCCTACAAAGTCCTAAGGTGATACTTTTTGTTGCTTTTGCCCTGCAGATTACAGCTTTACTTCTGTAGGAAAAAATATGGTAAATGGACCTGGAAGAAGTTTTTGCAGTCGCTGCTGTTCCCTCTGCCTTCCTTCCCCAGACAGCCCCATATAGGGACGCTTTCTCAATACTTGTTGGTCTTTGCTATGAGCATCTGATGGAGTTCATGGAGGAAAGCAAGAGGGTGAATACCTTCTTGCCTGTGGTACCCAGGGATTTCACACATTCATTCTGGCCCACACTTAGTGTTTAGTAATTCATTAAATTAACAGAGAAGTTGAGTCTTATCAGCTTACATGGCATCCGATGGCTTCTGTCCCAGGTTAAAAAAAAAAAATGCTTGGTTCCTATTTCTCCCTGCAAGAGTCTATGCCTCCCCAGTTCTCTGTTTAGTTGTTTGCCCTGCAATTTCAATTCCCTAATGTGTTCAAGAAAAGTCATTAATTTGCGTTATGTCCAACTTTACTGTTGTTGTTGCAATGCTAGAAGCAACACTCTTTCCAGCTCTCTAAACCTCTGAGCTGAAGTTGGAAGTCTATACAACCACTTCTGAAAACTATTTGGGAAGTTTCTAATGAAGTCAAACATACAGTTACTCTGTGACCCAGAAACACCATTCCTAGGCACATACCTGAGGAAAGTAAGTGCATATGTAAACAAAATGACTTGTATAGTAATAATCAAAACCAATTTGTTCATAATAGTATAAACTAGGAATAAACACTATGCCTATCAACAGGAGAATGGATACAAAAGTGTGGTATAGTCATACAATGGAATACTACATGGTTATTTAGAATACCAATATATGTATAAACACTGATGAATCTAAGACAAATTTTTTAACAAATAAAGGAAGAAAGACTTAAAATAATTTGTACTGTGGTAGCCATTTAAAATAAGTTCAAAGTTACCTCTGGATAACACTGATGGGAAAGGAGTATGAAGGAATTTTCTGAGGTGATGGAAATATTCTACATCTTAATTTGAGTAGTGGTTCATGGGTGCATATATCTGTAAAAATTCATCAACCTATAAACTTAAGTTTTGTGCATTTTACTGTATGTGAAATATAACTCACTTTTTAAAAATAAAGTAAGAAAAAGATAAAAACAGGAAATATTTTTCATGCAATTTTCATTTCAGTATTGGTCAGAGCCAAGTGCAACCAATCACTAAGACCTCTTAAATATATTCTTCCATTTTCTCATCTTTCTACTTCCCCTCTACTACGGTTACAGTTCAGAAACTTATCACCTCTTATCTGGGCCATTGTAACTGCCTTTAGATTGTTTCCCTGCCTACAGTCTTGCCTCTTCAGGCATATACAAGCGTAATGATTAAGGATTCACAATGATTAATTTACTCTCCTCAATGATTAATTTGGAGTGAACCTGGTTGTTAGTCCCATGAGCCTTGGACTACAGATGAAAAGTAATGTTCACAATGTGTGTGTGTGTGTGTGTGTGTGTGTATGTGTATGTGTGTTTTACTGGGGGAGGTGCCATGTGTGAGAACACTGTCCCATAAGTAGGTTGGCAACCCAGGCAATATTGATGACAGAAATCTCAAGTAAAACAGACAACATGGGTCTGTCCAGCCAAGGGCAAACAAGCTCATGGGACTTCTGTTGTCCTCATGTTTACAGGAGAAAGGATCCAGAGGTCTCTTGGACACTAGTGAACTTCCCTGAGAACTGTGCTCCTGCCAGAGGAAGGAAGACTGCAGGATTCTGAGCTTTGCTGGCAGCCTCTTCACCTACAGCTGCATTCCCAATCCCTGGAGATTCCTGTTAGTTGCAGAGACCTGGTAAGTCAGCCCTGGCTGGTTGCTACCAAACTCCATCACTAATTCTAAGAAGCTCGTGATTTTCAGTTATAGCACAACCTTATTAGCTACCCCAGAGGAGGTGTTAGGGAAGCAGCTGCTTTGGGGAATAGGACTGGCATGTGGAGGCTGTGTTAGACCTGCCCTCTGAGCAAGCTCATTGGGAAAAAACAAAAACTGAAAAGTCCTCCAACAGGGGTCTCAGAAAATATCCTCTCCTTCCTCATGGGCAGCCCGGAGTCCAGGTGTCTATGCTGTCTGGAAGCCAGACTTTGGTGTGAGAATGGGCAGGAATGTTGCAGGGTATCAACAATGACCCAGAGACCACAAACTAGGTGAGGGCAGACTGGAAGCAGGGGACATCTGGAAGGTAATAGCCTGTGTTTTAGAAAATTATCAGCTTAAAAAACTGATAAAACTCTATAGATCCAGAAAATGTATGTGTACCCATGCACAGAATCTTCCATGTAATCCCAGTGGGGTCATATAATTGTGAAACCCATCCCCAGAGCCCTTCATAGTCCACGTGCCTTCATGTTAAACACCTTTGGTTGTCCAAGAGAGTAGTCTGAAAACTAAAACCATATCAAAATGAAAATGTCTGTAACTGAAGATGTAGAGTTTTGGAGGTTGGAGAAAATCCATGAAGCAATCAATCACAGAGAAGGAGACCTACTTGGAGCGCTTTGAAGTTTATGGGTGGTGAGGATCTGAATCAGTTTGGGCAGGCTGGGGTAATTAATTAAAACAGGAAATAAATGAGGTATAGTAGGTATAGTAGGGAGATGAGACAGTGGATTAGATCTGAGTGATGTTGAGTGTTAGGTATCTGTGGGATATCCATGTGGAAATGCCCAATAGACAGTTGAAAATAAAGGATTTAACCTCAGGAGACAGGCTAAACCTGTTTGGAAATGGATTGGGAATCATTGTCTTGAAGGTAGCCTTTGAATCCATAGCTGAACATGAAATCAACCAGAGAATAGATAAAGTAAGAAGAGAAGTAGGCTAAGGCGGGACTCCTGTGATCTCCAAAAGTTCACAGGGAGGTTGGTTGAAGATGTATCCAAGAAAGTTTACTGATACTCACCATTCTCTCCATGCTAGCTGTAGGCATCCCTTCATGGTAAAGTAATGTTAGAGTTGGGCTGACAATCTTCATGTTCTTTTAGAAAATCCTTATGTAATATGTGTGTACTATTATTTGTTTTCTCTATCAACTGCATAGATGGATTTCAGTTCATTAAAAATCAGTAACGTGCATTTTCTCTTAACTCACGATATTGAAAAGATAGATAAACAACTTCTTTTGTAGGTAGATATTTAGGTTTATTCTTAGAAAGAAATGAAATCTTTCATGGAAGGTGGTCCCACAAATAGAAAATGATGCATCATCTGTGTATAGCTAAATTATAAAAGTGAATTTTAAAATGTTTAGTGATTTTTTAAAATATGATTTCTGAAGTTGTGCACCCTGCTTATTTTAAATGTTTTACAATATGATTCGAAGTCCATCCTTGAGGACAAAATGGGGCAATTTCCCTGAGTCAAAGACATATCAAATGAAAATGGAATATCTTCACCTTTGCACCACCATTTGCCCAGCAACACTGTTAAACAGTTTTGTGTGTGTCTTTCAAGTCCTTTGTTAATATGAATATATGATTGACTATATAAAAGAAGCCAGAGTACAAATAATCCCAGCTTCCTTTCCATCCCTGCATAGTTTTGCCCAAGGTCCTATGATTGTCAAAAACAGTAGCCCCAAATATAATAGTGGCTACTACTTATGGAGTACTTTTGATGTACCAGGCACTGAGTAGGGTGCTTTATACACACAATCTCAAGTATTTATCACAACAAGTTTATGTATTTTATTGGGTTTTGCAAGGGAGGAACTGATGCTTAAGGTTGCACAGCCACTATTATCATAACTTGGAATTTAATCCCATCTATCTGACTTTGAAGGCTATAATCAAAAGTTCATTGTACTGCTAGAACTTTCCATGGAATAAGAAATACAAAAGAGAACCAAATAGGGAAAATATCTACACCTTTTAAATTTCCTGACAATTCAATAAAATCAGCATTAAAAAACCCCCATAAAAACAAAAAGAGTTACTGGTAATATCGGTCAAACCAATTTCTTGAATTTATACTATACTTACAGAAAGAGTTGAGTGATTGACTCTTGCTTTTCTACCATTATCCCTACCCCTAGGCAGCCCCAGCATGAGAGCAGGAAGTGTTTATCAGACAAGGATTTCTCAACATACATCTCTGCCTCAAATATGATATAGATGGTCATTTCCTAACCAGTGTATTTAGTCTTAGGTTTGAGAAACGGGTGGCTCTATAGGGATCCAACAGGAAACTGCACCTGTCCGCCAGCCTTTCCCATGGACAGCAGAGAGCCATTGTTAAAATTTGAGTTCCTTCTCATGAATGTGATTGTCAGAGTGGAGAAGGGCTGGCCTCCACTGATGACCTCTCCAGGGGAGGGAATCTCAGGTCCTTGACCCCACCATCATGGAGGCTCATACTCTCAGTGGCATCTGATCCCACTGCCTACTGAAGCTGAATGCAGAACCAAGCCTTGGGGTGCAGAGACCACTTACAAAAAACCCAGGTTGAAGTCAGTGGAAAAGGGAAAATACAAAATCCAGCACTGTAGTCAGGCCCAAAGAGAAAGAAGAGATTGAGAAAAAACATCTCAGCTGAATCAGGAGGACATTTCTGTCCAGCGGTTCTGGTGCAAACAGCTTTCTGACCAGAGCAAAATAACATTATATGGGTTATAAATGTGGCACCATGGCCCCTTTGCCTGTGGTGGTCTTACTGTTCTCCTTTCCCATATGAGCAGTGATTCCAGTGGAGACCAGGTGGTGGCTATGGCTCAGTTCCCAACCAGAGAGCAGCAAGTCTGCTTCATTCTTTCCCAATCAATAAATCATCTCAAAGGCAAATGAGTGAGAATGAAATTATATAGGAATAACCCTGAATCAATGAGATTTCTAAAAAGAAACTGTAGGAGAAGCAAATGACTCACAAGCTACAAGGCTTTATTACAGTTAAAAAATTGCTTGCAACACATCTCCCAAACACCAGTGTGTTGAAACATAAAGATGAGAACCCCCTAGTTAGTGAACAAAGGGAGTTTCCAAATATGTTTTATGCAAATTTAATTACATTTTATTTAAACAAGTGTGCCTTTAATGTCATACTATGTAGCCTGAGAGATAAAGCTTTCTTTCTGTCTTGCTTATCAAAATTAGAGTAGGAGTAATACTATGCATTATATATTATTTACCATGAAAAATTTTCTCCTCATATTATCTTACTTAAGGTATTCAGACCTCCTTCAGGCTTTCAAATAGGTAATCACTAACATCATTTCAACTCTGGTTTTATTATTACTATTATAGGCATTCATATACACAAAAATGATATTAAACCTATGCATTACATAAATGCCATGAAAATATGTTTAATATTTTATAATATGCTCTTAAGAAGTAAGTATATCCTGACACTTGGCAGTGTTTTTCTCAACTGTGATGGTAACTAAACTACTTACCGCTGACTCTTGCCAAAAGCCTTGAATTTCTGGCTTTGGTGGTAGGGCTTGGTGCTCTCACTCTAGTTCCTGGACTGGAAAGTTCACTCTTTGTAAAACAGGCTGTTGACTGCCATGTATCATGAGAGGGACCTTCCATTCTAGGAGCTGCCCTGAGCATGCTCATTTCCTAATGCAAGAGTTGAAAATCCTTCTTTGATATCTCTAGTAACTCATTTTTCTAGAATGGATATTTATAAGTGCCTATGGACTGACCTTTTGGGAGTACCCATGTAATCTCTCTCTATGCAGCTATTCCGGGACTCCTCAGAGTGCAAACACAACTCAAGGGCAAAAGCCTGAATAGAAACTGTAGAAATGAAGAGCAGTTGATTCTCTTGTGATTCATTAACGTCGTGGCAATCATTTTCTCCCAGCATGCAATGAGGAGATCAGCTTCTCATCTCTTTTGGGACATTTGTGGGTGAATTTCAGTGCTAGATTTTTTGTTAGGATGTGGGTGGCTAAAGCCTGAGAGACTGCCTTCTCCTCCTTCCCATTAGGAAAAGAAAGGAGATGCATGGATGTAGGCTCATTTAGTTGGGATTTTACAAAGCACCAGGGAACTCTCTCCACTTGTTCTGGTAGCCATGGCCTTGGATCTTGGAACTAGACTCCTCATGTTGCATGTTCAACTGGACATGTATCTGGAGCTACAGTACTAACAGCATATCTGCTCTCTTGGCACCAAGTCATTCCTAATTGAGTCTGCTCACATAGACGTGGTGCTTCCTTTCTTCCTCACCAGCATCCTTATGTCTTCATGTCCCCTGATTTCTGGTTCTGCCATTTCTCATGACCTGGTGATGACACTGTTGATGTGAGTTCTAAAGGAAAAATTGCAGAGCCATCAAACAAACCTCAAACACTGTTAGTAGTAATGTAAAATTATGCAGCTGTTTTGGAAAACCACCTGGCAGTTCTTCAAAAGTTTATGCATAGAGTTACTATAAAACCCAGCGGTTCCACTCATAGATACATATTCAAAAGAAATAAAAATATAAATCTGCAAAAACTTGTACACAATGTTAATAGCAGCATTATCCATAATGGCCAAAAAGTGGATACAATCCAAATGTCTATCAACTGATAATTGGATAAATAAAATGTGATATATCCACACAGTGAAATATTATTTGGCATAAAAAGGCATGAAGTACTGATACATGCTACAACATGGATGAAGCTTGAAAACATGATGCTAAAGGAAAGAAAATAGACACAAAAGCCCACATATTGTATATTTCCATTTATGTTAAATCCCAGAATAGGCAAATCCATAGAGATAGAAAGTAGATTAATACTTGCCTAGGGTTAGAGGTTTTGGGGGGAAAGTATGAGTGACTTCTTATGGATATGGTACTTGTTTTGGGGTTGTGAAAATCAGTTCACTGGAAAGCACACAATGAACATGAGATTGCAATGTGTCAAATGCTTAGCACAGTTGTAATTGTTTGCCCTGGTAGAATGGAACATAACAGCTGTAAAGAGATACTATATTGAGAGAGCAATGTCAGCCAGAACATCCATTTTTTCCTACACACAAGAAATTCTCCATATTTAAGTTCATCACTACTAGACCTGCCTTACAAGAAATGCTAAAGGGAGTTCTTTAAGTTGAAATGAGAGGATGCTAACTAACAACATGAAAACATATGAAAGTATAAAACTCATAGTCAAATTCAAAATGCTCTCATACTGTAATAGTGGTACAAAAATTACTTTTTTTTTTTTGGTGATATGCGGGCCTCTCACTGTTGTGGCCTCTCCCATTGTGGAGCACAGGCTCCGGTCGTGCAGGCTCAGTGGCCATGGCTCACGGGCCTAGCCACTCCATGGCTTGTGGGATCCTCCTGGGCCGGGGCACGAACCCATGTCCCCTGCATCGGCAGGTGGACTCTCAACCACTGCGCCACCAGGGAAGCCCCCAAAATTACTTTTAACTATCATAAAAGTAAAAAGACAAAGTATTCATTATAAATATAGCTACAATAATTTGTTAATGGATATATAATATATAAAATATTTGAATTGTGATGTCAATAACATAAAACGTGGAATTATGAGAAAAAGTGTAAAGTTGTTGTATGCGGTCAAAGTTAAGTGTTATCACTTAAAGTTAAGTTGTTATCAGCTTAGAATAGACTGTTATAACTATAAAACGTTTTATGTAAGTCTCATGGTAACCACAAATAAAAAACTTGAAGTATACATATAAAAGATAAGGAATCAAAGCATACCTCTACCCAAAAAAGCATCAAATCACAAAGAAAGGCAATAAGAGAGAAAGAAAGAAACTACAAAATGTAAAGAAAAATTTGCAAAATGGAAATAGCAAATCCTCACTTATCAAAATTTTCTTTAAATATAAATGGATTAAATTTTCTAATCAAAAAACACAGAGTTGTTAAATGGATTTTTTTAAAAAGCTAGAACAATATACTGTCTACAAGAGACTCACTTTAGTTTTCAGAACACACATAGGCTGAGTGTGAAGGGATGAGAAAAGATATTCCATGCAAGTGGCAATGAAAAGAGAGCAGGAATGGCTATACTTATATCAGAGAAAATAGATTTTAAGTCAAAAACTGTCACAAAAGACAAAGAAGACAACTTTATAATGCTAAAGGGGTCAGTTCATCAAAATGATATAACTGTTATAAATATATATATCCCCAACATCAGGACACTTAAATATATAAAGCAAATTTTAACAGAACTGAAAGGAGAATTAGTAATACAATAATAGTAGGAAATTTCTATCTGTCACTTTCAGTGATGGATAGATCATCCAAACAGAAAATCAGTAAGAAAAAAGCAAACTTGAACAACACTATAGACCAAATTGACCTAACAGACATATACATAATGTTCCATCCAACAGCAGTAGAATATACATTCTTCTTAAGTGCACACGGACCATTCTTCAGGATAGATCATAAAATAGGTCAGAAACCAAATCTCAGCAAAATTAAGAAGATTGAAATCATATCAAATATCTTTTCCAACCATAATGTTTAGAAATCAGTAACAGAGGAATATTATGAAAATTCATATATATGTAGAAATTAACACACTCTCGAGTAAACAGTGGGTCAAAGAAGATAATCAAAAGAGAAATAAAAATGTCTTGAGATCAAAAAAATGAAAATACAGCATACCAAAACTTATGGGATGCTGCAAAAGCAGTTCTAAGAGGGAAATTTATACTGATAAATGCCTACATTAGGAAAAAAATAAAGATCTCAAAAAGTAATGTAACTTTGTACCAGAAGAAACTTGAAAAACAACAAACTAAACCTAATGTTAACAGAAGGAAGAAAATAACAAAGATCAGAGAAGAAATAAATGAAATAAAGACTAGATAAAAATAGAAAAGATCAATGAAACTAGGAGTTGGGGTTTTGAAAAGATAGACAAAATTGACAAACCTTTTGCTAGACTAACAAGAAAAAAAGGAGAGAAGACAAATAAAATTATAAATGAAAGAGGAAACATTGTAACAGTTACTACAGAAATACAAAGAATTGTAAGATAGCATTATAGACATTTATACACCAACAAATTGGACAACCTAGAAAAAAATGGATAAATTCATAGAGCATAAAATCTGTTAAGACCAAATCAGAAAAAGAAAATCCGAGGAGACCAACAACAAGTAAGGAGATTGAATCGGTAATCAAAAATCTCCCAACAAGGAGAAGGTCAGTATGGCTTCACTGGTGAATTCTGCCAAGCAATTAAAGAAGAATTAATACCAATTCTTCTCAACTCTTCCAAAAAATTGAAGAGGAGGGAGTACTTCCAAATTCCCAGCATTACACTGATACCAGAGCTAAACAAGAACGCTACAAGAAAATTACAAGACAATATCCCTCTGAACATAGATACAAAATCCCTAAAAAAAGAAAAAAAAACTAGCAAACCAACAGCACATTAAAAAGGATCATACTCCATGAGCAAGTGGGATTCATCCCTGGGGTACAATGCTGGTTCGATATATGCAAATCATTAAATGTGATATACCACATTATAGAATGAAGAATAAAAATTATATGTTCATCTCAATGGGTGCAGGAAAAGCATTTAACAAAGTTCAGCACACTTTCATGATAAAAAGTCTTAACAAATTATGTATGGAAGGAATGTGCCTCAACATAATAAAGGCCATATATTGACAAGCCCACAGCTAACATCATACTCAACAGTGAAAATCTGAACCCTTTTCTTCTAAGATCAGTAACAAGGCAATGATGCCAACTCTCATCACTTCTATTCACTATAATACTGGAAGTCCTAGACAGATCAATTAGGCAAGAAAAAGGAATAAAAGACATCCAAATTGGAAAGGAGGAAGTAAAATTGTTTCTGTTTGCAGATGACATAATATTGTATACACAAAACCCTAAAGACTCCACCAAAAAAACTGTTAGAACTAATAAACAATTTAATAAAGATGTAGTATATAAAATCAGCTTACAAAATTAGTTTCATTTCTATGAGCTAATAGCAAACTATATGAAAAAAGAAATTAAGAAAACAATTCTGTTTACAATAGCATCAAAAAATACCTAGAAAAATTTTACCAAAGAGGTGAAAGATCTGTACACTAAAAACTATAAAACATTGATGAAAGAAATTGAAAACACAAATAAATGGACAGATATTTATGTTCATGAATTAGGAAAATGAATATTGTAAGATGTCCATACTATGCAAAGTGATCTACAGATTCATTGCAATCCCTACCAAAATTCCATTGGCATTTTTCACAGAAATAGAACAAATAATCATAGAATTTGTATGGAATCACAAAAGGCACCAAATAGCCAAAGCAATCTTGAGCAAAAAGGACAAAGCTGGGGGGGCATCACACTACCAGATCTCAAAATAAACTACAAATTTATAGTAACCAAAATAGCATGATCATAAATGAAATAAAACAAATGGACCAACGGAACAGAATAGAGAGCCCAGAAATAAATCCATGCATTTATGGTCACTTGATCTTTGGCAAAGGTACAAAAACACAAAATGGAGAAAGGACAGTATCTTCAATAAATGGTATTGGGAAAACATTATCCTCATGCAGAAGAATGAAACTGGACACATCTCACTCCGTATATAAAAATCAACTAAAAATGATTAAAAACTTAAATGTCAAATCTGAAACTAAAACTACTAGAGGAAAACATAGGGCAAAAACTTCTTGACATTGGTCTGGGCAATGATTTTTAGATATGGCTCCAGAAGCACAAGCAACAAAAGCAAAATAGACAGATGGGATTACATTAAGCTAAATACACTTCTGCACAGCAAAGGAAACAATCCATAGAGTGGAGAGAAATTTATGGAATAAGAGAAAATATTTTCAAACCATACATATGATTAAGAAGCTCATATCCAAAATATATAAGGAACTCATAGAACACAATACTGAGAAAAAAAACCTGATTAAAAAATAGGCAAAGGACCTGAATAGACATTTCTCAAAAGAAGACATACAAATGGCCAACAGGTATATGAAAAAATGTTAAACATTACTATTCATCAGAGAAATGCACATCAAAATAAAAGTGATATACCACCTCATGTCTGTTAGAATGGCTATTATCAGGAAGACAAAAGATAACAATTGTTGGCAGGAATGTGGAGAAAAGGAAATACTTGTGCACTGTTGGTAGAAATGTAAATTGATATAGCCATCATGGAAAACAGTATGGAGGTTCCTCAAAAAATTAAAAATAGAACTACTATAAGACCCAGTAATCCCACTGCTGGGTCTATATCCCAAGGAAATGAAAAGAGTCTATAAGAGATATTCTATGTTCATTGAAACATTCACAATAGCCAAATATGGAATCAACTTAAGTGTTCATGAGCAGATGAATAAAGAAAATTTGATATGTATGTACAATGGATATAGTCAGCCTTAAAAAAGGAAGAAAATTGTGTCATTTGTGACAACATAGATGAACCTGGAGGACATTATGCTATGAAATAAACCAGGCACAGAAAGACAAATACTGCATGATCTCACATATATGTGGAATCTAAAAAAGTTAAACTCATAGATGCTGAGAATAGAATGATGGTTACCAGGAGCTGGGGAATGTGTGGTGGGGAAAACAGGGAGATGTTTGTCAAAGAGTGCAAAGTTGTAGTTATATAGTTTGGATGAATAAGTTTGGAGATCTAATGTACTTCATCATGATTATAGGTAATAATACTGTATTGAATACTGGAAGTATGCTAAGAGAGTAGATTTCAGGTGCTTTTATCACAAAAATTTGGTAACTGTGAGGAGATGATATGTTTTTAAAATTTATCTTATTGAAGTATAGTTGATTTACAGTGATGTATTAATTTTTGCTGTACAGCAAAGTGGTTCAGTTATACATATGTGTACATTCTTTTTCAAATTTTTTCCATTATGGTTAATCACAGGATATTGAATATATTTCCCTCTGCTATACAGTAAGACCTTGTTGTTTATCCATTCTATATATAATTTGCATCTGCTAATCCCAGACTTCCAATCCATCCCTCCCCTCCCTTCCTTCCCCTAGGCAACCATAAGTCTGTTCTGTATGTCTGTGAATCTGTTTGTTTCATAGATAAGTTCATTTGTGTCATATTTTAGATTCCACATATAAGTGATATCATATGGTATCCATCTTTGTCTTTCTGACTTACTTCACTTAGTATAATAATCTCTAGATTCATCCATGTTGCTGCAAATGGCATTATTTCATTCTTTTTTATGGCTGAGTAGTATTCCATTGTATATATGTACCACATATGCTTTATTCATTCATCTGTTGATGGACATTTAGGTTGTTTTCATGTCTTGGCTATTGTGAATAGTGCTGTTGTGAACATAGGGGTGCGTGTATCTTTTTTAAATGATAGTGTTTTCCGGATATATGCCCAGGAGTGGGATTGCTGGCATAACAACTCTATTTTTAGTTTTGTTGAGGAACCTCCATACTGTTTTCCATAGTGGCTGCACCAATTTTCATTCCCAACAGTATAGGGGGATTCCCTTTTTGAGGAGATGGTATGTTAATTTGCTTGACTGTAATAACTATTTCATATGATATGATATGATATGTATATGCATATCAAATCAACATGTTGTACACCTTAAATATACACAATTTAAAAATGGTTCAAAAGAATTATTTAAAATGATATTTTAGTAAATTAAAAAGTTATCATACAAATAAATGTGACCAACTGGAAAAAGGGAAAAAGAGAAAAAGAAAAGACAAAAAGAAATTCTCCAGAATGAAAAATATTGATCTATTCACTGATATTACTAGAGACTTCACCTTTTCCATCCACTTCCTCAGGGCCCCCTTGATCTCCTTTTTTCTCAGGCTGTAGATGACAGGGTTAAACATAGGGGTCACAACACAGAATGGCACAGAGATCAGGATGTCCAGGATGTAGCCTATATTGGGTCTGTAATAGTTAAAGTTGGCTGTTCCAAAGAAGACCACCACCACAGGGAGGTGGGATGCACAGGTAGAGAAGGCCTTACTCCTGCCCTGAGCAGAGAGAATGCTAAGGATTTCAGAGATGATGAGCATGTAGGACACTGCAGTAAATAGGCAGGAGCTCAGGCCAGTGGTGGTGCTGGCCATATGGAACATAGACTCGTTGAGAGAGGTGTCTGAGCAGGAGAGCTTTAGGAGCAATGGGATGTCACAGAGAAAGTGGTTGACCTGGTTGGGCCCACAGAAAGTGTCAGCACTGTGTGTTTCACAGAATTCTCTAGCCCACACAGTTAAGTTCCACTCAACAAATATACGCAGACCTTCAGACTCATGAGGAGAAGATATTGAAGAACGTGGCAAATGGTTACATATTAGTCAGGTCACAGCAGCCAACAAAACAGCGTCAGCACCAGCACCAGCACAGGTCACAAGGAGTAAGATCTGGGAAAGACAGAGCTCATACAAGTTGGTTTTCTTCTCCTATAATAAGTTCACCAGCATGACCAAAATGGTGGTAGATGAGTAGCAGATGTCCAAGAAACTCAAAGTGCTGAGAAAATAATACATTGGACTATGGAGGGCAAGATTGTCTCTGACCATTGTTAATGTGAAAGTATTTCCCAGAAGAGTTATCAGATAAATGATCAAGAAGACCAGGAAGAATGACCCTTATAATTCAGGATGGTTGGAATGTCCTAGGAAGATGAATACAGCGACCACACCTTGATTTTCCATTTCTTTGAGTTCTTTCTCAAATGAAATGAAAATACAACTAGATACAGGGACAAACACTGGGAGAACTAACACTCATCCTTTATTTCATGGATTAAATTACATCTCTTCTAGATAGTGTAGTTTGACACTTTGAGACTAGGATATATGCATTCCACCTCATTCCCATGCTCCTTTGCCCCTGTGTTTACCTGTCATGCTTTCACTATTACCTATTAGTTCGTTTGACTCCCCTATCAGTCTATAATTTCTATTAGGTGAGGGATTTATCTCTCTCATTAATCCATATGTACTCTATAAAACTTTTGTTAGAATTAAGGAAGGAAGGAAATTCAGTCTTAAGCACTGACATTGAAAAATAGCAATTGATGAATTAAACTAGAACCAAAATATTTTTCCTCCAAACCTCTTTCTACCCTGGGAAGAAGTCACAATATCAAATTCTAATTTACTGGGTATGAAATAGCCTCCATGACCTTTGCTCCCTGGTGTTATTCATGAGAATTTGTTACATTCTGTGGCAGAAGGGAATTTGCAGATGTAGTTAAGGTTATTAATCACCTGACTTTAAAATACAGAGATTATCCTGTATTATTCAAGTGTGCCTTATCTAACTACATGAGCCCTTAAAAGCAGAGCAGAAGATGAATTCAGAGATTCAAATCACAAGTTGAATTCTATGTGTCATTTTTGGCTTGAGGTTGAAGGGGGCCATGTGTTAAGGTAACAGTTTAATGGTTGGTCCTAAAATCATAAGAAACTAAATTTTTCTAATAACCTGAATAAACATGAAGGTGGAATCTTCCCCAGAGTCTCTAGATAAGAACCCAGTCCAGATGACACACCATGATTTCAGGTTTGAGCTAGGCTCATGCTGTGCCTGTACTTCAGTGAGGCAGAGTACCCAGCTGAGCCATGCTGTGCCTGGCCTTCTGACCCACAAAACTGTGAGATAATAAGTAAGTGCTTTAAAAGGAAATGTTTTCAGCTTTTCACCTTTGAGTATGATGTTAGCTATGGGCTTCTCATATAAGGTCTTTATTATGTTGAGTTGTGTTCCCTCTATATACACTTTGTTAAGAGTTTTTTTTAATTGTAAATGGATGTTGAATTTTATCAAAAATTTTTTCTGTATCGATTGAGATGATCAGGTGGTTTTTCTTCTTCAGTTTTTTAAGGTGGTGTATCACATTGATTGATTTTCAGATATTGAACCATCCTTGCAGCCCTGTGACAAATCTCACTTGATCCAGGTATATGATCCTTTTAATGTATTGTTGGATTTAGTTTGCTAATATTTTGTTAAGGATTTTTGCATCTATGTTCATCAGTAATATTGACCTATAATTTTCTTTTTTTTGTGATATCTTTGCCTGGTTTCAGTATCAGGGTGACATTGGCCTCATAGAATGTGTTCATTCCTTCCTCTGCCATTTTTTGGAATATTTTGAGAAGGATAGTCATTAACTTTTCTCTAAATGTTTGTTAGAATTCACCCGTGAAGCTGTCTGGTCCTGGACTTTTGTTTGTTGGAAGTTTTTGTTTGTTTGTTTGTTTTTGTTTGTTATTACTGGTTCAATTTCATTACTGGTGATTGGTCTTTTCATATTTTCTATCTCTTCCTGATTCAGTCTTAGGAGATTTCTGTATTTCTCAGATTAGTGTATTTCTAGGCATTTGTCCATTTCTCTAGGTTTTCTATTTGATTGGCATATATGTCTTTGTAGTAATCTCTTATGATCCTTTGTATTTCTGTGTTATCAGTTGTAACTTCCCCTTTTGCATTTCCAATTTTATTGATTTGGGCCCTCTTATTTCTTGATGAGTCTGGCTCTAGGTTTATCAAGTTTGTTTATCTTTTCAAAGAATCAGCTCTTAGTTTCATTGATCTTTTCTATTGTATTTTTAGTCTCTACTGTATTTATTTCTGCTCTGATCTTTACGATTTCTTCTATTAACTTTTGGGTTTTTTTCTTTCTTTTCTAGTTCCTTTAGGTATATGGTTAGGTTGTTTAATTGAGATTGCCTTGTTTCCTGAGGTAAGCTTGTATCATTATAATCTTGGTTATAGACTTGGATGTCTGATTAATTTCCTAGGTTAGGGACATTTTCAGCTATTATGTCTTCATATATGTTCCCTGTCCCTTTCTCTTTTTCTTCTCCTTCTGGGATTCCTATAATGCAAAAGGCAGTATACTTGATGTTGTCCTAGAGGTCTCTTAAACGGCTCTCATTTATTTTGATTATTTTTTCTGTTCATCTTCAGTGATTTCCACTTCTCTGTTTTCCAGCTCATTGATTCATTCCTCTGTATCATTTAGTCTCCTGTTCATTCCTTCTAGTGTATATTTTATTTCAGTATTGTATTCTTCATCTCTCTTTGGTTGTTATTTATATTTTCTAATTCTTTGTTACAAAATTCTAACTTCTCACTGTGGACATCCATTCTTCTCTGAAGTTCTTTGATCATCTTTATGATCATTACCTTCAACTCTTTATCAGGTAGATTCCCTATCTGCACATCACTTAGTTATTCTTCTGGGGTTTTATCTAGTTCCTTCATTTGGAATATGCTCCTCTGTCATCTCATTTTGCCTAACTTGCTGTTGTTCTTTCTATTTATCTGGTATGTTGGTTATATTTCCCAATTTTGGAGAAGTGACCTTTTGTAGGAGACATCCTATGCACTCCAACAGTGCACTCTCCTCTGGTCATTTGAGCTATATGCTCTAGGGATGTCCATTTTGTGGGTTGTGTAGGTCCTTCTTTTGTGACAGGCTGGCTACTATGAGTGGTCTGGAAAGCATAGCTGGCCCTGGTCCAGTTGGTTTCCAGGTCCTGCCTGTGTGGGGCTGCCAGCCACTTGTTGGGGCTGGATCATGAAGCAGGTGTCTGTGGAACCCCAGGGGGCCCCCAGGCTAGTGCTGGTTCACTGGTCAGTGGAGTCAGGTTCCAGGAGATCCCAGGGTTGGTGCCTGTTGACCAGTTGTGTGAAGCCAGGTCCTGGGGCTAGTTCTAGCCCACAGGTGGGCAGAGCTGGGTCCTGGGATCTTGGCACAGGGTCTACAGTTCCCACAGGTCATGCAGACCACTGTTAGGTTGGGTCAGTGCCTGACATAGCTGGCTGTAAGGTTTGGGGTGTCCCAAAGTTTGTGTTGCCCCTTGGTGGGTGGGGTCAGGGCCAGCCAGTCCCAGGGCAGGTGCAGGCCTGCTGACTGGTATGTTGGTTCCTGCCATGGCAGACTATATGGCTGCAGTTTTCCTGGGGTTTTGAGGTAGTTCTTAATGTATATAGAAGAAATATTTAAGATCATTATGTAATAAATGGGTGAGAGCAAAAGAATAAGAAGCATGGTAAGATTTCTCTGTATCACTTGAATTGATAAAATATTGATATGTGTAGACTGTGATAAGTTATGCATATATAATGGTATACCTAGACAACCACTAAAAATATTATACAAAGTGATACAGTCAAAACACTATAGGTCAATCAAAATGGAATTTTTAAAAGTTCAAGGCACAGAAAAAAACCTCTAGAGAAGTAAACAACAGAGAAAGCATTACAAAACAAAAAATGCAGACTTAATCCTTAACATATCAATAAGTATATTAAATTTAAATTCTATTGGTCTATATATACCAATAGAAGAGAGATATTGGTACAGTAGATTAAAAAATATAAGCTAACTGTATGTGTCTACAAGAACTTACATTAAATGTGGCAATAAAGATAAACTGAAAGTAAAAGAATGAAAATAAATATACCATGCCAATACTAACCAAAAGGCAGCAAGAGTGGCTGCATTAATATTATATTTCTGAGAAAAGAAAACTACTAGAAGTTGAGAGGAATATTACATCATGATGAGTCAGTCTCTCAGGAAGACCAAGTAATTCTAAATGTGCATGCACCAAAAAACCCCAGAGCTTTGAAATATATTAAACAAAACCTCTTATACTAAAAGGAGAAAGAGGCAAGTCCACAATTATAGTAGAAGACTTCAATAGTTATCCCTCAACAATTGATCGAACAACAAGACAGAAAGTCAGTAAGAATATAGAAGAACTCAACAACATAATCAACCAACAAGATCTAACATACATTTATAGAACAACCCATCCAATATCAGATACCATCTTCTTTTCAAGTGCCACAGAACATGTACCAGGATAGACTATATTCTGGGTGTAAAAAAAACTTCAATACATTTATAAGAATTGAAGTCATTCAGAGTATGTTCTCTGTCCACAAAAGGATCACACTAGAAACCAATAACAGAAGGATAACTGTAAAGTTTCCAAGCACTTGGAAAGCAAACAACACACTTCTAAATAGTCTGTGAGTAGATGTCTCAAGGGAAATTAATAAATATATTGAATGGAATGAAAATAAGAATACATATATCAAACTTTCTGGGATGTATCTAAAGCAGTGCTGAGTGGGAAATTTATACACTAAATACATTAGAAAAAAGGAAAAGTATAAATTTATTCATCTAAACTCTACACATACACACACACACACACACACAAACTAGAAAAAGAAGAGCAAAATAAACCCTAAGCAAGAAGAAGGAATGAAGTAACAAAATTAAGAGCAGAAATCAGTGAAATTGAAAACAGAAAATAATAGAGAAAATCTATGAAAAACTCTGATTCTTTGAAAAGATTGATAAAATTGACAAACTTAGTAAGACTGGCAAAGAAAGAAAGACAGAAATTACCAATATCAGTGATGTAACAAGGGACATTATTACAGAACCTGCAGACATCAAATAGGTAATAAGGGAATACTACAAATAACTCTAAACATATAAATTTGACAACTTAGATAAAATGGGTCAGTTCTTCAAAAAGCACAAACTACCACAGCTTACCTGATATCTTAAAAATAATTTAATTAGTCCCATCTATAACTATTAAGGGAATCAAATTCCTAACCCTAAAAATCCAAAATAGGAAAGCTCTATGCCCAGTTGGGTACACTGGAGGATTCCACCAAAATTTTAAAGAAGAATTAACATATAATTCTTTCAGAAAATAGAAGAGGAAGGAATACTTAGCAATTCATTTTATGAAGTATTACTCTGATACCAACACTAGGCAACACATCACAGCAAAAGAAAACTATAGATCAATATGAATTGATTATAGGTGTGAATATAGGTGATATATATTTATATATATAGGTGTGAAAATATATTTTCACACCTATATTCATGAATATAGGTGTGAAAATCCTTAATAGCATGTTAGCATACGGAATTCAGAAATATATAAAAATAATTATACACTAATTCCAAGTGAGGTTTATTAGTGATGCAATATTAAAATCAACCTGTGTGACTCACCATATTAACACCTAAGAAGAAAAATTACATGATTATATTGATCAAAGCAGAAAAAGCATTTGACAAAATCCAAATCCCATGTATGATAAAAACTCTCAGAAAAAAAAAACAGAAATAAAGTGGAGCTTACTCAACTTCTTCTTTATCAAGTGATAATAAGAAGCTACAAAAAAATCCTACATTTAACATTATACTTAGTGGTAAAAGATTGAATGCTTTCCTCTTAAGATCAGGCACAAGGTAAGGATGTCTACTCTCTACTCTTATTCAACATATTCCTGGAAGTTCTAGTCAGTGAAGTAAGGAAAGAGAAGGAAATAAAAAGCAGATATATTGGGAAAGAAGAAAAAAAATTGTTATTTTCTGGTAATACAATGATCTATGTAAAAAGAAGTCAACAAAAACATCCTGCAATGAATAAGTGCAATTAACAATGTCACAGATAGACAAACAGAAATAAACTGTTCATTTATGTACTATCAATGAGCATGTGGAAACCGAAATTAGAAATACAATATCATTTGCATTTTTTCAAAAAAATGCTTAGATGTAAACCTAACCAAACATTTACAAGGAGTTGTATGCTGAAAACTATAAAATGTGTATGAAAAAAATCAAAGAAAAATCTAAATAAATAGAGGGACATATAGTGTTCATGGATTAGAAGACTCAACATAGTAAAGATGTCAATTCTCCTGAAATTGATATACAGGTTTAATGCATTTCCAATCAAATTCCAGCAGAATTTTTTTGTAGATGTAAATAAGATTACTCCAAAATTTAAATGGAAAGGTAAATGAACTGGAATACCTAAAATATTTTGAAAAGAAGAATAAAGTGGGAAGAATTCTACCCTATAACTAAACTGTGTTGTATTGGTGTAGAGTTAGATTAATGGAACATAATAGAGAACTCAGACAGACTCACACTACTAAACACAACTGATTTTTGACAAATGTACAAGGGAAATTTAATGGAGGAAGAGTAGTCGTTCAAATAAATGGTGTTGGATGGCCCTGTCCACCAGAGGAACAAGACCCAGCTCCACTCACCACTGAGCAGAAACCAGTCCCTCCCACCAGGAACTCTGCACAAGCCTCTTAGACAGCCTCATCCACAAGAGGGCAGACAGCAGAGGCAAGGAGATCTACAATTCTGCAGCCTACAGAACAGAAACCGCAATCACAAAAAGTTAAACAAAATGAGACAGCAGAGGAATATGTCCCAGATGAAGGAACAAGATAAAACCCCAGAAGAAAAACTAAGTGGAGATAGGCAATCTACCAGAAAAAGAATTCAGAGTAATGATAGTGAAGATGATCCAAGATCTCAGAAAACAAATGTAGGCACAGATTAAGAAGGTACAAGGTATCTTTAATAAAGAGCTAGAGGGTCTAAAGAACAAACAAAGAGAGATGAACAGTACAATAACTGAAATGAAAAATACAATAGGAGTCAATAGCAGAATAAGTGAGACAGAAGAACAGATAAGTGAACTGGAAGGCAGAATGGTGGAAATCACTGCCACAGAACAGAAGAAAAAAGAATGAAAAGAAATGAAGACAGTCTAAGAGACCTGTGGGACAAAATTTAAAACACCAACATTCACATTATAAAGGTCCCAGAAGGAGAAGAGAGAGAGAAAGGACCTGAGAAAAAACTTGAAGAGATAATAGCTGAAAATTTCCCTAACATGGGAAAGGAAACAGTCACTGAAGTCAAAAAAACACAGAGGGTCCCAGGCAGGATAGGCTCAAGGAGGAACACAATAAGACACATAGTAGGGCTTCCCTGATGGCGCAGTGGTTGAGAGTCTGCCTGCTGATGCAGGGGACATGGGTTCGTGCCCCAGTCCAGGAAGATCCCACATGCCGCGGAGCGGCTGGGCCCATGAGCCATGGCCGCTGAGCCTGCACATCCGGAGCCTGTGCTCTGCAACGGGAGAGGCCACAGCAGTGAGAGGCCCACGTACCGCAAAAAAAAAAAAAAAAAAAAAAAAAAAAAAAAAAAGACACATACTAATCAAATTGACAAACATTAAAGACAAATCAAAAATATTAAAAGCAACAAGGAAAAAGCAACAAATAACATACAAGGGAACTCCCATAAGGCTAACAGCTGATTTCTCAGCAGAAACTCTGCAGGCCAGAAGGGAGTGGCATGATATATTTAAAGTGATGAAAGGAAAGAACGCACAACCAAGAATACTCTACCCAGGAAAACTCTTATTCAGTTTCGACAGAGAAATCAAAAGCTTTACAGATATGCAAAAGCTAAGGTCATTTAGCAACATCAGACCAGCTTTGCAACATAAATGCTAAAGGAACTTCTCTAAGTGGAAAAGAAAAGGCCACTACTAGAAGCTAGAAATTATGAATGGAGAAGCTCACTGGTAAAGGCAAACATACAGTAAATGTAGGAAATCATCCAGACACAAATAAGATATCAAAACCAGCAATTGTGAGAAGAGGAGAGTACAAAAGCAGGATATTTGAAATGCACTTTAAATTAAAAGACCAGCAACTTAAAACAATCTTGTTTATACATAGACGGCTATGTCAAAACTTCATTGATAGTCACAAACCAAAAATCTACAAAAAATACACACAAAAAAAAGAAAAAGGAATCCAAACACAACACTAAATTTAATCATCAAATTACAACAGAAGAGAACAAAAGAGGAAGGGAAGAAAAAAGACCTACAAAACAAATCCAAAACAATTAAGAAAATATCAATAAGAACATGCATGTCAATACTTACCTTAAATGTAAATGGATCAAATGCTCCAACCAAAAGACTTTGACTGGCTGAATGGATACAAAAACAAGACCTGTATATATGCTGTCTACAAGACATCCACTTCAGATCTAGGGACATGTACACAATGAAAGTAAGGGGATGGAAAAATATATCCAATGCAAATCAAAATCAAAAGAAAGCTGGAGTAGCAATACTTACATCAGACAAAATAGACTTTAAAATAAAGACTGTTACAAATGACGAGGAAGGACATTAAATAATGATCAAGAGATCAATCAAGGAAGAAGATGTAACAATTATAAGTATATATGCACCCAACATAGGAACACCCCAATATATAAGGTCAATGCTAACAGCCATAAAAGGAGAAATCAACAATGATGCAATAATAATGGGGAACTTTAACACCCCAGGTTCATCAATGGACAGATCATCCAGACAGAAGATCAACAAGGAAACACAGGCCTTAAATGACACATTAGACCAGATGGTCTTGATTGATATTGATAAAGCATTCCATCCAAAAGCAGCAGAATACACATTCTTCTCAAGTGCACATGGAACAGTCTTCAGGATTGATCACATGCTGGGCCAGAAAGCAAGCCTTGGTAAATTTAAGAAAATTGAAATCATATCAAGCATCTTTTCCAACCACAATGCTATGAAATTATAAATAAACTACAAGAAAAAAAAAAGTGGAGGCTAAACAGTATGCTACTAAACAACCAATGGGTCACTGAAGAAATCAAAGAGGAAATTTTAAAAATACCTAGAGGCAAATGAAAATGAAAGCATGATGATCCAAAACCTATGGGACACAGCAAAAACAGTTGTAAGAGGGAAGTTTATAGCAATATAATCTTACCTCAGGAGACAAGAAAAATCACAAATAAACAGCCCATCCTTACACCTAAAGAAACTAGAGAAAGAAGAACAAAGAAAACCCAAAGTTAGTAGAAGGAAAGAAATCATAAAGATAAGAGCAGAAATAAATGAAATAGAGATGAAGAAAACAATAGACCAAATCAATGAAACTAAAAGCTGGTCCTTTGAAAAGATAAAGAAAATTGATAAACCTTTAGACAAACTCATCAAGAAAAAAAGGGAGAGGGCTCAAATCAATAAACTTAGAAATGAAAAAGAAGTTATAACAGATGCCACAGAAATACAAAGGATCATAAGAGACTACTACAAGCAATGATATGCCAATAATATGGATAACCTGGAAGAAATGGACAAATTCTTAGAAAGGTACAATCTCCCAAGACTGAACCAGGAAGAAATAGAAAATATGAACAGACAAATCACAAGTACTAAAGTTGAAACTGTGATTAAAGAACTCCCAACAAACAAATGTCTGGGACAAGATGGCTTCACAGGTAAATTCTGTCAAACATTTAGAGAAGAGTTAACACCTATCCTTCTGAAACTATTGCAAAAAATTGCAGAGGAAAGAATAGTCCCAAACTCATTCTATGAGGCCACCATCACTCTGATACTAAAACCGGACAAAGATACCACAAAAAAAGAAAATTACAGGCTGATATCCCTGATGAACATAGATGCAAAAATCCTCAAAAAAAACACTAGCAAACAAAATCCAACAATATATTAAAAGGATCATACACCACAATCAAGTGGGATTTATCCCAGGGATGCAAGGATTTTTCAATATCCACAAATCAATCAGTGTGATACACTACATTAACAAATAGAAGAATAAAGCCATATGATCATCTCAATAGATGCAGAAAAAAGCTTTTAACAAAATTCAACACCCATTTATGAAAAAAACTCTCCATAAATTGGGCATAGAGGTAACATACCTCAACATTATAAAGGCCATGTATGACAAACCTACAGCTAACATCATACTCAAGGATGGAAAGCTGAAAGCATTTCCTCTAAGAACAGAACAAGACAAGGGTGTCCACTCTCACCACTTTTATCCAACATAGTTTTGGAAGTCTTAGCCATGGCAATCAGAGAAGAAAAAGAAATAAAAGGAATCCAAATTGGTAAAGAAGAAGTAAATCTGTCACTGTTTGCAGGTGACATGATACTAGACATAGAAAATCCTAAAGATGCTACCAGAAAACTACTAGAGCTCATCAATGAATTCAGTAAAGTTGCAGCTACAAAATTAATGCACAGAAATCTGTTGCATTTCTATACACTAACAAGGAAAGATCACATGAGCTGTTTGTAAATTTTGGAGACTAATCCCTTGTCAGTTGCATCACTGGCAAATATTTTCTCCCATTCTGTGGGTTGTCTTTTTATTTTGTTTATGGTTTCCTTTGCTGTGCAAAAGCTTTTGAGTTTAATTAGGTCCCATTTGTTTATTTTTGTTTTTTATTTCCATTACCCTAAGGATGGTTTGAAAAAGATATTGCTGTGATTTATGGAAACAATCCCATTTACCATCACATCAAAAAGAATAAATTACCTAGGAACAAACCTACTGAAGGAGGCAAAAGAGCTGTACTCCAAAAACTGTAAGATGCTGATGAAAGAAATCGAAGATGACATAAACAGATGGAGAGATATACCATGTTCTTGGATTGGAAGAATCAATATTGTGAAAATGACTCTACTACCCAAAGCAATCTACAGATTCAGTGCAATTCCTAGCAAACTACTAATGGTATTTTTCACAGAACTAGAACAAAAAATCTTAAAATTTGTATGGAGATGCAAAAGACTCCAAATAGCCAAATCAATCTTGAGAAAGAAAAATGAAGCTGGAGGAATCAGAATCCCTGACTTCAGGCTATACTACAAAACTACAGTCATCAAAACAGTATGGTACTGGCACAAAAACAGAACTATAAATCAATGGAACAGGATACAAAGCCCAGAAATAAACCCCCACACCTATGGTCAATTAATATATGACAAAGGAGGCAAGACTATGCAATGGAGAAAAGACAGTCTCTTCAATAAATGGTGCTGGGAAAAGTGGACAGCTATTTACATATAAAAAAATGAAATTAGAACATTCTTTAACACCATACACAAAAATTAAACTCAAAATGGATTAAAGACCTAAATGTAAGACCAGACACTATAAAACTCTTAGAGGAAAACATAGGCAGAACACTCTTTGACATAAATCACAGCAATATCTTTTTCAAACCATCCCTAGAGTAATGGAAATAAAAAACAAAAATAAACAAATAGGACCTAATTAAACTCAAAAGCTTTTTCACAGCAAAGGAAACCATAAACAAAATAAAAAGACAACCCACAGAATGGGAGAAAATATTTGCCAATGATGCAACCAACAAGGGATTAGTCTCCATAATTTACAAACAGCTCATGTGGTTTAATATAATCAAAACAAACAACCAAATCAAAAAATGAGCAGAAGACCTAAATAGACATTTCTCCAAATAACACATAGAGTTGGCCAAGAGACACATGAAAAGTTGTTCAACATCACTACTTATTAGAGAAATGCAAATCAAAACTACAATGAGATATGATATCACCTCACACCAGTCAAAATGGCTATCATCAAAAAATCCACAAATAATAAATGCTGGAGAGGGTGTGGAGAGAAACGAATCCTCCTACGCTGTCAGTGGGAATGTAAATTGGTACTGCCACTATGGAGAACAGTATGGAGGTTCTTTTAAAAACTAAAAGTGGAGCTACCATATGACCCAGCAATCCCACTCCTGGGCATATATCTGGAGAAAAACATGGTCCAGAAGGATAAATGCACACCAGTGTTCATTGCAGCACTGTACAATAGCCAAGACATGGAAGCAACCTAAATGTCCATAGACAGAGATATGGATAAAGAAGATGTGGTACATATATACAATGGAATTTTGCTCAGCCATTAAAAAGAATGAAATAATGTCATTTGCAGCAACATGGATGGACCTAGAGATTGTCATACTGAGTGAAGTAAATCAGACAGAGAGAGAGAGAGAGAAATATCAGATGATATCACTTATATGTGGAATCTAAAAAGAAATGAACTTATTTACAAAACAAACAGACTCACAGACTTAGAGAAGCAACGTATTGTTATCAGGGGTAAGGGTGGGGGGAGAGATAGATTGGGAGCTTGGGATTGACATGTACACACCACTGTATTTTAAATAGATGATCAACAAGGACCTACTATATAGCACAGGGAACTCTGCTCAGTATTCTGTAATAACCTAAATGGGAAAAGAATTTGAAAAAGAATACATATGTATATGTATATGTATAATTGAATCACTTTGCTGCATACCTGAAATGAACACAACTTTGTTAATCAACTATACTCCAATATAAAATAAAAAATTTGTTTAATTGTGTTGGAGCAATTAGATATCCACAGGCAAACAGCAAAAAACAAACTCTAAACTGAACCTCGGCCTAAATCACACCTTATATAAAAAATTAACTCAAAATCGATCATACATTTAAATTTAAACCACCAAGCTGAAGTTTTAGATTAAAAATAAGAGAAAATCTTTGGGACCTATGATTAGTGAAGATTCTTCAGACATGATATCAAAAGTCTCATCCATAAAAGGAAAAAAATGATAAATTTCTCATCAAAACTAAAAATTTTGAGAATGATTAAAGGTGAAAATACAAGTTATGGATTTGAAGAAAACATGTCCAAACCAGATATCTGACAAAGGACTCAGAATATATATATTTTTAATAGAGATTTAAAAAATAAATTTATTTATTTTATTTATTTTTGGCTGCATTGGGTCTTTGTTGCTGCACATGGGCTTTCTCTAGATGAAGTGAGCGGGCTTCTCACTGCAGTGGCTTCTCTTGTTGCAGAGCACAGGCTTTAGGCTTGGGATTCAGTAGTTGCGGCATGCAGGCTCAGTAGTTGTGGTGCACAGGCTCTAGAGCACAGGCTCAGTAGTTGTGGCACACGGGCTTAGTTGCTCCACGATGTGGGAACTTCCTGGACCAGGGATCAAACACTTGTCCCCGGCATTGTCAGGCAGATTCTTAACCACTGCACCACCAGGGAAGCCCAGAATATATTTTTAAGAGCCTCGAAATTAACAGTAAAAAAACAAAAAAAACCCATTCTAATTAGAAAATGTCAAAATACATGAAGAGACATTTCACAAAAGAGGTTATACAGATAGAGATCATGTTCAATATCACCAGCTACTAGGGAAGAACAAATAAAGACCATGATGAGATATCACAGCATATCTGTTAGAATAGCTCATATAAAAAATAGTGATAGTACCAAAGACTAGCAAGAATGTGGAGAAAATAGATCTCTCTCACATTGCTGGTAGAAATATAAAATGACACAACCACTCTGGAAAATAGTTTAAAAGTTTCTTTAAAAACTAAACGTGCATTTACTATACAAGCCAGAAATTGCTCTCCTGGGGCATTTAGCCCAGGGAAATGAAGACTAATATCCACATTAAAGCCTGTATATGATTATTCAAGCCAGTTTTATTTGTAGTAGCCAAAAACTGGGAACAACTAAAATGTTCTGTAATTGATGAGTGGTTAAACAAGCTGTGGTATATACATACCATAGAATACTTCTCAGCAACAAAAGAAATGAATTATTGATACGTATAGCAACTTGGATTGATCTTAATGGCAATATTCTGAGTCAAAAAGCCCAATCTCAAAAGGTTTATATAACATTCTCAGAAGAACATTTATATAACATTCTCAGAAGGACAAAATTATAGAGATGGAGAACAGATTAGTGGTTGCCAGGAGTTAGGAAAGTTTGGGAAGAAGAGCAGGTCTATTAAAGAGTAACATGAGGGAGATATTTGTGGTGATGGAATAGTTCTGTATCTTAACTGTAGTGATAGTTACACAAATCACATGCGATAACACAGAACTCTACACACACATTATAATGTATAATGTCAGTTTCCTGGTTTTGATATTGTACTATAATTATGTAAGATGTAACCAATTAGGGAAACTTGTTGAAGGGTACCTAGAACCTCTCTGTACTATGATTATGACTTTTTAAAATATGTAATTATTTCAAATAAGAAGTTTAAAAAATTTTAATGAAGAAGAAATTAAGATATCCCCAGATAAACAAAGTAGAGATAATTAATCACAAGAAGTCCTATCCTACAAGATGTACTAAAAGGAGTTCTTCAGGCTTAAAAGAAAGGACACGAGAGAATAATTCAAATCCACATGAAGAAATAAAGAGCACCAGTAAAGACAATTAATAAGTAAATACAAAAGACAATATAAAAATATTAAAAAAATTTTTCTTCTCTTAACTGATTTTTTTTTTTTTTTTTTGTGGTACATGGGCTCTCACTGTTGTGGCCTCTTCCGTTGCGGAGCACAGGCTCTGGATGCGCAGGCTCCGGATGCGCAGGCTCAGCGGCCATGGCTCACAGGCATAGCCGCTCTGTGGCACGTGGGATCTTCCCAGACCGAGGCACGAACCTGTGTCCCCTGCATCAGCAAGCGGACTCTCAACCACTGCGCCACCAGGGAAGCCCCTCTTAACTGATTTAAAAGACTTCTGTGTAAAATAATAATTACAAATCTGCACTAATGGGCTTACAGTGGAAAGTAAGACAGTTTGGAGCACAGTTACTATATACCACTGGAATTACGTTAGTATTAATCTGAGCTAGTTTGATTTAAATTAAGATGCATATTGCAATCCTCATAGTAAACACTGAGGAAATAAATTGAAAATATATAGTGAGGAGGCCAGGTATATGGAATTGTCTGTACCTTCCACTCAGTTTTGTTGTAAAACTAAAATGTCTCCAAAAATAGTCTTAAGTTTTTAGAAAAGCAAATTACCAAAACAAAATAAAAGAATTTAAATAATACACTTGATAATATCTACTCAACACAAAAGGTGGCAGTAATTAAAGAACAACAAATGCATATAACAAATTTCACAATGGCAGATGTAAATCCTACCATTTCAATTAGTGCATTAAATGTAAGTGGATTAAACACTCCAAATATAAGGCAGGAGTTGTCAGATTGGATTAAAAACAGGATCCAATTTTATATACCCAATTGTGCATAAAGTGTGTTTCTACAAGAGACACAATTTAGGTTCAAAAACACAAATAGGTTAAAGTAAAAGAATGGAAAAATATGTCCAATCACTAACTAAAACACCATGCAAACAGTAACTAAAAGAACTGAAATGACTATATTATTATCAAGAAAAACAGACTTTAAGACCAAAAACAAGCTTATTTAAGACGAAAAAGCTTACTGGAGACAAAGAAGGACATTTTATATGAAAAAAAATTTCAATTCAGAGGGAAGCTATAATAATTATAAATATGTAAACATATATATGTATGTATATAAATAAATGTACTTAACAACAGAGCCCAAAAATATATGAAACAAAAACTGACAGAATCAGGGGGACCTTCAACATGGTGGAGGAGTAAGACATGGAGATCACCTTCCTCCCCACAAATACATCAGAAATACATCTACATGTGGAACAACTCCTACAGAACACCTACTGAACGCTGGCAGAAGACCTGAGACTTCCCAAAAGGCAAGAAAATCCCCACGTACTTGGGTAAGGCAAAAGAAAAAACAGACAAAAGAATAGGAATGGCACCTGCACCTCTGGGAGGGAGCTGTGAAGGAGGAAAAGTTTCCATACACTAGGAAGCCCCTCCACTGGCAGAGATGGGGTGTAGGCAGGGGTAAAAGCTTTGGAGCCATGGAGGAGAGCACAGCAACAGGGCTGCAGAGGGCAAAGCAGAGAGATTCATGCACAGAGAATCAGTGCCAACCAGCACTCACTGGTCTGAGACGCTTGTCTGCTCACCTGCTGGGACAGGTGGAGGCTGGGAGCTGAGGCTCTGGCTTCAGAGGTCACACCCCAGGGAGAAGACTGGGGTTGACCGCATGAAGACAGCCTGAAGGGGGCTAGTGCACCACAACTAGCCAGGAGGTAGTCAGGGAAAAAATCTGGACCTGCCAAAGAGGCAAGAGACCATTGTATTGGGGTGCGTGAGGAGAGGGGATTCCTTCCCCGTGTGCCAAAGAAGGCAGAGTACTGCCTAAGTGAGCTCCAGAGACGGGTATGAGCTGCGGCCATCAGCTCAAACCCCAGAGATGGGCATGAAACGTTAACGCTGCTACCACTGCCACCAAGAATCCTGTGTGCAAGCACAGATCATTATCCACCCCCCCCAACAGGATCCTGTGCAGCATGCCACTGCCAGGGTCCTGACATCCAGGGACAACTACCCCAGGAGAACTCATGGTGTGCCTCAGGCTGTTGCAACATCACTCTGGCCTCTGTCTCAACAGGCTCACCCTGCATTCCAATTATGACTACCAAAACCCTTCCTCTCCCCAGCCTGAGAGAACAAAAGAACCCTAATCAGCCGCTGCTTTAACTCCCTCCTGTCTGGGTGGGGAACAGACACCTGAAGGTGATCCACATGCAGAGTTGGGGCCAAAACCAAAGCTGAACCCCAGGAGCTGTGCAAACAAAGAAGAGAAAGGGAAATTTCCCTCTGCAGCCTCAGGAGCTACAGGTTAAATCCCCACAATCAACTTGATGAACCCTGCATCTGTGGAATACCTGAATAGAAAATGAATGTTCCCAAAATTGAGGTGGTGGCCTTTGGGGGCAACAGTAGGCTTGGGGTTTGCTGTCTGCAACTGATTTGTTTCTGATTTTTATTTTTATCTTAGTTTAGTTTTTAGTGCTTGTTATCACTGGTGGATTTCTTTATAGGTTTAGTTGCTCTCTTCCTTTTTTAAATTTATTTTTTAAATTTTTAATTATTAAAAATTTTAATATTTGTACTTGATTAATTTTTGATTTAATTTTTTAATTTTTCTAAATTTTTAAAATTAAAAAAAATTTTTTCTTCCTTTTCTTCTGAGCCCTGTGGCTGACAGGGTCTTGGTGCTCCGGCCGGGTGTCAGGCCTGAGCCTCTTGAGGTGGGAGAGCCGAGTCCAGGACACTGGACCAACAGAGACCTCCTGGCCCCTGTAATATCAGTCAGCGAGGGCTCTCCCAGAGATCTCTGTCTCAACACTAAGACCCAGCTCCACCCAATGGTCACAAGCTCTAGCACTGGATGCCTCATGCCAAACAACTTGCAAGACAGGAATGCAACCCCACCCATTAGCAGAGAGGCTGCCTAAAATTCACAGACACCCCAAAACACACCAGCGGACGTGGCCCTGCACACCAGAAAGACAAGATCCAGTCCCATCCATCAGAACACAGGCACCAGTCCCCTCCACCAGGAAGCCTACACAACCCACTGAACCAACCTCACCCACTGGGGACAGACACCAAAAACAACAGGAACTGTGAACCTGCAGCCTGCAAGAAGGAGACCCCAAACACAGTAAGTTAAACAAAATGAGAAGACAGAGAAATACACAGCAGATGAAGGAGCAAGGTAAAAACCCACCAAAACAAACAAATGAAGAGGAAAGAGGCAGTCTACCTGAAAAAGCATTCAGAATAATGATAGTAAAGATGATCCAAAATCTTGGAGATAGAATGGAGAAAATGCAAGAAACGTTTAACAAGGACCTAGAGGAACTGAAAAGCAAACAAACAATGGTGAACAACACAGGAAATGAAAATAAAAATCCTCTAGAAGGAATCAATAGCAGAATAACTGAGGCAGAAGAATGGATAAGTGCCCTGGAAGATAAAATAGTGGAAATAACTGCTGTAGAGCAGAATAAAGAAAAAAGAATGAAAAGAATTGAGGACAGTCTCAGAGACATCTGGGACAACATTAAATGCACCAACATTTGAATTATAGGGGTCCCAGAAGAAGAAGAGAAAAAGAACGGGTCTGAGAAAATATTTGAAGAGATTACAGTTGAAAACTTCCCTAACATGGGAAAGGAAATGGTCAATCAAGTCCAGGAAGCGCAGAGAATCCCATACAGGATAAATCCAAGGAGAAACATACCAAGACACATATTAATCAAACTATCAAAAATTAAACACAAAGAAAAAATATTAAAAGCAGCAAGGGAAAAGCAACAAATAACATACAAGGGAATCCCCATAAGGTTAGCAGCTGATCTTTCAGCAGAAACTCTGCAAGCCAGAAGAGAGTGGCAGGACATACTTAAAGTGATGAAAGGGAAAAACCTATATCCAAGATTACTCTAATAAGCAAGGATGTTATTCAGATTCAATGGAGTAATTAAAACCTTTACAGACAAGCAACAGTTAACAGAACTCAGCAGCACCAAACCAGCTTTACAACAAATGTTAAAGGAACTTCTCTAGGCAGGAAACACAAGAGAAGGAAAAGACATACAAAAACAACCCCAAATATTAAGAAAATGGTAATAGGAACATACATATCTATAATTACCTTAAATGTAAATGGATTAAATGTTCCAACCAAAAGACATAGACTGGCTAAATGGATACAAAAACAAAACCCATATATATGCTGTCTGAAAGAGACCCACTTCAGACGTAGGGACACATACAGACTGAAAGTGAGGGGATGGAAAAAGATATTCCATGCAAATGGA
This sequence comes from Mesoplodon densirostris, assembly GCF_025265405.1. Classification (NCBI taxonomy): domain Eukaryota; kingdom Metazoa; phylum Chordata; class Mammalia; order Artiodactyla; family Ziphiidae; genus Mesoplodon; species Mesoplodon densirostris. The sequence goes on along the minus strand of NC_082662.1, from coordinate 109,195,106 downwards.
AATCAAAAGAAAGCTAGAGTAGCAATTCTCATATCAGACAAAATAAACTTTAAAATAAAGACTATTAGAAGAGAAAAAGAAGGACACTACATAATGATCAAGGGATCAATCCAATAAGAAGATAAAACAATTGTAAATATTTATGCACCCAACACAAGATCAGCTCAAAACATAAGGCAAATGCTAACAGCCATAAAAGGGGAAATCAAAACTAACACAATAATAGTAGGGGACATTAGCAGCTCACTTTCACCAATGGACACATCAACCAAAATGAAAATAAATAAGGAAACACAAGCTTTAAATGACACATTAAACAAGATGGACTTAATTGATATTTATAGGATGTTCCATCCAAAAAAAACAGAATACACTTTTTCAAGTGCTCATGGAACATTCTCCAGGATGGATCATATACTGGGTCAAAAATCAAGCCTTGGTAAATTTAAGAAAATTGAAATCTTATCAAGTATCTTTTCTAACCGCAACACTATGAGACTAGATATCAATTACAGGAAAAAATCTGTAAAAAATCAAAACACATGGAAGCTAAACAATACACCACTAAATAACCAAGAGATCACTGAAGAAATCAAAGAGGAAATCAACACATACCTAGAAACTAATGGCAATGAAAATACAACTACCCAAAACCGAAGGGACGCAGCAAAAGCAGTTCTAAGATGGAAGTTTATAGCAATACAATCTTACCTCAGGAAACAAGAAAAATCTCAAATAAACAACCAACCCTTACACATAAAGCAATAGAGAAATAAGAACCAAAAAGCCCCCAAAGTTAGCAGAAGGAAAGAAATCATAAAGATTAGAATAGAAATAAATGACAAAGAAATGAAAGAAACAATAGTAAAGATAAATAAACTAAAAGTTGGTTATTTGAGAAGATAAACAAAATTGATAAACCATTAGCCAGACTCGTCAAGAAAAAAGGGGAGAAGACTCAAATCCACAGAATTAGAAATGAAAAAGGAGAAGTAACAACTGAAACTGCAAGAATACAAAGGATCATGAGAGATTACAACAAGCAACTCTATGCCAATAAAATGGACAACCTGGAAGAAATGGACAAATTCTTAGGAAAGCACAACCTTCCAAGACTGAACCAGGAAGAAACAGAAAATATGAGCAGACCAATCACAAGCACTGGAATGGAAACTCTGATTAAAAATCTTCCAACAAACAATAGCCCAAGACCAGATGGCTTCACAGGTGAATTGTATCAAACATTTAGAGAAGAGCTAACACCTAACCTTCTCAAACTCTTCCACAATACAGCAGAGGGAGGAACACTCCCAAACTCATTCTACCAGTCCATCATCGCCCTGATACCAAAACCAAACAAACATGTCACAAACAAAGAAAACTACAGGCTAATATCACTGATGAACATTGATGCAAAATTCCTCAACAAAATACTAGCAAACAGAATCCAACAGCACATTAAAAGAATCATACACCATGATCAAGTGGGGTTTATCCCAGGAATGCAAGGAATCTTCAATATACATAAATCAATCAATGTAATACACCATATTAACAAACTGAAGGATAAAAACCATATGATAATCTCAGTAGATGCAGGGAAAGATTTCAGTAAATTTGAACACCCATTTATGAAAAACACTCTCTAGAAAGCAGGCATAGAGGAAACCTACCTCAACATAATAAAGGCCATATGTGAAAAACCCACAGCCAACATCGTTCTCAATGGTGAAAAACTGAAGACATTTCCTCTAAGATCAGGAATAAGACAGGTTGCCCACTCTCACCACTGTTATTCAACATTGTTTTGGAAGTTTTAACCATGGCAATCAGAGAAGAATAAGAAATAAAAGGAATCCAAATTGGAAAAGAAGAAGTAAAACTGTCATTGTTGCAGATGCCATGATACTATACATAGAGAATCCTAAAGATGCTAGCAGAAAACTACTAGAACTAATCAATGAATTTGATAAAGTAGCAGGATACAAAATTAATGCACAGAAATCTCTTGCACTCCTATACAGTAACAATGAAAAATCTGAAAGGGAGATCAGCTCGGTGCTTTGTGACCACCTAGAGGGGTGGGATGGGGAGGGTGGGAGGAAGAGCGATGCAAGAGGGAAGAGATATGGGGACATATGTATATGTATAACTGATTCAGTTTGTTATAAAGCAGAAACTAACACACCATTGTAAAGCAATTATACTCTAATAAAGATGTTTAAAAAAAATCTGAAAGACAAATTAAGGAAACACTCCCATTTACCATTGCCACAAAAAGTATAAAATAACTAGGAATAAACTACCTAAGGAGACAAAATACCTGTATGCAGAAAACTATATAATACACTGATAAAATAAATTAAAAATGATACAAACTGATGGAGAGATATACCATGTTCTTGGAATGGAAGAATCAATATTGTGAAAATGACTATACTACCCAAAGCAATCTACAGATTCAGTGCAATCCCTATCAAGCTACCAATGGTATTTTTCACAGAACTAGAAGAAAAAAATTCACAATTTGCATGGAAACACAAAAGACCCCAAATAGAGAAAGAAAATTGAGAAAGAAAAATAGAGCTGGAGGAATCAGGCTCCCTAACTTCAGACTATACAACAAAGTGACAGTAATCAAGACAGTATGGTAATGGCACAAAAAAAGAAATTTAGATCAATGGAACAGGATAGAAAGCCCGGAGATAAACCCATGCACATATGGTCACATTATCTTTGATAAAGTAGGCAAGAATATACAATGGAGAAAAGACAGCCTCTTCAATAAGTGGTGCTGGGCAAACTGGACAGCTACATGTAAAGGAATGAAATTAGGACACTCCCTAACACCATACACAAAAATAAATTCAAAATGGATTAAAGACCTAAATGTAAGGCCAGACGCTATAAAACTCTTAGAGGAAAACAGGCAGAACACTCTATGACATAAATCACAGCAGGATCCTTTATGACCCACCTCCTAGAGAAATGGAAATAAAAACAAAAATAGAGCTTCCCTGGTGGCACAGTGGTTGAGAGTCTGCCTGCCGATGCAGGGGACACAGGTTTGTGCCCTGGTCCGGGAAGATTCCACATGCTGTGGAGCGGCTAGGCCCGTGAGCCATGACCGCTAAGCCTGTGCATCCGGAGCCTGTGCTCTGCAACGGGAGAGGCCACAACAGTGAGAGGCCTGCATATGGCAAAACAAACAAACAAACAAACAAACAAAAAACCAAAACAAAAATGGGACCTAATGAAACTTAAAAGCTTTTGTACAGCAAAGGAAACCAGAAACAAGATGAAAAGACAACCCTCAGAATGGGAGAAAGCATTTGCAAATGAAGCAACTGACAAAGGATTAATCTCCAAAATATAAAAGCTCATGCAGCTCAATATTAAAAAAACAAACAACCCAATCCAAAAATGGGCAGAAGACCTAAATAGACATTTCTCCAAAGAAGATATACAGATTGCCAACAAACACATGAAAGGATGCTCAACGTCACTAATCATTAGAGGCATGCAAATCAAAACAACAATGAGGTTTCACCTCACACCGGTCTGAATGGCCGTCATCAAAAAATCTACAAACAACAAATGCTGGAGAGGGTGTGGAGAAGAGGGAACCCTCTTGCACTATTGGCGGGAATGTAAATTGATACAGCCACTATAGAGAACAGTGTGGAGGTTCCTTAAAAAACTAAAAATAGAACTATCATATGACCCAGCAATCCCACTACTGGGCATACACCCTGAGAAAACCATAATTCAAGGAGAGTCATGTAGCACAATGTTCACTGCAGCTCTATTTACAATAGCCAGGACATGGAAGCAACCTAAGTGTCCATCGACAGATGTATGGATAAAGAAGATGTGGCACATATATACAATGGGATATTACTCAGCCATAAGAAGAAACGAAATTGAATTATTTGTAGTGAGGTGGATGGACCTAGAGTCTGTCATAGAAAGAGAAAAACAAATACCATATACTAACACATATATATGGAATCTAAAATAAAATAAAATAAAATAAAATAAAAAGGTTCTGAAGAACCTAGGCTCAGAACAGGAATAAAGACACAGACGTAGAGAATGCACTTGAGGAGACGGGGAGGGGGAAGGGTAAGCTGGGATGAAGTGAGAGAGTGACATGGAAATATAGCTGATTGCACTACCAAATGTAAAATAGATTGCACTACTAAATGTAAAATAGATAGCTAGTGGGAAGCAGCCACATAGAACAGGGAGATCAGCTCGGTGCTTTGTGACCACCTAGAGGGGTGGGTTAGGGAGGTGGGAGGGAAACACAAGAGGGAGGAGATATGGGGATATATGTATATGTATATATATAGTTGATTCACTTTGTTATAAAGCAGAAACTAACACACCAGTGTAAAGCAATTATACTCCAATAAAGATGTTAAAAGAAAAAGAAAAAGATGTTAAAAAATAACAGAATAAAATATTTGGAAATCTTCCACTAATATTTGGAAATTAAGCTACACATTTCTAAATAATTCATGGATCAAAGAAGAAATTACAAAAGAAATTAGAAAGTATTTTAAACTAAGTATGAAAACACAACATATCAAAATTTGTGAGATGCAGCTAAAACAATACTTAGAGGAGACTTTATGGTTTTAAATGCCTATATTAGAAAAGAAATATGTGTCAAATTAAATCAAAAGCATGATAAGGGAGTATTATAAAAACTTTATGCCAACAAATTAGACAGTTAGATGAAGTAGCCCAATTCTTAGAAAAACACAAACTATTTATTTCTATGTTTAGGAATAAATTTAATAGAAGTGCGAGTCTTGTACACTGAAAGTTACAAACATTGCAGAAAGATTTTTTTCCAACATCTTAATAAATGGAGAAACATTCAATATTCTTGCACAGTAAGGTTCACTGTTGTTAAGATGGCTCTTCTTTCCAAATTGATCTATAGATTTAATGCAATTCCAACAGGTTTTTGCAGAAACTACAAGCACATACTAAAAGTTATACGAAAATGCAGAAGACTCAGAATAGCCAAAACTATTTTGAAAAGAACAAAGTTGAGGACTTGTTCGTGTATAGGGTGACTCAATATTGTTTAGATATTAATTATCCCCCCAAATTGCTCTATAGATTCTACACAATCTCAGTCAAAATATTAGAAGGTCAGAAAAAGACTTGGACAATTCTAAAATTTATATGGAAATTCAAAAAGCCTAAAATAGTGAAAACAATTTGTGTACTATGTAAAACATTATCTTGTAATGAATGGGTCATAGCTCTAATTATAAGATTGAAAATTATTAAAATTCTAAAGAAAGCACAGGAGAAATTTTAATGACATTGGTTAGGTAAAGATTTCATAGATATGAAATAAAAAACATGAGTGATAAAATAAAATATTCATATACTTGCCTTCATCAAAATTTTAAACGTTTTGGGCTTCCCTGGTGGCGCAGTGGTTTAGAGTCCGCCCGCCGATGCAGGGGACACGGGTTCGTGCCCCGGTCTGGGAAGATCCCACATGCCACGGAGTGGCTGGGCCCGTGGGCCATGGCTGCTGGGCCTGCACGTCTGGAGCCTGTGCTCTGCGGCGGGAGAGGCCACGACAGTGAGAGGCCCGTGTAACGCTAAAAAAAAAAAAAAAAAATTTTAAAGTTTGCTTTTCAAAAGACACTGTAAAGGAAATGAAAAGCAAAGCCACAGACTGGGAGAAAATATTTGCAAACGTATATCCACAAAAGGACTTGTATCTAGAATACAAAAGCCTTTATAATTCAACAATGAGAAAACAACCCAATCAAAAATGGGCAAACATTTGAACATTTCATCAAAGAGGATGTATGATGGCAAACAAGCACATGAAATATACTCAACATCCTTAGCAATTAGGGAAATGCAAATTAAAACCAAAATGAGACACTAATACTCTTCCTCTAGAATGGCTAAAATTTAAAAGACTGAGCAAGCCAAGTTTTGGCAAGGATGGAACTGTCATACACTGCTAATAAGAACGTAAAATAACAGCCACTTTAGAAAACTGTTTGGCAGCTTCTTAAAAAGTTAAGCATACATCAGCCATAATACCCAGTAAACCACTTGTAGATATTTACCCAAGAGAAAGAAAAGTATATGTCTCCTCAAAGACTAGTACATGAATTATCTATAGCATCTTCATTTGTAAAAGCCCCAAACTGAAAACAACTTAAATACAACTTAAATGTTTATCAACAGGTAAATGGTTAAATAAATTGTGGTATATCCCCACAATAGAATATTAATATGGAAAAGAAAAAATAAAGAAATGAACAAAAATTACAAACTATTGATATATACAACAACATGGATGAATCTCAAAATAATTACACTGATTGTTAGAAGCCAGATTCTTTTAAAAAAAGAGTACTGTATGATTCCATTTCTAAAAATTCTTTAAAAGATGAAAACTAAAGCATAATTTAAAAAATCAGATCAGTGGTTGCCTAGGGATTTGGAGGAGTGATGGAGGCACAGGGAATCTTTTGGGCATGATGAAAATATTCATTCTCTTGGTGTAGTGATGGTTTCATTTGTTTATATGTGTATCAAACTTCATCAAATTGTACACTTTAAATGTACACAGTTTATTGTATATCAGTTTTACATCAGTAAAGCTATTAAGCAAATCAAGATCTTTCCTTGTATTTTAAAGTCATCTCAAAAATGCTGGTGTAGAGATAATGACAGTAAGTGGTCATCCAGAAAATAACCAGTATCCTAAACACCTGAGCTCTGTGCCAGTTGTGGCTTATCATTCATAAGGTAAAACATATGAATTAGGAAAAAAATCTTGCCATGAATGCCTTGGCTTCCATGGACAGGGAAAGACCTAACATAGAAGAACCACTAGAGGAAGTAAGCAATTTACTCAGACTAACACAAGCTTTCATGTAAATGTGGGGCCAAGGCACTGGATCCACAGCTTGGGCCAGACAAACAACACACAGGACTGGCTGAACAAGGAAGCAGAGAAGGTCCTTATCCACATTGTGAGATTTGAAATGTGCCAGGTCCCCCAAATACCTCCCTCACCAAATGGCCCAAAAGGCCTAGATGTTCCTGATGGGTCAGAAACCCAAGTTTAAAGCTCCTCTATGGGAAGCCACTGTTAAGATACACTTGTGTTGCCTGGGAACTTTGATCTCTTTAGCTTTTTCCTGTGATCTTTTTTTTTTTAATTTTTTTTATTAGTTTCTGCTTTATAACAAAGTGAATCAGTTATACATATAAATCCGTTCCCACATCCCTTCCCTCATGCATCTCCCTCCCTCCCACCCTCCCCATCCCACCCCTCCAGGCAGTCACAAAGCACCGAGCTGACCTCCCCGTGCTCTGCGGCTGCTTCCCACTATCTATCTACCTCACGTTTGGTAGTGTATACATGTCCATGCCTCTCTTTCGCTTTGTCACAGCTTACCCTTCCCCCTCCCCATATCCTCAAGTCCATTCTCAAGTAGGTCTGTGTCTTTATTCCCGTTTTACCACTAGGTTCTTCATGACATTTTTTTTTTAATTCCAAATATATGTGTTAGCATACGGTATTTGTCTTTCTCTTTCTGACTGACTTCACTCTGTATGACAGACTCTAGGTCTATCCACCTCATTACAAATAGCTCAGTTTCGTTTCTTTTTATGGCTGAGTAATATTCCATTGTATATATGTGCCACATCTTCTTTATCCATTCATCCGATGATGGACACTTAGGTTGTTTCCAGCTCTGGGCTATTGTGAATAGAGCTGCAATGAACATTTTGGTACATGTCTCTTTTTGAATTATGGTTTTCTCAGGGTATATGCCTAGTAGTGGGATTGCTGGGTCATATGGTAGTTCTATTTTTAGTTTTTTAAGGAACCTCCATACTGTTCTCCATAGTGGCTGTACCAATTCACATTCCCACCAGCAGTGCAAGAGTGTTCCCTTTTCTCCACACCCTCTCCAGCATTTATTGTTTCTAGATTTCTTGATGATGGCCATTCTGACGGGTGTGAGATGATATCTCATTGTAGTTTTGATTTGCATTTCTCTAATGATTAATGATGTTGAGCATTCTTTCATGTGTTTGTTGGCAGTCTGTATATCTTCTTTGGAGAAATGCCTATTTAAGTCTTCTGCCCATTTTTGGATTGGGTTGTTTGTTTTTTTGCTATTGAGCTGCATGAGCTGTTTATAAATTTTGGAGATTAATCCTTTGTCAGTTGCTTCATTTGCAAATATTTTCTCCCATTCTGAGGGCTGTCTTTTGGTCTTGTTTATGGTTTCCTTTGCTGTGCAAAGGCTTTGAAGTTTCATTAGGAACCATTTGTTTATCTTTGTTTTTATTTCCATTTCTCTAGGAGGTGGGTCCAAAAGGATCTTGCTGTGATTTATGTCATAGAGTGTTCTACCTATGTTTTCCTCTAAGAGTTTGATAGTTTCTGGCCTTACATTTAGGTCTTTAATCCATTTTGAGCTTATTTTTGTGTATGCTGTTAGGGAATGATCTAATCTCAAACTTTTACATGTCCCTGTCCAGTTTTCCCAGCACCACTTATTGAAGAGGCTGTCCTTTCTCCACTGTACATTCCTGCCTCCTTTATCAAAGATAAGTTGGCCATATGTGCGTGGGTTTATCTCTGGGCTTTCTATCCTGATCCACTGATCTATCTTTCTGTTTTTATGCCAGTACCACACTGTCTTAATTACTGTAGCTTTGTAGTATAGTCTGAAGTCAGGGAGCCTGATTCCTCCAGCTCCATTTTTCGTTCTCAAGATTGCTTTGCCTATTTGGGGTCTTTTCTTTTTCCAAACAAATTTTGAAATTTTTTGTTCTAGTTCTGTGAAAAATGCCAGTGGTAGCTTGATAGGGATTGCATTGAATCTGTAGATTGCTTTGGGTAGTAGAGTCATTTTCACAATATTGATTCTTCCAATGTAGGAACATGGTATATCTCTCCATCTATTTGTATCATCTTTAATTTCTTTCATCAGTGTCTTATAATTTTCTGCATACAGGTCCTTTGTCTCCTTAGGTAGGTTTATTCCTAGATATTTTATTCTTTTTGTTGCAATGGTAAATGGGGGTGTTTTCTTGATTTCATTTTCAGATTTTTCATCCTTATTGTACAGGAATGCCAGAGATTTCTGTACATTAATTTTGTATCCTGGTACTTTACCAAATTCATTGATTAGCTCTAGTAATTTTTCGGTAGCATCTTTAGGATTCTCTATGTATAGTATCATGTCATCTGCAAACAGTGACAGCTTTACTTCTTTTTTTTTTTTTTTTTTTTTTTTTTTTTGCTGTACGCGGGCCTCTCACTGCTGTGGCCTCTCCCGTTGCGGAGCACAGGCTCCAGACACACAGGCTCCGCGGCCATGGCTCGCGGGCCCAGCCGCTCCGCGGCATGTGGGATCCTCCGGGATCGGGGCACGAACCCGCGTCCCCTGCATCGGCAGGCGGACTCCCAACCACTGCGCCACCAGGGAGGCCCAGCTTTACTTCTTCTTTTCCAATTTGGATTCCTTTTATTTCCTTTTCTTCTCTGATTGCTGTGGCTAAAACTTCCAAAACTAGGTTGAATAAGAGTGGTGAGAGTGGGCAACCTTGTCTTGTTCCTGATCTTAGTGGAAATGGTTTCAGTTTTTCACCATTGAGGACAATGTTGGCTGTGGGTTTGTCATATATGGCCTTTATTATGTTGAGGAAAGTTCCCTCTATGCCTACTTTCTTCAGGGTTTTTATCACAAGTGGGTGTTGAATTTTGTCGAAAGCTTTCTCTGCATCTATTGAGATGATCATATGGTTTTTCTCCTTCAATTTGTTAATATGGTTTATCACATTGATTGATTTGTGTATATTGAAGAATCCTTGCATTCCTGGAATAAACCCCACTTGATCATGGTGTATGATCCTTTTAATGTGCTGTTGGATTCTGTTTGCTAGTATTTTGTTGAGGATTTTTGTGTCTATGTTCATCAGTGATATTGGCCTGTAGTTTTCTTTCTTTGTGACATCCTTGCCTGGTTTTGGTATCAAGGTGATGGTGGCCTCGTAGAATGAGTTTGGGAGTGTTCCTTCCTCTGAAATTGTTTGGAAGAGTTTGAGAAGGATGGGTGTTAGCTCTTCTCTAAATGTTTGATAGAATTCTCCTGTGAAGCCATCTGGTCCTGGGCTTTTGTTCGTTGGAAGATTTTTAATCACAGTTTCAATTTCAGTGCTTGTGATTGGTCTATTCATATTTTCTATTTCTTCCTGATTCAGTCTTGGCAGGTTGTGCATTTCTAAGAATTTGTCCATTTCTTCCAGGTTGTCTATTTTATTGGCATAGAGTTGCTTGTAGTAATCTCTCGTGATCTTTTGTATTTCTGCAGTGTCAGTTGTTACTTCTCCTTTTTCATTTCTAATTCTATTGATTTGAGTCTTCTCCCTTCTTTTCTTGATGAGTCTGGCTAATGGTTTGTCAATTTTGTTTATCTTCTCAAAGAACCAGCTTTTAGTTTGGTTGATCTTTGCTATCATTTCCTTCATTTCTTTTTCACTTATTTCTGATCTGATCTTTATGATTTCTTTCCTTCTGCTAACTTTGGGGGGTTTTTTGTTCTTCTTTCTCTAATTGCTTTAGGTGCAGGGTCAGGTTGTTTACTCAAGATGTTTCCTGTTTTTTAAAGTGGGATTGTATTGCTATAAACTTCCCACTTAGAACTGCTTTGTATGTGTCTTTGTGTGCTTTGTATGCTCTGTATGTGTCTCTAGGTCTGAAGTGTGTCTCTTGTAGACAGCATATATATGGGTCTTGTTTTTGTATCCATTCAGCCACTCTGTGTCTTTTGGTGGGAGCATTTAGTCCATTTACATTTAAGGTAATTATTGATATGTATGTTCCTATTCCCATTTCCTTAATTGCTTTGGGTTCGTTATTGTAGGTATATTCCTTCTGCTGTGTTTCTTGCCTAGAGAAGTTTCTTTAGCATTTGTTGTAAAGCTGGTTTAGTGGTTCTGAAATCTCTCAGCTTTTGCTTGTCTGTAAAGGTTTTAATTTCTCCATCAAATCTGAATGAGATCCTTGCTGGGTAGATTAATCTTGGTTGCAGGTTTCTCTCCTTCATCACTTTAATTATGTCCTGCCAGTCCCTTCTGGCTTGTAGAGTTTCTGCTGAGAGATCAGCTGTTAACCTGATGGGGATTCCCTTGTGTGTTATTTGTTTTTTTTTGCCTTGCTGCTTTTAATATGATTTCTTTGTGTTTAATTTTTGACAGTTTGATTAATATGTGTCTTGGCGTATTTCTCCTTGGATTTATTCTGTATGGGACTCTCTGTGACTCCTGGACTTGATTAACTATTTCCTTTTCCATATTAGGGAAGTTTTCAACTATAATCTCTTCAAATATTTTCTCAGTCCCTTTCTTTTTCTCTTCTTCTTCTGGAACCCCTATAATTCGAATGTTCCTGTGATCTTTATTTCATCCAGGTGAGCCTGATGTTACCTTATGAGTTCAAAAAAGCAACCAGTAATTATAATAAGTATTCTATGGGAAATAGGCAGAAAAACTAGCAACAAATTTCTAGCCTAGATGTTTTATAGAATGTTAAGAATGAAAATCAGGGAATCTCTAGTCCACTTTTGTACTTTGTTGCATTAGTGTGTTAGGAGTCTAGAGAATTGCACCTATAATGTTCATTCATGAAAACCCCCATGGGAACTCAAGGTATTGCAAATTGCCATATTTCCTTCCATTCTAAAGCAAGATTGTTAGTGTACTCAGTTGTCTAACACTTTAACAAAAGTAGCCTATTGGGGCAAGAGCAATGTTGTTTCTGCAAAACAAAACCATGTCTACTAATATATTATTTTCCAAGTAAGGAATGAGGCAAACAGATAAGAGAAACCATGATTCAGCTAACAGAAATTTATTAATCATCCAGTATATCCCTGACAATTAGAAAAACTATTCTGGTTCTAAAAATGACTTTGAAAAGTTTAATTGTCAAAGATTATTAAGAATTGAACTGCCTTGGAGCTATTGTTACTTTGACATTGGCAAGAAATAAGTAAAGGAATGCTTCTCAGAGTGGAGAAGTTTTGATTGAGGATTTATTGAGGACCTGCGCTTGAGCTGATCTAATTTAACATCTTTAGATTTATTAGAAAAGTTAAATGAACAGGGTCATACAACAATCAAGTAACACAGCCATGTCTTCTATAGTGTGTTTTTTATTCTACTGCTCAACCTCTGTGACTTAGTGCAACACATAATAAACTCATTACCCCAACAGAGTAATACTTAAAGGAAGTGTAGGTAGACAAAATGAAAAAGGGTTAGAAAACTGATTTTTAAAATTGAACCTTAAATCCTTCCTTATAATAACCAGGATATACTAACACATAATAAACTCATTACCCCAACAGAGTAATACTTAAAGGAAGTGTAGGTAGACAAAATGAAAAAGGGTTAGAAAACTGATTTTAAAAATTGAACCTTAAATCCTTCCTTATAATAACCAGGATATACTAACTGAATAAGGTAGAAGAAAAGGGAGGTCTGAGGACCTGTGTTGAGTACCAAGAAATAAAGGGGATATAACATCAAGATAAAAAAGGGTCAAAGAAGGAAAATTTTACATAAAGCTGATTATCTGTATGCAAAAGGTGTAGCAGACCCTTTAGGAAACTACACACCGATTGTAACAGCACTTAAAATCACTCTGGATTTTCTCTTTTCAAAAATTTTCAGAGACTACAATCTTTTCTTTGAAATATTGGGAAAATATGATTCTTTGTAAATGGATGATCTTTGGAAATACCTTAAAGTTATTCAAAACAAGTTGTTTTTAGAATAAATCCAGTGAATCACGTGAGCAATAAAGTTGGGTAATACCATCTGGGCCTATATGGTTCTGAGACTTGTGGTCTTATGTGGTTAGAAAATTGGCTTGAAAGGAAATAGGTTAGAAAATGGGCTTGAAAGGAAATAGGGCCAAAACCAGGCTCCTCTTTAAGACTTTCTGATTGGGACTGTGGTCCCACTCCTCCACATCATCTCCCTCCCACAGTGACCCAATTGCTGGGTGGATTTTCTGGGAGAAAGTGGGTGTTTCATGATTTCCTTCATTGGAGTGAATAATTGAAAGTGGAGAGTAATATGTTAGTGCTTCTTTGAAGGATGTAATTAGGTAATATCATGCAAGAAGGAAACTGTCATAAAGCTAATAAAATGCAAATGAGAAGGAACTGCAGCACTGCTCATCTGCATCATCTCATTTCCAGATTTTAAGATGAAACAATAGAGATGAACCAAGAAGTTACATATATTCATCAGAATTGCTGGAGAGTTCTGATCTCTGGCTATCGATCAAAGGGGAGCATTCACTGCTGAAAGTTTGTCTTCACTGTACTTGGATGTGAAATAGAGAGGAAGAGGGATAAAAAGCAGTATACTGAATGAATTGCAGGTAATTTTGTTATTGCATTAATAGTTTTCAAACTTTTCTAAACTCATGAGCTCTCTGGGAACATTTGACCCATCCATACATGAATTCTCTTGCTCACAAATATGTCAAGAAAATACTTCTATCGCCCCTTCTGAAGTCATCTTAATTCTAGGAGCTGAATATATCTCAGTCATTAGTAACTGTTAGTCATAATTTATTCAAATGCTTTTGAAATGCATTTATATTTCCTTGGGCTAATTAATTTATTTTTTGTGTATCAAAAGCTGCCGTTTTCCTGTCCCAGGACATTGAGGTTAGTGAGTCTCTGCTCACCTATTCACATTACTTATGATCATGTAGATTTAATTACTTCTAAGTAATTAGAGTTTTCATTTATAGACTGAAAGGCTAAATCTAACCTTGAACAAAAGATGCCTTTTTTACTTCCAGTATCTCCAATTATTTTGGATTCTTCTTCTCTGGACCTTTTCAAGTTATGGCAAACTTGTTTTTTTGAAGCAGTGAGAACTACATAAATCCTTTCAAGCACAGATATACCAGGACAAAGCTTTGTTTCCAGTGTACTTTTTAATGGTTTTCTTCATTTTCTAGGGCTTTTTGAATGATGCAGAATATTGGGTCCATATTCTAGTGTCAATCTGTAGTGATTCTGAATCTTTTTCTTGAGTAAAACCTGATAAGGGAGAGTCTTTCATTTTGAGTATTTTAGATTAGCTATTCCCAAACTCGTTACTTTCCCCTCATACTCATTATTCTAGCATCTCATAAGGATCTGCCCACTGACACAGACTCATAAGATTATTCTATAGTCTCTCTCTCGCCTCTGGGGTGTCTCTCTACTGTCTGAAGAGATTTGTACATGTTCATCATCATCATTTATAAATCTATTTAACAATCTCTTCCCTAGTATGGATTCTTGAACAATCCTACTCTTCTTCATCTGATGTGATGTGCCTACTTTTACTCTTTAATTCCTAATGGTGAAAGACACCAGTTTCAGGAAAGCAAGGGTGGTGCGTATGGGTAGTTACTAATAATCTCTAAAATCTAATATACCAAATCTATGGCTTGAGAAACTCTAAAAGGGTAACAGAAGAGCTCCAGTGGAATGTGACAATTGCCTACACTGTTTCTAGGTGGAAAGCCCAAGTAGAAATAAAAATAAATCCACTGGATTTTATTTCATTTATTCATCTATCTGTTCACTTGAAGAATTCAGAAACTATGTTGCCATGGTTAAATAGGTTATTTTTATTTTAGTTTTGAATCATTTAATTTTGCCCAGCTTGCCCAGTGTGGAGGGGAGATTCACCAATTAGTTCACGTTGGAGTCCTTATAAGTGAGAGTCACACCTATAATTCTCTGACCTCATGGTCCAGGAATAGGCCATTATCTTTCATTTTCATTCTTGGGAGTCCTGTGGAACTTTCAGATGCATGGTTGGATGTCATTCAGTCCTAGAGAGCTATCTTCATCTGTTTTGCCAGTTTGTGGATAAGACTAAGTTGAATGTACTTAGAACATCTTGGATATGTATTTCTCCATATAGCTTAACCCACTCTTTTCAACATTACTTATCCTTTTACCCTCTAAAAAAGAGAACTTTTTAGATTTCTGTGGGTTTTAGAAGGCTAAAAGGAGTGGTTTTTGTTTGTCTACTTTCAGAACTTATTGATGTTATTTATTGATCACCTACTCTTCTGGGCACAGAAATAATCACATTCCCTCCTGAGGAGGAAGTGTGATGATAGAATTAATATCAGTGGAAAAGAGGCTCACACAGAACTGAGAAAAGTGGTCAACAGAGGTGACAGTGACCTGCGAGCGAGGCAATCTAGAGAGACAGTGTAGGAAATTGCCATATTCCATTAGAGCCCTTCTGTTACTCTCTTAGAGCTTCTCAAGCCATAGGTTTTAATCATATCATATTTTAAAGATTATTAATAACTACTCATACCCAACAACCTTCTCTCCTGAAACCAGAAATGTCCTGTTTCCCACTTTATATTTTAGTCAACTTCTGTGATATTGAAGAAACTAGCAAATTCAATGGACTTTCTTGAACACCAAACTTGTTTCAGTCCTTTAATTAGTGTACTATTTTCTGAAGCTGACGTTGGGAACAACTACATGTAAATTCGATGACTCAGGACACAAAAGTGCCCTTTTCAAGTGCTCATCACACTTATCTCAGTTTCTAGAGTTCTGTAATTAATTTTTAAATTCTTTACATTGTTTTTATTTCCCATAAAAATGTCTTTGAGTTTGTGTGCATATATGTGCACAAAAGACCTTCTTTATCATTAGAATTCTGTAATTAATTTGAAAAAGTAATTGACATTGCACTTATAAGCACCCTGGATTAATTGGAAAAGTTACTCCTATTTTTAAGTAATGAAAATAGTAATAGCTAATATTTATGGTGTCCCCACCATGTACCAAGCTTTATTCTGAGTACTGTATATCATTATATCACTTAATCCTAACAACAATATGAGGCATATACTATTATTATCCTCTATATATAGATGAGGAAGCTGAGGATCAAAAAATTTTAAAAACTTCCTAAAATCACACAACTAGTGAGAGATTGGAGCAGCTATTCAAACTCAGCTGTACCAGTCTTCTAGACAAAGGTCTTGGCTCAATTGTATCAAGCTAAAAAAAAAAGAAAAACTGGTTAGGTGCAGAAGAGAGTATGATTGGATGAGAAAATCTGAATTAAGTTATGAAAAATGTCAAAAGCTGGTGACTTTAGAAGAAAGCAATCATTTCTTGTCTGACTTTTCCTAGGGTTTCCAAAGGCATCAATAGATCTAGAGCTGTCTTGAGCTGCCTCTTCTAAGAAATGTTCTGTATTTAAGTTTCTGATCAACATGGTATATTTACAATATTGTGTAATCAGCAGAGGTATAAAGTGTGAGTTGTTCTAATCATACTATCATGTAAACAAACAGTGCTGGCTGTTTTGACCCAGAGTTACAGAAAATATTATCTTTTAGAGCCCTGATAACATGTTGTATACCTGAGTGATTTTCCTCAATGAAATAGAGGCTATTATATGACACTTAATTATATATATTTCCTTTTATTTATTTCTCCATCCTGTGTTTTATGTGGAGGTTTCACCCCCATTATACTTCATCCGTAGAGGAAATCTGGGATGGCAGTAATATTCATTCTAAAGATTTTGGTCAAAGTAGTGAAACAGGAAGGAATTTTTGGATGAAAACAGACATGTGAAAAGAGTCATTAAAAGTAGTTAATTTGACAGTAAATTATATGGAAGCAAGTCTCTCAAAATTCACTGGCCTTGAGTTTGTTACAATCTTGTTAACCCAACTTTTAGTGTAAACAATTTAATGAGGAAAAATATATTATAGTCATACAAAACAACTAGTTGATGGAATTCTTGCTTTTAAGCCCATTATTGTAAGCCATAGAAACAAGGTTGTTTGTTTTGCTTTTTGGTCCAAACTATAAGCTTAGTTGCTCATTTTTGTCCCTGAGTGTAGGTTACCCAAACTGATTTTGCTCTATATCTATGCTTAACTGTAGAGTTACTGCAAAAGAGACTTGGCCATACCTCATAGAGAAAGTGTGTGTGTGTGTGTGTGTGTGTGTGTGTGTGTGTGTATGTGTATGTGTATGTGTATGTGTATCTAGGAGCTCATCTCAAGAACTGGACCCAGGAAGCAAGCCATGACTCATAGAGGATGGGGATGTTGTCTGTGGAGATCATGTGTTTATGTAGAAAGTCCTCAAACTTAGGAGTCAAAGAGCACTGGGTTTGAATGTCAGCTTCTCTCTCTTATAACTGTATCATTCATACAAAAATCAGAAGGAGCATTGTCCCTAATCACTCCATGGCTGATGATTGAAAATCGCCCTTAAAAAGATATCTAGAGGCTTCAAGGAACCAGAAACCAATAGAGAAACCATTCCACTCTTAAAACATTGTTTTTCTTTAGCTTCTTTAATAAAGAGATACTTCAAGTTGTTTACCCCCTCTTTTATATCAAGTCAGGATATAAAATATCATATATCCTACTGATGCCTTACAGCTAAGATACTTTCATCACTTTTCTTGGGATAAAAAAGAAATAGAAAGAACATGGAATTTCAGTGTTATGGACTGAATATTCATATGTCAAAATTCATATGTTGAAGCCCTAACCCACAGTTTTATGGTATTTGGAGGTGGGGCTTTTGAGAGATAATCAGGTTTCAATGAGGTCATGGGGATGGGATATAGGATTAGTAACCTTATAAGAACAGGAGGAGAGACCAGAGCTCTCTTTTTCTCTTCCATGTGAGGATATGGAGAGAAGACAAAAATCTGCAAGTCAGGAAGAGAGTTCTCACCAGGAACCAAATCTGCCAGTGCCTTGATCTTGGACTTCCCAGTTTCCAGAACTATGAGAAATAGCCATCTTTTGTTTAAGTCACCCAGTCTACAAAATTTTGTTACAGTAGTCCAAGCTAAGACGTTTAGTTACATATTATTTCTCCAGAGATTAAATTCCCAACAATCATATATCCATAACACAATTGAGAAACAGAAAGTATTTTTTATAAAAAGAAAAGACATGAAAATTCTGTACTACTACAACCACTCCTCACTGCCAAAAAAAAAAAAAAAAAAAGATGCTAAAAGCTAAAAAGAAATGTAGAGCTCTGCTGGTTGCAAGTGTGTCAACAGACAGAGGCAACAGCTGACAGCATGAGAACAAAGTAAGAGCCAAAAACATTTTTGAGACAGAGACAACTATTTTATGGTTTAAAAAAATTGAAATATAATTGACACATAACATAAGGTATACAGCATGTTGATTTGATACATTTATATATTTCAGAATGGTTACTACCACTACTATCAAGAGATAGAGCTAACACCTCTATCAAGTTACATAATTATCATTTCTTTTTTGTGGTGGGAACAATTAAAATCTAGTCTCTTAGCAACTCTGAGGTTTATAAATACAGCATTGTTGACTATAATCACTGTGCTGTACATTAGCTCTCTATGACTTATTTATCTACCAATTCCCAGTTTATACACTTAAATAACATATACCCAATTCTTCCACCACCCTCCCCTCGTTTCTGGTAACCACCATTCTACTCTCTATTTTTACTATTTCAGCTTTTTAAGATTCCACATATAAGTGATATCACACAGTATTTGTCTTACTCTGTCTGACTTATCTCACTTAGCATAATTCTCTCAAGGTCCATCCATGTTATTGAAAATGGCAGGATTTCCTTCTTTCTCACAGCTGAATAATATCACATGGTATTTATATACTATATCTTCCTTATCCGTTTGTCTGTTGATGGACACTACTTAGGTTGTTTCTATATCTTGGCATTATGAATAATGCTGCAATAAACATAGGAGTGCAGATATCTCTTGGAACTCCTGTTTTCATTTCCTTTGGCTATATACCCAGAAGTGGTATTGCTGGATCATATGGTAGTTATATTTTTAATTTTTTGAGAAACCTCCATGCTGTTTTCCATAGTGGTTGAACCAAATTACATTCCCACTGACAGTTACAGGGTTCCCTTATCCCCACATCCTCACCAATACTTGTTATCTCTTATCTTCTTTATGACAGCCATTCTAACAGGTGTGAGGTAATATCTCATTGTGGTTTTGATTTGCATTTCCTTGATGACTAGTGATGTTGCACAGTTTTTCATGTATCTGTTGGTCATTTGGATATCTTCTTTGGAAAAATGTCTACTTAGTTTCTCTGCCCATTTTTTTATGGAACTGTTTGCTTTTTTTGTTATTGAGGTATATGAACTCTTTATATATCTTGTATATTAACCCTTTATTCAATATATGGTTTGCAAATATTTTCCCCTATTCCATAGGCCTCCTTTTCATTTTGTCATTGTTTCTTTGCTGTACAGAGGCTTTTTAGTTTGATGTAGACCAACTTGTGGATTTTGCTTTTGTTGCTTGTGATTTTGGTGTCATGTCCAAAAAATTATTTCCCAGTCTAATGACAAAAAGGTTTTTCCCTATATTTTCTTCTAGGAGTTTTATGGTGTTGGGTCTATGTTCAAGTCTTTAATCCATTTTGAGTTAATTTTTATGAGTTGTGTAAGACAGGGATCCAATTTCATTTTTCTGCATGTGGTTATCCAGTTATTACAGCACCAATTGTTGAAGGGATTGTCCTGTCCCCATTGAGTGTTCTTGACATCCTTGTCAAATATTAGTTAACCATATATGTGGGGGCTTATTTATGGGTTCTCTATTCTGTTTAATTGGTCTATATGTCTATCTTTATACCAGCACCATGTTGTTTTAATTAGCATAGCTTTGTAGTATAGTTTGAAATCAGGAACTGTGTTGCCTCTGGCTTTGTTCTTTTTCCTCAGGATTGTTTTGACTATTTGGGGTCTTCTGTTGTTCCATACAAAGTTTAGGATTGTTTTTTATATTTCTGTGAAAAACACCATTGAAATTTTGACAGAGATTGAATTGAATCTATAAATGACTTTGTGTAGTATGGATATTTTAACAATATTAATTCTTCTGACCCAAAAACATAGAATATCTTTCCATTTGTTTGTGAGAGAGACTATTTTATGAAGCAGAACAATCTGGGCCACTCAGCAAAGAGAAAAACTTCCTTACACACCTCAATGTGATTATGGACATCACTGTATTATAACAGAGGATATAATTTTTTAAAGATAATCCTTAGCCACCAATAAATTATGTTTTACCTAATTTTCTTAAGAAAGCAATGAAATATCTAACTATTTTTAGAAGATCATCCAAATCATAATTCAAAAAAATACATGCACCCCAATCTTCATTGAAGCACTATTTACAATAGCAGGATGTGGAAGCAACCTAAATGTCCATTGACAGACGAATGGATAAAGAAGATATGGTACATTTATACAATGGAATATTACCAACCATAAATAAAATGAAGTAATGCTATTTGCAGCAAAGTAGATGGACCTAGAGATTATCATATTAAGTGAAGTAAGTCAGAGAGAGATAAATATCATATGATATCACTTATCTGTAGAATCTAAAAAGAAATGATACAAATGAACTTATTTACAAAACAGAAACAGACTCACAGACTTAGAGAAGGAACTTCTGGATACTGGGGGGAAGGGTGGAGGGGTAGACTGGGAGTTTGGGATTGACATGTGCATACTACTATATTTAAAATAAATAATCAACAAGGACCTACCATATAGCACAGGGAACTCTACTCAATACTCTGTAATAACCTACATAGGAAAATAATCTGAAAAAGAATAGATATATGTATATGTGTAACTGAATCACTTTGCCATACACCTGAACACAGCATTGTAATCAACTATACTCCAATATAAAATAAAAATTAAATTTAAAAAAGAAAGAAAAAAAAGATCATCCATGAAAACAGTTAAAAATTTAAAATATTTTGGCACTTGAAGATATAATTTCTCAGTATATTGAAAATTAATTTATGTTGACAGCTCATTCTGGGATAATAGAGGCACCCCTCTCCTTGATAAGCTCTACCAGTGAATCTCACATTTTTACTGTGAGCTCTTTTTCCTCTTACAAATATGAATGCGGCTAGTAATTTTAGGCAAACCATTCTGAATACTATCTGGCTGAGAGCTACGTTTCTTTATGTCAGTTCTAACCACCTGAATTAATAATTCAGTTGGTCTTTCTTGTGATCTTACCAGATTTCATCATCATTGGTTTATCTGTGGCACATAGAGTGGCTGGAGTGAGTTCATTGACATCCCCCTGGTAATATGGCCTATGTGGGATTAGAAATAAGAGATACAATCACATAGCATCAGAGCTGGAAGGGTCTAGAGATATCTAATCCAAGAGTTTTAATTTGGAGATGGAGCAATTGACATCCAGCAACTTCCTCAAGGTACATGATTGGTTAATCTGTAGCCAGAACCAGACTCTGCCTCCAGATTCCCAGTCCAGCCCAACACTCACTCCGTGATGCTTCCCATCAAATGTGAGATAATGATAAAGCATCTGTAGCAACTTTGGGATGTCTATAAAAGTACCCCAGATCCCCTGAGTCTATTGAAAAATCACTATTTAGACTTCTAACAAAAGCTACAAATAATAAGAATGCAAAATGATCTTCTTTCATTAATTACTCTAAAAATGCTTAAATAAGTTCCTAGTACTCACAAACCACAATTTACTTAATGGGAAGTCAGTAAGAGAGATAAAGAAAGCATTGCAATTCATGCTAATCATTAATTAGTAGCTTGTTTCTCAAACCATGTTCCCAGGCCCAAGGTTCCAAGACAGTGAGAGTGTACAAGGGCTCCCACCTAGGGAGCAGCTCTTCAGTTATCTGTCCTTTACTTTAGAGTTCTGCATGAGGTTTCTTTAATAAAAGAATCTCTCACTAGAAATAATCTCTGAAAACCACAGAAGTGCTGGACCCAACTCCTCAGCTGGAATTCTCTTGCCCCCAAAGCTTCAATCACAACTTGGTATTCCCTCAGTTTTGCCTGTGGTCTATCCCAGTTTGACCTTCTTCTCCTGTGCTCCTTCTCTGCCTTGGGTGGGGAGGTGGGCACCTTTGAGAATTTTCCTACCTCATTTAGAACAGAGTGCCTTGTTTAGGGGAGGCTTTAGGTAGGGGTTTCTTGCTAGGTATATGTATAAGTTCCCTTTCACCTGATTCTAGTATTCCAAGTAGTCATCTAGGAATCAGTAGTTTGTACACTTTTACAAAAGCCACAAATAGCAATTGCCAATCTAGCTACTCCAAAAGTTGCCTTTGTAGTACCCACCAAAGACTTTGCATTTATCAAATAGTCAATACTCTCTGAAGATTTATACAGATACTATTTTAAAATACTTTTTATTGTGGTAAGACATAATAACATAAAATTTACCATTTTAACCATTTTAATTGTACAATTCAGTGACATTAAGTTCATTCACAATGTTGTACAGCTATCTCCACTATCCATTTTTTTTTTTTTTCTTTTTGCGGTATGCGGGCCTCTCACTGTTGTGGCCTCTCCCGTTGCGGAGCACAGGCTCCGGATGCGCAGGCCCAGCGGCCATGGCTCACGGGCCCAGCCGCTCCGCGGCATATGGGATCCTCCCAGACCGGGGCACGAACCCGTATCCCCTGCATCGGCAGGCGGACTCTCAACCACTGCGCCACCAGGGAGGCCCTCCACTATCCATTTTGAAAATATTTTTGTCATCCCCAACAGAAACTCTGTACACATTAGACAAAACTCCACATTCCTCTCTTCCCCCAGTCCCTGATAACCTTTATCTTACTTTCTATTCTAGGTAAATTCATATAAGTGAAATCATACACTATTTTCCTTCTGTGTCTGGCTTATTTCACTTAGCGTATTTTCAAGGCTTACCCATGTTTTTTTGATGGATACTTGGGTTGTTTCCACATTGTGGCTACTGTGAATAATGTTGCTATGAACCTTGATGTACAAGTACCTGTTTGAGTCCCTACTCTCAATACTTTTGAGTATATATCCAGAAGTGGAATTGATTGATCATATGGTAATTCTATGTTTAACTATTTGAGGAACCACCAAACGGTTTCTCATTGTGGGAACACCATTTTACATCCCCACCAGCAATTCACAAGCGTTCAAATTTCTCCACATCCTTGCCCAAACTTGCTATTTTCTGGGGTTATTAAAAAAAATAATAGCCATCCTAATGGTTATGAAGTAGTATCTCATTATGATTTTGATTTGAATTTCCCTAATGACTAATAATGTTGACTGTCTTTTCATGTGCTTATTGGTCATTTATATATCTTCTTTGAAGAAATGTCTCTTGAAATATTTTGCCCATTTTTGAATTAGGTTGTTTTCTTGGTGTTGAGTTGTAGGAGTTCTTTATATATTCTGGATATTAATCCATTACCAGATATATGATTTGAAAATATTTTCTCTCATTCTGTGGGTAGCAATTTCACTTTGTTGATAGTGCCCTCTGATGCACAAAAGTTTTTAATCTTGATAAGTTTCAATTTATCTTTTTTTCTTTTGTTGCTTGTATTTTGGTGTCATATCTAAGAATTCATTGGCAAACTGAACATCATGAAGATATTCCCCTATGTTTTCTCCTAAGAGTTTTAGCTCTTATATTAGATCTTTGATCCATTTTGAGTTAATTTTTGTACATGGTACAAGATAAGGGTTCATCTTTATTCTTTTTCATGAGGATATCCAGTTTTCCCAAAACAATTTATTGAAAAGGCCATCCTTTCCCCATAGAATGATCTTGGCACCCTTATTAAAAATATTTGATTATACATGCGAGAATTTATTTCTGGGCTCTCAATTCTATTCCATTGGTCTACATGTCTGTCCTTATTCTAGGACAACATTATCTTGATTACTGTAGCTTTGTAGTAATTTCTGAAACAGGGAAGTATGAGTCCTCTGACTTTGTGCTTATCTTTCAAAATCGTTTTGGCTATTTGGGACCCTTTGCAATTGCATGTAAATTTTACAATGTGTTTTTATATTTCTGCATAAAACGCCATTGAGACTTTGATAGGGCTTGCTTCAATTCTGCAGATCATTTGGATAGTATATCCTTCTTTCTGCAAGCTTCAGGTTTACTTTGCTTTTCTCTTCTAGTTTTTTAAGATGTAAAGTAGGTTATCAATTCTATATTTTATTTATTTTTAAATGTATGAACTTACAGATATAAATTTCCCTTGTAGTATTACTTTTGCTGCATCCCATAAATTTTGATATGTTTATTTTCATTTTCACTCATCTCAAGGTATTTTCTAATTTCCCTTGTGATTTCTTTTTTGACAAATTGGTTGCATAAGAGTCTGCTATTTAATTTCCATATACTTTTGGTTTTCATAGAGATTATTTTTTAAATGAAACAACACAGTATCATTAAAGACATTTAAGGACCAAATAAACTAAGAAGATTGGAGAGGAGAAATCAAAGTTAAGCTAAATTATTTTATACTTATCTGTTTATTTGGATTTTTTTAAAAGAAAGTAAACAGAACTAGTTACCAGAACACAAAAGAGAGACTGAGGTTTCTAAGAGTGGAAGAAGAAATCAGTTCTATGAGTAGTAGAGGAAACTTTAGAGAGATATAGCAAATGAAATCAGTGCCTGAAAGTTCCTGGCCAGGTACCTGGAATGAGGTGATGTGGCTGGCAATTGCTTCTGTGGCCCTTTTCAAATTCTTGCTTCTGCTAAGAAGCTTCTGTGTAAAGTGAATTACATAAGCCAGGAGAGTTCCAAAATATAAACACATTATTCTGTTTTGACCAAGCTTATACTCAAGAGATCTAGATAGATTTTGTTCTCGGACAGGATTCTTTTGAGTCTTTGTCCTCCCTCATTTTCACACTGTAAAATGGTGAAGAATAAACCATTCCAGCTAGGTATTTCCACAAGGGACTGCTATGCACTTATCCTGATGATTCTCAGCATTACATCATCCTTCTATATCTCATTTCTATCTCGTCCTTCACTTTCCTACACTGGGCTACCCTGGCGAAGTTTTCTTCAGAGACATAAAAGTAAGTGAGAGGCTGGAGGCAGAGGCATACCTTGCTTATTTGATATCCAGAGTGTATCACTTTTTTAAGCTCAGAAAGATTAACAGCTGACTTCTCATGAGAAACAATAGAGGCCAGAAGGCAGTGGTAAAAAGTAAAATACAGCCACAAAAGTTTCTAAGGCTGATTTTACATATCTCCCTTTGCCTCCCTTTTTCCTCCCTGAAGTCCTCATTCTTACTCTGACCAGTGAGAATGAGAATTGTTCGCCCTGGAGGCATGCAATAAGGGGCTGTATAAACTATAGAGAATTTACAACAGTAATAAAACCAATGGATATAGATCTGTTTTTCATTCATCATGTTCCAGGGATTCTAAACAAGATCAGTGATAATATACTCCTATCTGGAAAAAATTCTTGTGGGTCTAATAATCTAAACAACTACTGTGGTTACTATTGCGTTTTAATAAAAGTCAGTTAATGTGTTATTATATATTCTCTAATAAATATTGTATTCCACGTGACAGTTCAAAGACATCCAGTTATGGTATGTCTCCGTACAACTAGGGAACCAACCAGGCACCAGTGGGGGACCATGGATACCTAAGGGGATGGGAGGAACCCCCAGTGACTGGGTAGGACATGGGGTGTGGGGGGAGTGAAAGGGAAGGAGAAGTGGAGGCAGGAAGGGACTTGCGCCCCTGAGGGCTGCTGGGGGTGGGGAAGGGATCCCACACCCGAAGGGGGAAATTGGGGGACCATTGGGAGGACAGAGGATCAAAAGGGAGCATGGCCAGGTTTCCCCTGCCCACTTGGGGCCCTGGGAGCCTGCTGAGATCCTGGGCCTGATCCTCTGCTCACCGAGGCCCCCTCCAGCCTCTCGGGTCCTGAGAGAGTGGGAGGGAAGGGGGAGAAAAAGTAAAGGCCGAACTTCCGAGACCAGCACCCCTGAGGGGTGGCTCGGGGAGGGGAGGAGTTCCTACACCCAGCACAACCCACCCACCATTAGGTGTCAAGTTGGGACATGGGAGAACCTGGGAGAGACAGTGAGTGGGGGCACAGAGGAATGGAAGGTAATGCGGCCAGCACTTTCCCTTTCCACTTAGGCACCAGGTAGCCTCTTGGGCTCCTGGGCCTAATCCTCTCCCCTCGGAGCCTCCTTCCTGCTGTGCAGAGCCCAAGGACCGCCCCTACACCCCCCACCCAGGGCCTTACCTCTACCCTCGGAAACCCTCTCTGAGACCCCCTCCAATGTGCCGGGCCTAAACCCCACCCACACACCCTCACCAGGGCCTTACCTCCAAAATCTGGAACTCCACAATCCAGAGGCCCTCCTTTCCATGTGCTGCCTCTCCCCTTCTGTGCAGGTCCTAAGCAGAGGCCCTGCCCCACATTCAAACGTCCCCCCAACCCGCTTAGGTCCCATCCCACCCTAAACCCCACCCCTACCTAAGTTTCACCCCCGCCTAAACTCCGCCCCCATAGCCAAGGCTTTCTTTCTTTTGTTTTCTTTTTTCCTCTTGTAGATTGGGATTCTGTTTTACCTTGTTGAATCATTCTTGTTGATACTTTTATATTTTTATTTTTTCTAATAAATCTTTTATTTTTCTAATTTTATTTTATCCTTTACTTTGTTATTGTTCTCTCCTTCTGGCTTGTTCCCTGTGCCCCCTTTCTCTTCTTTTTTCTTTTTCCTGTTGTTTTATTTTATCTTGGCACAGTTGTTTCCATTATAGTTTTATTTTTCCTAATATATTTTTTATCTTTCTAATTTTATTTTGTTTTTTATTCTTTTGTTTGTTTGTTTTTGTTTGTTTTGCAGTACACAGGCCTCTCACTGTTGTGGCCTCTCCCATTGTGGAGCACAGGCTCCGGACACGCAGGCTCAGTGGCCCTGGCTCACAGGCCCAGCCTCTCCGTGGCATGTGGGATCTTCCCGGACTGGGGCATGAACCCGTGTCCCCTGCATCGGCAGGTGGACTCTCAATGACTGTGCCACCAGGGAATCCCCTGCGCCACCAGGGAAGCCCCTATTCTTTGATATTATACTGCTTCTTTCTTTCTTTTTTCTTTCTTTCTTTTCTTCTTTCTTTTTTTCCCATGCCACAAATCTTGCAGGATCTTGGATCACAGGCAGGAGGTTAGGCCCAAGCTCCTGTGGTGGGAGCTCTGAGTCCAAACCACTGGACTAACAGAGAACCTCAGACCCCAGGGAATATTAATCAGAATGAGGCCCCCTGGAGGTCCCAATCTCAGCACCAAGACCCAGCTCTATCCACATACCTACAAACTCCAGTGCTGGATGCCTCAGTTCAAACAACCAGTAAGACAGGAATACAGCCCCACCCATTACAAAAAAAATGAAATGACAAAAAAATATGTTACAGATGAAGGAGCAAGGTAAAAACCTACAAGACCAAATAGAAGAAGACAAAATAGGCAAACTACCTGAAAAAGAATTCAGAGTAATGGTAATAAAGATGATCCAAAATCTCGGAAAAAAGAATGGAGAAAATACAAGAAACATTTAACAGGGATCTAGAAGAACTAAAGAGCAAACAGTGTTGAATGACACAATATCTGAAATTAAAAATACCCTAGAAGGAAACAATAGCAGAAAACTTGAGGCAGAAGAATGGATAAGTGAGCTGGAAGACAAAATGGTGGAAATAATTTCCAGGGAGCAGAGTAAAGAAAAAAGAATGAAAAAAATTGAGGACAGTCTCAGAGACCTCTGAGACAACATTAAATGAACCATCATTCGAATTATAGGGGTCCCAGAAGAAGAAGAGAAAAAGAAATGGTCTGAGATAATATTTGAAGAGATTATAGTCGAAAATTTCCCTAACATGAGAAAGGAAATAGTCAATCAAGTCCAGGAAGTGCAGAGAGTACTATAAAGGATAAACACAAAGAGAAACACGCCAAGACACATAATAATCAAACTATCAAAAATTAAATACAAAGAAAAAATATTAAAAGCAGCAAGGGAAAATCAACAAATAACATACAAGGGAATCCCCATAAGGTTAACAGCTGACTTTCAGCAGAAACTCTGCAAGCCACAAGGGAGTGGCAGGACATATTTAAAGGGATGAAAGGGAAAAACCTACAACCAAGATTACTCTACCTAGCAAGGATCTCATTCAGGTTTGATGGAGAAGTTCAAACCTTACAGAGAAGCAAAACTTAAGAGAACTCAGCACCACCAAACCAGCTTTACAACAAATGCTAAAGGAACTTCTCTAGGCAGGAAACACAAGAGAAGGAAAAGGCCTCCAAAAACAACCCAAAACAATTAAGAAAATGGTACTAGGAACATACATATTGATAATGACCTTAAATGTAAATGGATTAAGTGCTCCAACCAAAAGACATAGACTGGCTGAATGGATACAAAAACAAGACCCACATATATAGTGTCAACAAGAGACCCACATCAAATCTAGGGACACATACAGACTGAAAGTGAGGGGATGGAAAAAGATATTCCATACAAATGGAAATCAAAAGAAATCTGGAGTAGCAATTCTCATATCAGACAAAATAGACTTTAAAATAAAGACTATTAGAAGAGACAAAGAAGGACACTACCTAATGATCAAGGGATCAATCCAAGAAGAAGATATAACAATTGTAAATATTTATGCATCCAACACAAAATCACCTCAACACATAAGGCAAATGCTAACTAACATCCATAAAAGGGGAAATCAACAGTAACAAAATAATAGTAGGGGACTTTAACACCCCACTTTCACCAATGGACAGATCATCCAAAATGATAATAAATAAGGAAACACAAGCTTTAAATTAGACACTAAACAAGATGGACTTAATTGATATTGATAGGACATTCCATCCAAAACAGCAGAATACCCTTTCTTCTAAAGTGCTCATGGATCATTCTACAGGATAGACTATATCTTGGGTCACAAATCAAGCCTTGGTAAATTTAAGAATATTGAAATCATATCAAGTATCTTTTCTGACCACAACACTATGAGACTAGATATCAATTACAGGAAAAAATCTGTGAAAAATGCAAACACATGGAGACTAAACAATACAGTACTAAATAATCAAGAGATCACTGAAGAAATCAAAGACAAAATTAAAAAAATACCTAGAAAAAATTAAAATGAAAACACAATGACCTGAAACCTATGGGATGCAGCAAAAGCAGTCCTAAGAGGGACGTTTATAGCAATACAGTCCTACCTCAGGAAACAAGAAACGTCTCAAATAAGCAACCTACCCTTACACCTAAAGCAATTAGAGAAAAAAGAACAAAAAAGCCCAAAGTTAGCAGAAGGAAAGAAATCATAAAAATCAGATCAGAAATAAATGATAAAGAAATGAAGGAAACAATAGCAAAGATCAGTGAAACTAAAAGCTGGTTCTTTGAGAAGATAAACAAGATTGATAATCCATTAGCCAGACTCATCAAGAAAAAAAGGGAGAAGACTCAAATCCACAGAATTAGAGATGAAAAAGGAGAAGTAACAACTGACACTGCAGAAATACAAAGGATCATGAGAGATTACTACAAGCACCTCTGTGCCAATAAAATGGACAACCTGGAAGAAATGGACAAATTCTTAGAAAAGCACAACCTTCCAAGACTGAACCAGGAAGAAACAGAAAATATGAGCAGAGCAATCACAAGCACTGAAATGGAAACTCTGATTAAAAATCTTCCAACAAACAATAGCCCAAGACTAGATGGCTTCACAGGTGAATTGTATCAAACATTTAGAGAAGAGCTAACACTTATCCTTCTCAAACTCTTCCAAAATACAGCAGAGGAAGGAACACTCCCAAACTCATTCTACCAGTCCATCATCACCCTGATACCAAAACCAAACAAACATGTCACAAACAAAGAAAACCACAGGCCAATATCACTGATGAACATCGATGCAAAAATCCTCAACAAAATACTAGCAAACAGAATCCAACAGCACATTAAAAGGATCATACACCATGATCAAGTGGGGTTTATCCCAGGAATGCAAGGATTCTTCAATATATGCAAATCAATCAATGTGATACATCATATTAACAAATTGAAGGATAAAAACCATATGATCATCTCAATAGATACAGAAAAACCTTTCAACAATATTCAACACCCACTTATGATAAAAACCCTTCAGACAGTAGGCATAGAGGAAACTTACCTCAACATAATAAAGGACATATATTACAAACCTACAGCCAGTATCATTCTCAATGGTTAAAAACTGAAACCATTTCCTGTAAGATCAGGAACAAGACAAGGTTGCCACTCTCACAACTATTATTCTGCATAGTATTGAAGTTTTAGCCACAGCAATCAGAGAAGAAAAAGAAATAAAAGGAATCCAAATCGGAAAAGAAGAAGCCAAGCTGTCACTGTTTGCAGATGACATGCTTCTACACATAGAAATCCTAAAGATGCTACCAGAAAATTACTAGAGCTAATCAATGAATTTGGTAGAGTATCAAGACACAAAATTAATGCACAGAAATCTCTTGCTTTCCTATACACTCATGATGAAAAATCAGAAAGAGAAATTAAGGAAACACTCCCATTTACCATTGCAACAAACAGAATAAAATACCTAGGAATAAACCTATCTAAGGAGACAAAAGACCTGTATGCAGAAAACTATAAGACATTGATGAAAGAAATCTAAGATGATACAAACAGATGGGGAGATATACCATGTTCTTGGATTGGAAGAATCAACATTGTGAAAATGACTCTACTATCCAAAGCAATCTACAGATTCAGTGCAATCCCTGTCAAACTATGAACGCATTTTTCACAGAACTAGAACCAAAAATTTCACAATTTGTATGGAAACACAAAAGACCCCGAATAGCCAAAGCAATATTAAGAAAGCAAAATGGAACTGGAGGAATCAGGGTCCCTAACTTCAGACTATACTACAAAGATACAGTAATGAAGACAGTATGTTACTGGCATAAAAAAAGAAATATAGATCAATGGAACAGGATAGAAAGCCCAGAGATAAACCCATGCACATATGGTCACGTTATCTTTGATAAAGGAGGCAAGAATATACAATGGAGAAAAGACAGCCTCTTCAATAGTGGTGCTGGGAAAACTGGACAGCTGCATGTAAAAGAATGAAATTAGGACACTCCCTAACACCATACACAAAAATAAACTCAAAATGGATTAAAGACCTAAATGTAAGGTCAGACACTATAAAACTCTTAGAGGAAAACATAGGTGGAACACTCTATCACATAAATCAAAGCAAGATCCTTTATGACCCACCTCCTAGAGAAATGGAAATAAAAACAAAAATAAACAAATGGGACCTAATGAAACTTCAAAGCTTTTGCACAGCAAAGGAAACCATAAACAAGACGAAAAGACAACCCTCAAAATGGGAGAAAATATTTATAAATGAAGCAACTGACAAAGGATTAATCTCCAAAATATACAAGCAGTTCGTGCAGCTCAATATCAAAACAAACAAACAAACAAACAAACGACTCAATCCAAAAATGAGCAGAAGACCTGAATAGACATTTCTCCAAAGAAGGCATACAGATTGCCAACAAACACATGAAAGGATGCTCAACATCGCTAATCATTAGAGTAATGCAAATCAAAACTACAATGAGGTATCACCTCACACCAGTCAGAATGGCCATCATCAAAAAATCTACAAACAATAAATGCTGGAGAAGGTGTGGAGAAAAGGGAACCCTCTTGCACTGCTGGTGGGAATGTAAATTGATACAGCCACTATGGAGAGCAATATGGAGTTTCCTTAAAAAAAACCCTGAAAATATGGTTGCCATATGGTCCAGTAATCCCACTCCTGGGCATATATCTGGAAAAGAAAAAACTCTAATTTGCAAGGATACGTGCAACCCAATGTCCATAGCAGCAGTATTTGCAATAGCCAAGACATGGAAACAACCTAAGTGTCCATCAACAGATGAACAGGTAAAGAAGATGTGGTGTATATATATACAATGGAATATTACTCAGCCATAAAAAGAGAATTAAATATTGCCATTTGTAGTAACATGGATGGACCCAGAGATTATCATACTGTGTGAAGTAAATCAGACAGAGAAAGACAAATATGTGATATCATTTACATGTGGAATCTAAAAAATAATGCAAATGAATTTACTTACAAAACAGAAACAGACTCACCAACTTAGAAAATAAACTTACAGTTGTCAAAAGGGAAGGGGGCAGGGGAAGGAGTATGGGATTAAGAGATATAAACCACTATATATTAAATAGGTAAACAACAAGGATTTACTGTATAGCACAGGGAACTATATTCAATATCTTGTAGTAACCTATAATGGAAAAAATCTGAAAAAAATATTTATCATTTTGCTGTACACCTGTAACTAATACAATATGGTAAATCAACTATACTTCAATTTAGAAATATAAATGAAATGAAAAGACACTAAACAATGATATGAAAACATGTAAAGATATACAACACAGTTGTAAAGTTAAATATATAATCAGATTCAGAACTCTAATATTGTAGTATGATTGTGTATTAACAATTTATAGTATAAAGGTTAAAGGACAAGAGAATTAAAAATAACTATAGCTACTATAATTTAACAAATACACAACATAAAGTAATTTATGACACTAAAAACATAAAAGAGGGGAGTAAAATAATAGTTTTAGAATACAAGTAAAGTTGTTATCAATGTAAAATAGATCATTATATCCATAAGATGTTTTATGTAAGCTTAATGGTAATCAGAAAGCAAAAATTTAAAGTATATTCACAAAAGATAAAGAGAAGGAAATCAGAGCATATCACTATAAAAATCACCAATTCTCAAAGGAAGGCAGCAAGAGAGGAATTAAGGAGCAAGGTAACTATAAAACAGCTAGAAAGCAGTTACTAATATGACATTAGTAAGTCCTTATATATTAATAATTACTCTAAATATAAATGGTTGAATTATCCAATCAAAAGGCACAGAGTGGCTGGATGGATAAAACAACAAAACTCAACCATACTGCTGCCTACAAGAGACTCACTTCAGTTTTAAAGACATACATAGACTCAAAGTGAAGGGATAGAGAAAGATATTCCATGCAAGTGGACACAAAAAGAAAGCTGGGTTAGCTATATTTATGTCAGTCAAAATAAATTTAAGTCAAAAATTGTAACAAGAGGCAAAGAAGTTCATTATATTAAGATAAAAGCATCAACTCATCAAGAGGATATAACAGTTGTAAATGTATATGCACTTAACATCAGAGCACCTAAATACTTAAGCAAATATTAACAGATATGAAGGGAGAAAAAGACAATACATTAGTAGTAGGGGATTCAGTACCTGACTTTCAACAATGGATGGATCATCTAGACAGAAAATCAACCAGGAAATGTTGGACTTGTTCCTTTAGACCAAATGAATCTAAAAGATATACTTAGAACATTCCACCCAACAGCAGCAGAATACATATTCTTCTCTGGTGAACATAAGGAAGATTGAAATCATACCAAGTATCTTCTCCAACAACGATGGTGTGAAGCTAGAAATCAACAACAAGAGGAATGGTGGAAAATTTACAAATGTGTGGAAATTAAACAACACACTATTGAATAATCAATGGATCAAAGAAGAAATCAAAGGGGAAATATATAAAATCTCAAAAAAAGAAAATGGAAACACAACATACCAAAACCTATGGGACACTACGAAAGCAGTTCTGAGAGGGAAGTTTATAGTGATAAATGCATAGATTAAGAGAAGAAGAAAGATCTCAAACAATCTAATGTTACACCTCAAAAATTTATAAAGAGATGAACAAACTTAGGACAAACTTAGAAGAAGGAAGGAAATAACAAATATCAGAGCTGAAATAAATTAGAGACCAGAAAAACAACAGAAATGATCAATAAAACTAAGAGCTGCATTTTGAAAAGATAAACAAAATTGACAAACCTTTAGCTAGACTGAGTAAAAAAGAGGTATGACTCAAGTAAATAAAATCAGAAATGGAAGACATCACAACTTATATCACAGAAATACATAAGATCATCAGAGACTACTATGAACAACTATATGCCAAAAAAGGATAACCTAAGGGAAATGGAAAAATTCATAGAAACATACAACTTACTGAGATTGAATCATGAAGAAATTGAGAATATGAACAGACAAATAATGAGTAAGGAGATTGAATCAGTAATGCAAAATCTCCCAAAGAAATGCACAGGACCAGATGGTTTTACCAGTGGATTCTATAATACAAAACATTTAAAGAAGAATTAACACCAATCCTTCTCAAAATGTTCTGAAAAACTGGGGGGGAGAAGACACTCCCAAACTCATTCTTTGAGACCAGCATTACCCTGATACCAAAGCCCAATAAGGACACTACAAGAAGAGAAAACTATAGACTAGTATACCTGATGAATATAGATGCAAAAATTCTCAACAAAATACACATGGTTCCCAACTTACAATGCTTTGACTTGCAATGTTTTTGACTTTGTGATGGTGTGAATATGATATGAATTCAGTAGAAACCATACTTTGAATTTTGAACTTTTCCCAGGCTAGTGATATGTGTTACAATATTCTCTCATGATGCTGGGCAGTGGCAACAAGCCATTTTTGTTTTTATTTCTTTTGACTTAGGAGACAGATCCAAAAAACTATTGCTACGATTTATGTTAAAGAGGGTTTTGCTTATGTTCTCTTCTAGAAGTTTTATGGTTTCAGGTCTTACATTTAGGTCTTTAATCCCTTTTGAGTTTATTTTTGTATATGGTATGAGAAAATGGTTTACTGTGGTTTAGCTGTCCAGTTCCAGCACCATTTGTTAAAGAGACTGTCTTTTCTTCATTGCATTGCCTTTGCTCCTTTATTGAAGATCAATTGACTATACTTATATGGATCTATTTTATGGGCTCTCTATTCTGTTCCATCGATCTATTTGTCTATTCATTCACCAATACCACATTGTCTTAATTACTGTAGCTTAATAGCGAGTCATGAAGGCAGGTAATGTCAGTCTTCCAACTTCGTTTTTCTCCTTCAATATTGTGTTGGCTATTCTGGGTCTTTTGCCTCTCCATATAATATTTAGAATTAGTTTGTCACTATCCACAAAATAACATGAGTTGGGATTGGATTGAATTTATAGGTCAAATTGGGAAGAGCTAACCTATTGACAATACTGAGTCTTCCTATTAGTGAACATGGAATAGCTCTCCATTTATTTAGAACTTTGATTTTGTTCATCAGAGTTTTGTAGTTTTCCTTATACAGATCTTGTACATATCCTGTTAGATTTATACCTAAGTATTTCATTTTGGGGGTTGCCAATGTAAATGATATTGTGTTTTAAATTTCAAATTGTACTTGTTAATTGCTGGTATATAGGAAAGAAGTTGACTTTTGGATCCTGCAACCTTGCTATAATCACTTATTAGTTCCAGGAGTATTTTTGCCAATTCTTTTAAATTTTCAATACAGGCACATCTCAGACATATTGAAGGTTCAGTTCTAGACCAGCCCAATAAAGAGAATATCTCAATACAGTGAGGTACACAAATTTTTTGGTTTCCCAGTGCGTATAAATTATGTTTATACTATAAGGTACTCTATTAAGTGTGCAATAGCATTATGTCTAAAAAACCCAATGTACATACCTTAATTTTTAAATTTTTATTGCTAAAAAACACTAAACATCATCTGAGCTTGCAGAAATACATATTAATAATGTCAAAGATCACCAATCACAGATCACCATAGCAAGTATAATAATAATAAAAACATTTGAAATAATGCAAGAATTATCAAAATGTTACAGACACACAAAGTGAGCAAGTGCTATTGGAAAAATGGCACTTACAGGCTTGCTCAGTGCAGGGTTGCCACAAACCTTCCATTTGTAAAAAACACAATATCTGAGAAGTACAATAAAATGAGGTGTGCCTGTATAGATGATCATGTCATCTGCAAAGACCATTTTAGTTCTTTCTTCCCATCTGTGTACATTTTATTTCTTTTTCTTGTCTTGTTGCATTAGCTAGTACTTCCAGTATGATGATGAAAAGGTGTGATGAGAAAGGACATACTTGCGTTGCTCTTGATCTTAGTGGAAAAGCTTCAAGTTTCTCACCATTAAGTATGATGTTTGCTGTAGTTGTTCTATTTTTTGTTTTGTTTTGTTGTTGTTGTTTGTATATATTCTCTATCAAGTGAGGGAAGTTCTCCTCTGTTTCTAGTTTACTGAGAGTGTTTTGTTAAATCATGAATGGGTGTTGAACTTTGTCAAATGCTTTTTCTGCTTCCATTGATATGATCATGTAATTTTTCTTTTTTAGTCTGTTGATGTGATTGTAAATTGTAAATTGATTTTCAAATGCTGATTCAGTCTTGCATACCTTGGACAAATCCCATTTGGTCATGCTATGCAATTCTTTTTATACATTGTTGGATTTGATTTGCTAATATTTTATTGAGGATTCTTGCATCTATGTTCACTATGTTCATGAGAGATATTGGTCTGAGGTTTTCCTTTCTTATAATGTCTTTGGTGTTGGTATTAGGGTAATGTTGGGCTCATAGAATGAGCTAGGAAGAAAACCCTTCGCTTCTATCCTCTGAAAGAGATTGTTAAGAATTTGTATAATTTTTTCATTAAATGTTTGGTAGAAACCACCAGTGAACCCATCTGGGCCTGTTGCTTTCTGTTTTGGAAAATTATTAATTATTGATTAAAAATTTTAATCAATATAGATCTATTCAGATTGTTTATTCCTTCTTGTGTGAGTTTTGACAGCTTCTGTCTTTCAAGGAATTGATCTGTTTCATCAAGGTTATCAAATATGTGGGCAAATAATTGCTCAGAGTATTCCTTTCTTGTCCTTATAATGTCCATAAAATCTATAGTGATCTGCCCTCTTTCACTTCTCATATTAGTAATTTATGTCCCCCCTTTCTTTTTCTTAGTTAGCTTGGCTAGAGGCTTATTTATTTTACTGATCTTTTCAAAGAACCAGCTTTTGGTTTTGTTGATTTTGTTTATTGATTTCCTGCTTTCAATTTCATTGACTTCTGCTCCAATTCATATTACTTCTTTTCTTCTGCCCACTTTGGATTTAATTTTCTCTTCTTTTTCAAGTTTCCTAAGGTGTAAACTTGGATTATTGATTTTAGATTTTTATTCTTTTCTAATATATGCACACAATGCTGTAAATTTCCCTCAGAGCACTATTTTCACTGCATTCCACAAATTTTAATAATTTGGTTTTCATTTTCATATAATTCAAAGTATTTTAAAATTTCTCTTGAGATTTCTTCTTGGACCCATGTGTTATTTAAAGGTATTTTGTTTAATCTCCACATATTTTCTGATTTTCCAGTTATAGATTTCTAGTTAATTCCATTGTGGTTTTAAAACAGACATTTAAATATTTTTAAAATTTTAAGGTGTTTTATGGTCCAGAATGTGGTCTGTCTTGGTGGATATTTTCACCAAGAATGTGCATCTGCTATTGTTAGATGATACACTCTCTCTCTCCTGGACCCCAGCTACATTTCCAAACAACGTTAACAACTTCTATAGTCTTCTGGAAATATTTTAAGCACTTATAAGTACCTTTCTCTATATATCTTGCATTATCAATGTTGAGGAACTTGCTTTACCTTCGCTATCAATGCTCTTGAAGTCAAGATTTGCAAGTGATTCAACACTGTATCCCCTCAGTAATTATCCCAGAGCTCTATGCCTGGTAGAATATTTGTAAAAGGAATGAGTCATCTCTTTCTGCTTCTAACTCAAACTGAAACTCTTATCAAGTTTATAGGGAACTTAGCATCTGTATCAGAGGCTCATCCTAGCAGAGATGACACCTTGGTACAAGAGACCATCACCAGTGACTGAGTGGACATATTACTTCCCATTAAAAATTGGCTAAAAGATGACATATTTTCCTAATTCCTTCTTCATTCCTTCTTTGCAAACCAGCCTCCAAAGAAATTTAGGCATAATTTCTTTGAAAAAAATCTATCCAATGCAAGCTGTGTAGATCTCTGCTCACCTGATAGTTTCTGTATGAGGCTCATCTTAACCTTAATGTGTTTAATGTCATTGACAATCCCCAGATAAGGACTAAAGAGTAGTAAGTCTCATTATGTTAGTTTTACCATAAAACTGTTATTGAGGAAGAGATGGAAATAACAGGATACTTTACGTGAGCTCTGGGCTTCTTGAGCTCTCTCATGGCTCCTAATGAGAGCGTAATCACAAAATTATTATAAGGAATTTTTTTCTTCAACCAATAAAACTGACACATTTTTCTGAGTCTGAACTAGAAAACAATTTTTGCACGTCCCTGCTGTCATTTACCTGCACATGGTGCAAGCACTTATTTTTGGTTCTTAATGAAGGCATGGAGCTTCTAATTATTTAGGGATGTGATTAAATGAGTTTCCCAGTGACTTGGTGTCACAGGAGAAATCTTTTAATTTGCACACTCCTACCACTGACATATCTTGCAAACAGTGACTATTTAACAATCCCCATTGCCACTCATTTGCCACTGCTCCTCCAATTCATTGACTTTGAAAGTTTTAATAGTGCCCAATGAAACTTTTAATTGCCACTGATTATCATTTAGGCTTCCTGAGGCAGGGTGTTAGAGGATATAGCCAGGCTATGCAAAGATTTGACTGCAGAGGTCTTAGATGAAGATCATATGAAGAACAACTAGTTCCCTCATCTCTGTCTCCCCCCTACCTTATTTGTCATGAAGGGCTCAATAACTATTTTTGAAGATCTGCCTTATTTATTTTTGGTTTTTATTTATTCTCATCTCAGAGGCCTGTTAGAAATCCATAAACTAGAGCAGGGAAGCACAGAATATAATAATTTCAACCGAAATTATGACACCATCTTTATAGTTTAAAAACAGCAACTTCTACTTCTTTGTGCCCCAGTCTCATTTGTCCTGATTTACCTCTCATCTATTTCAGAGCCAGAACTTCAATGGGTTCTGCAGTTTATATCAGAATAGGAAAGTCACTGCATCCCCCTTATCAAAATCTTATGTAATCTATATTTGATTTGGAATAACTGTGGGTAAGAGACTAATAATTAGAATGGATTTTAGGAAAATCATAGGCACTGTAAATGGAGCAGGAAATAAATGGGGGAAAGGGTGGTGTTTTTCTTACACTGATGAAGCTCCAGATTCAGCAAATTTCTTAGCATCAAGGAAAGAAGACTGAAGAAACTAGAAAGATGAGCATGTCAAAAATAAATTTAGGCAGGATCTGTGGATATAGGGAAGTGGTAAAAATAGTTAAGTTCTTACTCTTTTATAGAGAGCTCGACTGAGTATAGGTTTGACCACCGCACTGATCATTTTGGGGATTCTTTCAACTTTTTATGGTGATATAGTTTTTATCATGTTTTTCTGAATAATTAATTAGTTTTGCTCTGCATTCATTCTCCTTTGTCCTTTAAAAGAGCCAGAAGTGATTCAATTAAAACATTTTGGGGAAGTCCAGCATGTTCATCTGAAACTGTGAATCAAAAAATTCATCTACAATTTTTTCATTTGTCTTTTTGTTGCTTCATTAGTTAATTTTGATGAACATTTAGGGAATCACTGGTTGTGCATTTGCTGAACATGGAAACCATCTGCTTAATGGTAGCACTTAAGGGTACTATTTAGAACAAATCTTTTTCAGTATTTCAGACCTTGGCCTATCAATTTTTGCAATTAATAGTAGTGGCCTTTACAAATCAGTTTGCCTCTAGCCTGTCATATACCATATGTACTTTTTTCTTTTAAGGCCAAAAAGCATCTAGTTCATGAAACGATTTTCACCGTGGTAGGTCAATTTTTCTGGGCTGGAGAGCCCCTGTTGTTTCTCCTTTCTCATCTCCACTTTTCCATTTGCCTTTCTTCTACTTTACAAGAATGGACATACTTCTCACCCATCCCAAATCCACAATGGGCTCATTGTCTCAGGGTACCAAACAAAGGGACAATTTACAATATTGACTTAGGCAAACCCTCCTAATTCAAGGCACATTAGTGTGACTATCTGTCTTTCACAGTTTCTGTTAAGGGAGAAGTTTCACATTAGAAATGATCTCAGAGGGACAGCAGTAAGCAGTCCTGAAGAGAGATCTTAGTTCCCTGCCCAGAAATTGAACCTGGGTAGCCTAGATGAAAACCAGGAATCCTAGCCACCAGACCCCCAGGGGCTAGAGGCTAGAAGTTATTTTTCTCTGGCTCTTGCCCCCAGTGAAAAATGCATTTCTCACGGAGGCAAAAACTGTAAAAACAGGTACAAAGTTTATTACTAGAGACACAGAATAACATGTGGGAGAGCACACAGAGAAACAGTTTGTTTATTTAAGACAGAAGCAAGGCAGAGCTACACAGCCAGAGATAAAGGGTATGGGCGTCCTCT
Source organism: Mesoplodon densirostris (assembly GCF_025265405.1). Taxonomy (NCBI): domain Eukaryota; kingdom Metazoa; phylum Chordata; class Mammalia; order Artiodactyla; family Ziphiidae; genus Mesoplodon; species Mesoplodon densirostris. Next base: position 109,154,612 of record NC_082662.1, on the reverse strand, counting down.
CTAATGAGGAGGAGTGCAGTAAGTCAGAAACTAGACAGAGATGCGCACCGGGAGAGGAGTGCAGGTGTCCTGAATGAGGAGCGTAGTAAAGAGGTGATTTAAATCACTTATATAGGAGAGTCCTTCCGGGTCTTTGTTTACACTTGGCCAATTATCTTGTTTCTTTTTTCACACCTGCCTGGTCCTAGAACCCTCCCCAAAATGCGTGCGCAACTTTTTGCTAAGATGAATCCCACCATAGAGGCCTATGCGTACATGTCCACACACATTATGGGGTGGTGCCCTCTCCCTTTTTGACCCCCAAGGAGACTTCTTGTGCATGTGCAGAAAGGGAAGTTTCCCTTGACTTCAGGAGTGGGCACCTTATCTCTTTACTTTAGCAAGCTCAGCTTCTGCCACTAGCTTTGTCCTTGGAGTGTCTGGGTGAGAACAAAGCTTCAATTTTACTCCACTTGACAAACACCAGCTGTCTGGCCCAGGGGCCCATCTATCTCCGACCTCAGAAACAGTGTCATTTTGACCCATGTTAGGTGTTACAAATTCAGATTTGTACCTGTCATGATCATCTCTAGCTGAAACAAAATTATTTTAACTAAAATTTTAAGTAATTCTAATGAGAATGCTCTAGTGTATCACTGAGTCAGGAGAGAGGATTTTATTTTGTTTGTTGGTTTGTTTGTTTTGTTTTCTTATACCCCTTTATTTCTTACATGAAGGATATCATACCAAAAGCATTCTTTTGTACATTTTTCCCCCTCTTATATATATCTTGGAAGTTATTCGTGTCAGTTTATAGAGCTTGTCCTCATTCTTTTTTTTTTCCGCCCAGAATGAAGCCTTTATTTTTTTTCTTTTCTTTTTAATTTTTTTATACATCTTTACTGGTGTATAATTGCTTTACAAGGTTGTGTTAGTTTCTGCTGTACAACAAAGTGAATCCGTTATATGTGTACATATATTCCCATATCCCCTCCCTCTTGAGCTTCCCTCCCACCCTCCCTATCCCACCCCTCTAGGTGGTCACAAAGCACCGAGCTGGTCTCCCTGTGCTATGCAGCTGCTTCCCACTAGCTATCCATTTTACATTTGGTAGTGTATATATGTCAGTGCTACTCACTTTGTCCCAGCTTACCGTTCCCCACCTCACCCCCCAACCCCATGTCCTCAAGTCCATTATCAACGGGAGAGGTGATTTTAAATCTTGGCTTGATCCCTCATTAACAACGTGATTAAGGGGAAATATAGATTGCAGCTGAAGTGATGACAATTTTTCTTCGATATGATCTCACCTCTTCCATTCCCTGACCAAGAATATATCTTTCCTGAGGGCTGGTCCTGTGAGCATAAAACAAGGAGAGCCTCATAAGGAATAGTGAAGGCAGCAAAGCCTTGTTTCAATCTTGGAAAGTCTGTATATTTTGTATTTATATATTAACTATCTTATAAAAAGTCAGCAGGTGGATGGCTCTGATAGGAGTGCATAACAATATATTTATTTGAATAAAAAATGAATACACAGGTTTTTTTTCTGATTGGCTGATTGATTTGATAAGAACTGGCTTTGTCACTTAGATTATGTAGCGGATATTTACCATATATTGAATGAGGTGGGTATCAAATGACAACTCCAAGGCTTTGACAAAAACACATGATAAAATAAAAACATTTTATTTAAAAAGTTTGCAAAGATGTATTAAGATGAACAGTTATTTGATTTCTGAATTCTTTCTGAGTTTATGGAGTAAAACATATCTCCAAGTGGGAGAAGAAAAGGCATAATTAATAGTAATTTGACACGTCTTCGTAAAGCCTTTTTGGGATCCTTCCCAGAATATGAGAAAGTGAATGACTATAATGAATGGGTAATTAATCATTTTGTAAGTTAAGTGATTTCCAATTCTTTGCTTTCAACTAAAGTTAGGTATTAGCTAATATACTTTGATATAATTGATTAAACAATGCTCTGAGATTTTGGCCTATAGCCCAGAAGATATTAAAAGAATTGAGTGACAGTGGTACAGCAAAACTCTTTCCATATCCAGCCACTTATTTACTTGAGCTTAATTGCTTAGCACTAAAAGTTATTTTAAAAAAGCAGAAGTAGAATTGACAGTAAATCCTATTTCTACCCATAAGTAATGTTGGATATATGAATTAACTGTTTTAAAAAGTACCATTTCCGACTTCCGGGTAAGATGGCGGAAGAGTAAGACGCGGAGATTACCTTCCTCCCCACAGATACACCAGAAATACAGCTACACGTGGAACAACTCCTACAGAACACCTACTGAACGCTGGCAGAAGACCCCAGACCTCCCAAAAGGCAAGAAACTCCCCACATACCTGGGTAGGGCAAAGCAGAGAGATTCCCGCACAGAGGAGCGGTGCCGAGCGGCACTCACCAGCCCGAGAGGCTTGTCTGCTCCCCCGCCGGGGCGGGCGGCGCTGGAGCTGAGGCTCGGGCTTCGGTCAGAGCGCAGGGAGAGGACTGGGGCTGGCGGCGAGAACTCAGCCTGAAGGGGGCTAATGTGCCACAGCTAGCCGGGAGGGAGTCCGGGAAAACTCTGGAGCTGCCGAAGAGGCAGGAGACTTTTTCTTCCCTCTTGGTTTCCTGGTGCGAGAGGAGAGGGGATTAAGAGCGCCGCGTAAAGGAGCGCCAGAGACGGGCGCGAGTCGCGGCTGAAAGCGCGGAGCCCAGAGACGGGCGTGGGACACTGGGGCTGCTGCTGCCGCCGCCAAGAAGCCTGTGTGCGAGCGCAGGTCACTGCCCACACCGCCCTTCCGGGAGCCTGTGCAGCCTGCCACTGCCGGGGTCCCGGGATCCAGGGGCGGCTTCCCTGGGAGAACGCACGGCACGCCTCGGGCTGGTGCAACGTCACGCCGACCTCTGCCGCTGCAGGCTCGCCCCGCACTCCGTGCCCCTCCCTCCCGCCCGGCCTGAGTGAGCCAGAGTCCCCGAAGAGGCTGCTCCTTTAACCCTGTCCTGTCTGAGCGAAGAACAGACGCCCTCCGGCGACCTACACGCAGAGGCGGGGCCAAATCCAAAGCTGAGACCCAGGAGCTGTGAGAACAAAGAAGAGAAAGGGAAACCTCTCCCAGCAGCCTCAGAAGCAGCAGATTAAAGCTCCACAATCAACTTCATGTACCCTGCATCTGTGGAATACATGAATAGACAACAAATCATCCCAAATTGAGGAGCCAGGAGTCAGTGCTGTGCCTCTGAGGTGGGAGAGCGAACTTCAGGACACTGGTCCACAAGAGACCTCCCAGCTCCACATAATATCAAACGGCGAAAATCTTCCAGAGATCTCCATCTCAACACCAGCACCCAGCTTCACTCAACGACCAGCAAGCTACAGTGCTGGACACCCTATGCCAAACAACTAGCAAGACAGGAACACAACGCCACCCATTAGCAGAGAGGCTGCCTCAAATCATAAAAAGTCCGCAAACACCCCAAAACACACCACCAGACGTGGACCTGCCCACCAGAAAGACAAGATCCAGCCTCATCCACCAGAACACAGGCAGTAGTCCCCTCCACCAAGAAGCCTACACAACCCACTAAACCAACCTTAGCCACTGGGGACAGACACCAAAAACAACGGAAACTACGAACCTGCAGCCTGCAAAAAGGAGACCCCAAACACAGTAACATAAGCAAAATGAGAAGACAGAAAAACACACAGCAGGAGAAGGAGCAAGATAAAAACCCACCAGACCTAACAAATGAAGAGGTAATAGGCAGTCTATCTGAAAAAGAATTCAGAATAATGATGGTAAAGATGATCCAAAATCTTGGAAATAGAATAGACAAAATGCAAGAAACAGTTAACAAGGACCTAGAAGAACTAAAGACGAATCAAGCATCGATTAAAAACACAATAAATGAAATAAAAAATACTCTAGATGGGATCAATAGCAGAATAACTGAGGCAGAAGAACGGATAAGTGAGGTGGAAGATAAAATAGTGGAAATAACTGCTGCACAGCAAAATAAAGAAAAAATAATGAAAAGAACAGAGGACAGTCTCAGAGACCTCTGGGACAACATTAAACGCACCAACATTCGAATTATAGGGGTTCCAGAAGAAGAAGAGAAAAAGAAAGGGACTGAGAAAATATTTGAAGAGATTATAGTTGAAAACTTCCCTAATATGGGAAAGGAAATAGTTAATCAAGTCCAGGAGGCACAGAGAGTCCCATACAGAATAAATCCAAGGAGAAATACACCAAGACACATATTAATCAAACTGTCAAAAATTAAACACAAAGAAATCATATTAAAAGCAGCAAGGGAAAAACAACAAATAACACACAAGGGAATCCCCATCAGGATAACAGCTGATCTCTCAGCAGAAACTCTACAAGCCAGAAGGGAGTGGCAGGACATAATTAAAGTGATGAAGGAGAGAAACCTGCAACCAAGATTACTCTACCCAGCAAGGATCTCATTCAGATTTGATGGAGAAATTAAAACCTTTACAGACAAGCAAAAGCTGAGAGAGTTCAGCACCACCAAACCAGCTTTACAACAAATGCTAAAGGAACTTCTCTAGGCAAGAAACACAACAGAAGGAAAAGAACTACAATAACGAACCCAAAACAATTAAGAAAATGGGAATAGGAACATACATATCAATAATTACCTTAAATGTAAATGGACTAAATGCTCCCACCAAAAGACACAGACTGGCTGAATGGATACAAAAACAAGACCCATATATATGCTGTCTACAAGAGACCCACTTCAGACCTAGAGACACATACAGACTGAAAGTAAGGGGATGGAAAAAGATATTCCATGCAAATGGAAACCAAAAGAAAGCTGGAGTAGCAATTCTCATATCAGACAAAATAGACTTTAAAATAAAGACTACTAGAAGAGACAAAGAAGGACACTACATAATGATCAAGGGATCAATCCAAGAAGAAGATATAACAATTGTAAATATTTATGCACCAAACATAGGAGCACCTCAATACATAAGGGAAATATTAACAGCCATAAAAGGAGAAATCGACAGTAACACAATCATAGTAGGGGACTTTAACACCCCACTTTCACCAATGGACAGGTCATCCAAAATGAAAATAAATAAGGAAACACAAGCTTTAAATGATACATTAAACAAGATGGACTTAATTGATATTTATAGGACATTCCATCCAAAAACAACAGAATACACATTTTTCTCAAGTGCTCATGGAACATTCTCCAGGATAGATCATATCTTGGGTCACAAATCAAGCCTTGGTAAATTTAAGAAAATTGAAATTGTATCAAGTATCTTTTCCGACCACAATGCTGTGAGACTAGATATCAATTACAGGAAAAGAGTTGTAAAACATACAAACACATGGAGGCTAAACAATACACTACTTAATAACGAAGTGATCACTGAAGAAATCAAAGAGGAAATTAAAAAATACCTAGAAACAAATGACAATGGAGACACGACGACCCAAAACCTATGGGATGCAGCAAAAGCAGTTCTAAGAGGGAAGTTTATGGCAATACAATCCCACCTTAAGAAACAGGAAATATCTCGAATAAACAACCTAACCTTGCACCTAAAGCAATTAGAGAAAGAAGAACAAAAACATCCCAAAGTTAGCAGAAGGAAAGAAATCATAAAAATCAGATCAGAAATAAATGAAAAAGAAATGAAGGAAACGATAGCAAAGATCAATAAAACTAAAAGCTGGTTCTTTGAGAAGATAAACAAAATTGATAAACCATTAGCCAGACTCATCAAGAAAAAAAGGGAGAAGACTCAAATCAATAGAATTAGAAATGAAAAAGGAGAAGTAACAACTGACACTGCAGAAATACAAAAGATCATGAGAGATTACTATAAGCAACTCTATGCCAATAAAATGGACAACCTGGAAGAAATGGACAAATTCTTAGAAATGCACAACCTGCCAAGACTGAATCAGGAAGAAATAGAAAATATGAACAGACCAATCACAAGCACTGAAATTGAAACTGTGATTAAAAATCTTCCAACAAACAAAAGCCCAGGACCAGATGGCTTCACAGGCGAATTCTATCAAGCATTTAGAGAAGAGCTAACACCTATCCTTCTCAAACTCTTCCAAAATATAGCAGAGGGAGGAACACTCCCAAACTCATTCTACGAGGCCACCATCACCTTGATACCAAAACCAGACAAGGATGTCACAAAGAAAGAAAACTACAGGCCAATATCACTGATGAACATAGATGCAAAAATCCTCAACAAAATACTAGCAAACAGAATCCAACAGCACATTAAAAGGATCATACACCATGATCAAGTGGGGTTTATTCCAGGAATGCAAGGATTCTTCAATATACGCAAATCAATCAATGTGATACACCATATTAACAAACTGAAGGAGAAAAACCATATGATCATCTCAATAGATGCAGAGAAAGCTTTTGACAAAATTCAACACCCATTTATGATAAAAACCCTGCAGAAAGTAGGCATAGAGGGAACTTTCCTCAACATAATAAAGGCCATATATGACAAACCCACAGCCAGCATCATCCTCAATGGTGAAAAACTGAAACCATTTCCACTAAGATCAGGAACAAGACAAGGTTGCCCACTCTCACCACTCTTATTCAACATAGTTTTGGAAGTTTTAGCCACAGCAATCAGAGAAGAAAAGGAAATAAAAGGAATCCAAATGGGAAAAGAAGAAGTAAAGCTGTCACTCTTTGCAGATGACATGATACTATACATAGAGAATCCTAAAGATGCTACCAGAAAACTACTAGAGCTAATCAATGAATTTGGTAAAGTTGCAGGATACAAAATTAATGCACAGAAATCTCTGGCATTCCTATATACTAATGATGAAAAATCTGAAAGTGAAATCAAGGAAACACTCCCATTTACCATTGCAACAAAAAGAATAAAATATCTAGGAATAAACCTACCTAAGGAGACAAAAGACCTGTATGCAGAAAATTATAAGACACTGATGAAAGAAATTAAAGATGATACAAATAGATGGAGAGATGTACCATGTTCTTGGATTGGAAGAATCAACATTGTGAAAATGACTCTACTACCCAAAGCAATCTACAGATTCAATGCAATACCTATCAAACTACCAATGGCATTTTTCACAGAACTAGAACAAAAAATTTCACAATTTGTATGGAAACACAAAAGACCCCGAATAGCCAAAGCAATCTTGAGAACGAAAAACGGAGCTGGAGGAATCAGGCTCCCTGACTTCAGACTATACTACAAAGCTACAGTAATCAAGACAGTATGGTACTGGCACAAAAACAGAAAGATAGATCAATGGAACAGGATAGAAAGCCCAGAGATAAACCCACGGACATATGGTCACCTTATCTTTGATAAAGGAGGCAGGAATGTACAGTGGAGAAAGGACAGTCTCTTCAATAAGTGGTGCTGGGAAAACTGGACAGGGACATGTAAAAGTATGAGATTAGATCACTCCCTAACACCATACACAAAAATTAGCTCAAAATGGATTAAAGACCTAAATGTAAGGCCAGACACTATCAAACTCCTAGAGGAAAACATAGGCAGAACACTCTATGACATAAATCACAGCAAGATCCTTTTTGACCCACCTCCTAGAGAAATGGAAATAAAGACAAAAATAAACACATGGGACCTAATGAAACTTCAAAGCTTTTGCACAGCAAAGGAAACCATAAACAAGACCAAAAGACAACCCTCAGAATGGGAGAAAATATTTGCAAATGAAGCAACTGACAAAGGATTAATCTCCAAAATTTATAAGCAGCTCATGCAGCTCAATAGCAAAAAAACAAACAACCCAATCCAAAAATGGGCAGAAGACCTAAATAGACATTTCTCCACAAAAGATATACAGACAGCCAACAAACACATGAAAGGATGCTCAACATCTTTACTTATTAGAGAAATGCAAATCAAAACTACAATGAGATATCATCTCACACCAGTCAGAATGGCCATCATCAAAAAATCTAGAAACAATAAATGCTGGAGAGGGTGTGGAAAAAAGGGAACACTCTTGCACTGCTGGTGGGAATGTGAATTGGTACAGCCACTATGGAGAACGGTATGGAGGTTCCTTAAAAAACTACAAATAGAACTACCATATGACCCAGCAATCCCACTACTGGGCATATACCCTGAGAAAACCATAATTCAAAAAGAGACATGTACCAAAATGTTCATAGCAGCCCTATTTACAATAGCCCGGAGATGGAAACAACCTAAGTGTCCATCATCGGATGAATGGATAAAGAAGATGTGGCACATATATACAATGGAATATTACTCAGCCATAAAAAGAAATGAAATTGAGCTATTTGTAATGAGGTGGATGGACGTAGAGTCTGTCATACAGAGTGAAGTAAGTCAGAAAGAGAAAGACAAATACTGTATGCTGACACATATATATGGAATTTAAGAAAAAAATGTCATCAAGAACATAGGGGTAAGACAGGAATAAAGACACAGACCTACTAGAGCATGGACTTGAGGATATGGGGAGGGGGAAGGGTAAGCTGTGACAAAGTGAAAGAGCGGCATGGACATATATACACTACCAAACGTAAGGTAGATAGCTAGTGGGAAGCAGCCGCATAGCACAGAGAGATCAGCTCGGTTCTTTGTGACCGCCTGGAGGGGTGGGATAGGGAGGGTGGGAGGGAGACGCAAAAGGGAGGGGATATGGGAACATATGTATATGTATAACTGATTAAATTTGTAAAAAAAAAAAAAAAAAAAAAAAAAAAAAAAAAACTGACAACCTCATACCTTGGTGCCTTTCTCACCTTCTGGGATGGCCCACACTCAGTGGAGTGTGTTTCTCTCTAAATAAATCCACTTCTTACCTAAAAAAAAAAAAAAAAAAAAAAAGTACCATTTCCAATGAAATTTTACTCCGTTATATTTAATAACATTTCAATTTGAAGTGATGTCGTGTTACTTTGACTAAGTGTGTGCTACTATTATTTACCATAATAATTCAATCCAGAAGTATGTTTTTAACACTTAGAGCTTTATGGCCATGAGAAATTTTAAAATTTAATTTTAATTTATATACTTAAGAGTGTAAACTATAATACATTTAGATAAAATTCTTGTAAAATGCAAGTTCAATAAGAAAATTAAATAATGTAAATTTCCAATTCTTAAAGAAGAGCATGTTTATGCATTTTCAAAAATGGGTGATTGGGCTTCCCTGGTGGAGCAGTGGTTGAGAGTCCGCCTACTGATTCAGGGGACATGGGTTCGTGCCCCGGTCCGGGAAGATCCCACATGCCGCGGAGCAGCTGGGCCCGTGAGCCATGGACGCTGAGCCTGTGCGTCTGGAGCCTGTGATCCTCAACAGGAGAGGGGAGAGGCCACAACAGTGAGAGGCCCGTGTACCGGAAAAAAAAAAAAGGGTGATGGTCAAAAACAGAAATATAGATCAATGGAACAGGATAGAGAGCCCAGAGATAAACCCACGCACATATGGTCACGTTATCTTTGATAAAGGAGGCAAGAATATACAATGGAGAAAAGACAGCCTCTTCAATAGTGGTGCTGGGAAAACTAGACAGCTACATGTAAAAGAATGAAATTAGAACACTCCCTAACACCATACACAAAAATAAACTCAAAATGGATTAAAGACCTAAATGTAATGTCAGACACTATAAAAGTCTTAGAGGAAAATATAGGCAGAAAACTCTATCACATAAATCACAGCAAGATCCTTTTTGACCCACCTCCTAGAGAAAGGGAAATAAAAACAAAAATAAACATATGGGACCTAATGAAACTTCAAAGCTTTTGCACAGCAAAGGAAACCAGAAACAACACCAAAAGACAACCCTCAGAATGGGAGAAAATATTTGCCAATGAAGCAACTGACAAAGGATTAATCTCCAAAATATAAAAGCAGCTTATGCAGCTCAATATTAAAAAGACAGACAACCCAATCCAAAAATGGACAGAAGACCTAAATAGACATTTCTCCAAAGAAGATATACAGATTGCCAACAAACACACGAAAGGATGCTCAACATCACTAATCATTAGAGAAATGCAAATCAAAACTACAATGAGGTATCACTTCGCACAGTCAGAATGGCCATCATCAAAAAATTTACAAACAACAAATGCTGGAGAGGGTGTGGAGAAGAGGGAACCCTCTTGCACTGTTGGTGGGAATGTAAATTGATACAACCACTATGGAGAACAGTATGGAGGTTCCTCAAAAAACTAAAAAAAAATTACCATACGACCCAATCCCACTACTGGGCATATACCCTGAGAAAACCGTAATTCAAGAAGAGTCATGTACCACAATGTTCATTGCAACTCTATTTACAATAGCCAGGACATGGAAGCAACCTAAGTGTCCATCGACAGATGAATGAACAAAGAAGATGTGTCACATATATACAATGGAATATTACTCAGCCATAAAAAGAAGCAAATTTGAGTTATTTGTAGTGAGGTGGGTGGACCTAGAGTCTGTCATACAGAGTGAAGTAAGTCAGAAAGAGAAAAACAAATACTGTATGCTATCACATGGAATCTTAAAAAAAAGTATTCTGAAGAACCTAGGAACAACACAGAAATAAAGATGCAGACGTAGAGAATGGACTTGAGGACATGGGGAAGGGGAAGTGTGGGCTGGGATGAAGTGAGAGAGTGGCACGAACATATATACACTACCAAATGTAGAATAGATAGCTAATGGGAAGCAGCGACATAGCACAGGGAGATCAGCTCAGTGCTTTGTGACCACCTAGAGCGGTGGGATAGGGAGGGTGGGAGGGAGACGCAAGAAGGAGGAGATATGGGGTTATATGTATATGTATAGCTGATTCACTTTGTTATACAGCAGAAACTAACACACCATTGTAAAGCAATTATACTCCAATAAGGATGTTTAAAAAAAAAAGGGTGTTGGTAGCAATAAAATTGTTATTTATATTACACAGGAGTGATGTACCCATTTTAATTAAACATGTTAATATGGATGATACACTGAAAATGATAACCTTTGCATCTTTTAAATGTTATGATGAAAACCTTTTGGTATTACTTAATAATGTGGATGGTAAGATATCATTTTTCAAAATTAATCAAGGGGTTATATGAGAAAAAATATTTCTTGCCCCTTTCCTGAATGTGTGTTCATCTGCTATGATCATCTTTTTTTTCAAGGAATATTCTATTTTATTTTATTTTATTTTTTGGCTGAATAGTCAGCTTTATTTTATTTTGTCAGCTTTATTGAGATATAATTGACATATAACATTGTATGTTTAAAGTGTACAATGTGATTTGATACACTGTATATTGCAATATGATTATCACTGTAGCATTTGCTGTAACTTCCATCACATCACATAATTACTAATTCTTTTTGTGGTGCAAACATTTAAGGTCTAGTTTCTTGGCAGTTTTCAAGTATACAATATAGTTCTGTTAACTGTAGTCACAATTCTTTGCACTAGATCCCCACAACTTATTCATCTGCTAATGGAAAGTTTATAACTTTGACCAATATCTCCAAGTTCCCCCACTCCCCCGATCCTGATAATCACCATTCTACTCTCTGTTTTTACCAGTCTTGCTTTTTTAGATTCCATATATGTAAGATCATATGGTATTTGTCTTTCTTTGTCTGACTTATTTCACTTAGTATAATGTCCTCAGGGTCTGTCCATGTTGTCATAAACGGGAAGATTTCCTTCTATTTCATGGCCAAATAATATTATATATATATTGCACATTTTCTTTATCCATTCATCTTTCAATGGACACTTAGGTTGCTTCTATGTCTTGGCTATTATAAATAATGCTGCAATAAATATGAGGCTGCATATAGCTTTCTGAGTTATTATTTTTATTTCCTTTGAATAATTACCAAGAAGTGGATTGCTGAACTATATGGTAGTTCTATTTTTAATTTTTTGAGGAAACTTCCTACTATTTTACATAGTAGCTGCCCTAATTTACATTCCCACCAGCAGTGCCTAAATGCTTCCCTTTCTCCACATCCTCGCCAGCACTTATTATCTCTAATTTTTTTGTCTCATCTTCTGTCCTGTTTGCTCTTCTAACAGGTGTGAAGTAATATCTCATTGTGGTTTTGGTTTGCATTTCCCCGATGATTAATGACATTGAGCACTGTTTTGTGTACCTGTTGGTCATTTATTTGTCTTCTTTGGAAAAAATATCTATTCAGATCCTCTGCTCATTTTTTAATTGGAATGTTTGTTATTTTTCTACTGAGTTCTATGAGTTCTTTCTAAATTTTGGATATTAACCCCTTATCAGATATATGGTCTGCAAGTATTTTCTCCCATTCCATACATTTTCTTTTCATTTTGTTGATTATTTCTTTTGCTGCACAGAAATTTTTTAGTTCAATGTAGTCCCACTTATTTATTTTTGCTTTGTCACTTGTCCTTAAGGTGTCATTACCAAAAAATCATTGCCAAGAAAATGTCAAGGAGATTTTCCCCCTATGTTTTCTTCTATTAGTTTTACAGTTTCAGGTCTTGTGTTCAACTCTTTAATCCATTTTGAGTTCATCATTGTCAGTGCTGTAAGCTAGGTGTCCAATTTTATTTTCTGCATGTGGTTATCCAGTTATCCCAGCACCATTTATTGAAGAGACTGTCCCTTCCCCATTGAGCATTCTTGGCTCCCTTGTCAAATATTTGTTGACCATATATGTATGGGTTTATTTCTGGGCTCTCTATTCTGTTTCATTGATCTATGTATCTGTTATTATGCCAATATCATACTGTTTCAATTACTATACTTTGCAGAATACTTTGAAATCAGCAAGTGTGATGCCTCCAGTTTTGTTCTTCTTTCTCAAGATTACTTTGACTACTCAGGGTCTTTTTTAATTTCATGTGAATTTTAGGATCATTTGCTATATTTCTGTGAAAAAATGCCATTGAAATTTTGATAGAGATTGCATTGAATTTATAAATGGCTTTGGGTAGTATGAACATTTTAGCAATAGTAATTCTTCTAATCCATGAACACAGGATATCTTTCCATTTGTTTGTCTCTTCTTTAATTTCTTTCATCAAAGCCTTTTAGTTTTCAGTATACATATCTTTCACCACCTTGGTTAAATTTATTCTGGATTATTTCATTTTTTTGATGCTGTTGGGAATGAGGTATTTCCCCCCAACTATTCTGTTCTTAATGTACAGAAATGCAATTAATTCCTCTATGTTGATTTTGTATCCTGCAACTTTACTAAATTTGTTGATTAGTTCTAACAGTTTTTTGGTTGAGTCTTTAGGATTTTCCATATATTAGGTATCATTTTCCAATAAAGGCAATGGACTCTAAAAAATAATACAAACAAATGTATAGGCAAAACAAAAACTCACAGGTGTAGAAAACAAACTAGCGGTTATCATAGGGAATAGGGAAGGGGGAGGGGCAAATTAGGGGTATGAGATTAACAGATACAACTACCATGTATAAAATAGATAAGCAACAGGAATATATTGCACAGCACATGGAATTATAGCCATTATCTTCTAATAACTTTCAATGGAGTATGATCTATAAAAATACTGAATCATTGGGCTTCCCTGGTGGCACAGTGGTTGAGAGTCCGCCTACCAATGCAGGGGACACGGGTTCGTGCCCCAGTCCGGGAGGATCCCACATGCCGCGGAGCGGCTGGGCCCGTGAACCATGGCCGCTGAGCCTGCATGTCTGGAGCCTGTGCTCCGCAACAGGAGAGGCCACAACAGTGAGAGGCCCGCGTAATGCAAAAAAAAAAAAAACAAAAACAAAAAAACTGAATCATTATGCTATAAACCTGAAACTAATATAATATTGTAAATCAACTATACTTCTACTAAAAATAAATAAACAAATGGTGCTGAACAACTGGACATCAAAATGTAAAGAAATTAATCTAGATACAAACCTTATACACCCTTCATAAAAATTAACTGAAAATGGATCAAAGATCTAAATTAAAAATGTAAAACTATAGGGACTTCCCCCATGGTCCAGTGGTAAAGAATTCACCTTCCAATGCAGAAGATGTGGGTTCGATCCCTGGTCGGGGAACTAAGATCCCACATGCTGCAGGGCAACTAAGCCCGTGCACCGCAACTACAGAGCCCACACACCCTGGAGCCCATGTGCCACAACTAGAGAGAGAAAACCCAAGCGCCACAACTAGAGAGAAGCCCGCATGCCGCAACGAAGACCTGATGGGAACTATAAAAGACCTGAGCATGGATAGATTAAGGGTCTTATCCCAAGTATATATCCCAGTTCTAATAACTTTGGGCAGGATACTCACTTTTTAAGCCTCAGGTTCCTCATCTGTGTAACAGAGATAATAATAGTATTTAATCCACAGGTTTACTAGGGGATTAAATGAGGTAATGTATGGAAATTTAGACATAGAGTACTCAGTAAACATTAGCTCTTGTTGTTAATATTACTATTTCTCCTTACCTAAGTATCCCTCCTACATAAACGTAAGGTGAAAGAGACCGGGTTACTAGTTCAGAATATCAAAGGATAAATATAAATCACTAGAAAAAGAATGAATCTCTACCAGTAACTTTTGACTGTTTTCTGATGATGAAAAGAAAAGGTTTTCTTTCTGGAATTCACCTCTTCTGGCATCATTTGGCTCAGTTTAGTAACCCACAAGGCAAGTACAGGTGACTGTGGGGCATGTCCTCCACTAACTCATCCTGTGGTACACGTAGGAGGTAAGGACTCCAAGGGATATGACCAGAGGTGGGGGGCGGGGGCTCTGGTTCTGATCCACAACATTCAGGCTCTGCTGACAGGGGAGGAGGCTTCTTTGGCCACTAGGTGAAGCTGAGAGCTTTTGTCCTTTTATCTAAGGGTCAGTAAGGTGAATGAAAGAAACCTGGAAAATAGAAGGGGCTTCTTACCTACTTACCAGTTTCGGCATACCTCTCCACTTCACTCACTCCTTGGCGGGGAGTGGATGTTTAAAGGTTATTGTTAATTTTGTGGTTCTGGAGCGGGTTTTGTCTTGATTTTTTGCAGAGATCTTATGCCTGACCTGCTCTTGAATCCACCTTTTCAATTGAGAGTTGCAAAGGAGTATGATGGGGAGTTCCCTGTTGGCACAGTGGTTAAGACTCCACACTCCCAGGGGGCCTGGGTTCAATCCTTGGTCAGGGAACTAGAGCCCACATGCATGCCGCAACTAAGAGTTCACATGCCACAACTAGAGAGCTGGCGAGCCACAACTAAGACCTGGCGCGACTGAAAAAAAAAAAAAACAGGAGTATGATGGTTTTTTCACATTTAAGTGACGGGAGCAATATGAAAATGACCCAATCCTAAATCCTTATGGTAACAGTCTTTTCTCTCACTTCGTAGGCTTGGGTTAGCTAGTATGACATGGAGGATAAGAGAGAAAAGTGTGTTTCAACTGCACACTGCTACAGAAAAGCAAATGCCCTGCCAGTGATGCTGATTCATTGCCAAGTTGCACAATTCTGAAAAAATCAATTGAGTTATCCTGAGTGCAATCTTTAACCAGCCCCCCTTCCTATTCATACATACATATTCATCACTTTTATCAGAAGATAATCCATTCTGGAAAGGCAGCTGCTTTCTAAATAAATTGCTGTTCCTTAGCAGCTGAATCCAACAGGCTGCTTTTCTCACTTCAGTGAATTTGTTCTGACAACAGTGCATGCCAGTCATTTGCTCTTTTCTTTTCATAATTTGGTTTTATCATTAATCTATTCATTATGTTTATTGGCTCTGTCCATTATTTGAGAAACTTAGTGCATATTTACAAGTGGAATAAAAAGAGAGAGCCTCAGCCATTATAGCTTAAAGTCTAATAGGCAATGACATAAAATGATCTCTCTCTCTTCTACCTCTGACTGAAACTATGTGGGGCTATTGGGTTGACTGACCAAACTGACTAGCTAAAGCAGTATGATCCAGATAATGCAACCAGGTAAGTGGTTTCCTTGATTTTTCCCCCAACCAATTCAAATTCAAGGGTTGTTAATTGTTCTTTTTTTAAATTATTCACATAAAATTCACCCTTTTACAGTGTACAATTCAGTGGTTTTTACTATATTCACAAAGTTGTGTAGCCATAACCACTGTCTAATTCCAGAACATTTTCATCCACCCCCAAAAGAATCCCTTACCCAACAGCAGCCACTTTCCTCCCCAACCAGCTCCTGGCAACTATAAATTTACTTTCTATGTCTATGGATTCGCTTATTCTGGACATTTTATATAATGGAATAATATGTGGACTTTTGTGTGTGTCTTCTTTCAATAGGCATACTATTTTCAAGGTTCACCCATGTTGTAGCATATATTAGTACTTCAATCCTTTTTTATTGTTATTACTTTATTTTTTAGAGCCGTTTTAGGTTCACAGCAAAATTGAGAGGAAGGATAGAGATTCCCCATATACCCCCTGCCCCCACACATTCATAGCCTCCTCCATTATCAACATCCCCCACCAGAGTGGTACATCTGTTAAAATGGAAGAACCTACGGTGACACATCATAATCACCCAAAGTCCATAGTTTACATTAGAATTCACTCTTGGTGTTGTACATTCTATGGGTTTGGACAAATGTATAGTGACATGTATGCATCATTATAGTATCATATAGAGTATATGCACTGACCCTCAACTCCTGGCAACCATAGATCTTTTTACCATTTCCATAGTTTTGCCTTTTCCAGAATGTCATATAGTTGGAATCATACAGTATGCAGCCTTTTCAGATTGGCTTCTTTCACTTAGTAATATGCATTTAAGTTCCTCCATGTCTTTTCATGGCTTGATAGCTCATTTATTTTTAGCACTAAATAATATTCCATTGTCTAGATGTACCACTGTTTACCCATTCACCTACTGAAGGACATCTTGGTTGCTTCTAACTTTTGTCAATTATGAATAAAGCTGCTATAAATATCCATATGTGGGGTTTTGTGTGGTAATAAGTTTTCAGCTCCTTTGGGTAGATACCAAGAAGCATGAATGCTGAATAACATGGTAAGAGTATGTTTCGCTTTGTAAGAAATTGCCAGTCTTCCAAAGTAGCTATACCATTTTACATTCCCACCAGCAATGTATGAGTTTCCATTCCTCCACAATCTTCACCAGCATTTGATGTTGTCAGTGTTTGGGATTTTGGCCATTCTAATAGGTGTGTACTGTATCTCACCATTGTTTTTATTTGCATTTTTCTGGTGACATATGATGTGGAGCATCTTTTCATATTTACCATTGGTATCTATTCTTTGGTGAAGTGTCTGTTAAAGTCTTTGGCCCACTTTTAAATTTGGTTGTTTGTCTTCTTATTGTTGAGTTTTAAGAGTTATTTGTATATTTTGGATAAGTCCTTTATCAGCTGTGTCTTTTACAAATATTTTCTCCCAGTTTGTGGTTATCTCCTCATTCTCTTGACATTGTCTTTCACAGAGTAGAAGCTATTAATTTTAATGAAGTCCAACATCAATTAATTCTTTCAAGAATTAAAGATTTAAAGAATTAAAGGATTAATCTCCAAAATTTATAAGCAGCTCATGCAGCTCAATAACAAAAAAACAAACAACCCAATCCAAAAATGGGCAGAAGACCTAAATAGACATTTCTCCACAGAAGATATACAGACTGCCAACAAACACATGAAAGGATGCTCAACATCTTTACTCATTAGAGAAATGCAAATCAAAACTACAATGAGATATCATCTCACACCAGTCAGAATGGCCATCATCAAGAAATCTAGAAACAATAAATGCTGGAGAGGGTGTGGAAAAAAGGGAACACTCTTGCACTGCTGGTGGGAATGTGAATTGGTACAGCCACTATGGAGAACAGTATGGAGCTTCCTTAAAAAACTACAAATAGAACTACCATATGATCCAGCAATCCCACTACTAGGCATATACCCTGAGAAAACCATAATTCAAAAAGAGACATGTACCAAAATGTTCATAGCAGCCCTATTTACAATAGCCCAGAGATGGAAACAACCTAAATGTCCATCATCGGATGAATGGGTAAAGAAGATGTGGCACATATATACAATGGAATATTACTCAGCCATAAAAAGAAACGAAATTGAGCTATTTGTAATGAGGTGGATGGACCTAGAGTCTGTCATACAGAGTGAAGTAAGTCAGAAAGAGAAAGACAAATACTGTATGCTGACACATATATATGGAATTTAAGAAAAAAAATGTCATGAAGAACCTAGGGGTAAAACAGGAATAAAGACACAGACCTACTTGAGAATGGACTTGAGGATATGGGGAGGGGGAAGGGTAAGCTGTGACAAAGTGAAAGAGAGGCATGGACATATATACACTACCAAACGTAAGGTAGATAGCTAGTGGGAAGCAGCCGCATAGCACAGGGAGATCAGCTCGTTGCTTTGTGACCGCCTGGAGGGGTGGGATAGGGAGGGTGGGAGGGAGATGCAAAAGGGAGGGGATATGGGAACATATGTATATGTATAACTGATTAAATTTGTTATAAAGCAAAAAATAAAAAATAAAAAATAAATGCTCAAAAAAAAAAAAGAATTGTGCCTTTGATGTTGTATTTAAACTCATTGCCATATCCAAGGTAATCTAGTTTTTCTCCTATGTTATCTTCAAGGAGTTTCATAGTTTTACATGTTTATTTATTTATTTATTGACTGAGTCAGGTCTTGTCCAAGGGAAGAACATTGAATGTAGGAAAGCAGGAAGAAGGAGGCTCCTCACATGGCCACTCTGCTCCCATTAGTGATCCTGGTTGCAGAGGAGGATAAATCACAGCTTCCCAAGGGTAAAGCCAGGATTCATTGACTCAATGGCTCAACTAGACATTTTGCTGGCAGCCTTTGGTATTTCTGCATTTTTAGAGTTGGGAAAAAAATGACCTTAGAAACCAAAAGAAATGCCACGGTATGACCATAGCACGTGTTTGTCTGAACTTCTTCATGGAGGATTGTGGTAAGATAGAATTACTGAGACTATTTGTTGTAAAGTATTGCTAAATTTTCAATTTGTGTGTGTTTTCTTAAAACTTGTCTTATATGAAAAGGCATCTGGTTCCTTTAACTGGAAGCCGTTTGTTTCTGCAACAACTTTGTAGAGCAACTGCTGTGAGAAATCATTTTATGCAAACTTAAGGGCTTCCTAGTGAGGAGAAACTTTCAAAGAGGAGTCACTCCAATTATTGTTCTGAGGAGAATAAAATATTATTCCCTTATCATGAAAAAGATAGTCACAGAGGTTCATGCTACAGATACAACCAACATGACTAATTGTTCTCTTTCCACTTATGCTGCTTATAAGAGAAGAAGTAAAAGAAGCAGGATAAGATGAGCCAGAGGGGAAGGCAGTGGAGTTCTATATTCAGTCCTAATAGTCAAGCAGGGTAAAGAAATCACTCATGGCTGCGACTGAGGGAAGTTGTGGTAAATTTTTGATACAAAGATCCCATTAAATCCCTGCTTTATCCTAATAAGATATTCCAGGAATGAAAGCAATATAAGAACTCAGATGAGTTAGAAGGAAACCTTTACCAAAGCCTGAGAATATGAATCAGGATTAGACTGAGCAGTGATATACAATGTGAGAAATATTTCTGATTTTTACCTAAGTGTTTATTCAATATTTTAAATTTTATTTTTATTTTTTATTGAAGTATAGTTGATTTACAATGTGGTGCCAATTTCTGCTGTACAGCAATTATCCACGTATAGACATTCTTTTCTAAGTGTTTATTTGAATCTTGTACTTTTCATATACTTATAATATTTTAAATGGTTGTGTTTAATGTTGGCTATTTAAATAGTAAACTTTGCTTTCTAAAAAAATGAGGAATAATAGAACAGAAATATTAACCAAGCATTATCTTTCTGTTACCTGTACTTAGGGTTACCTGGCTATTTGGACCATGAGATACATAATTATGAAGTCATCTGGAAAGCAATGGGCTACATTGTCTTCTCTCTGAAAAGGACCAATCTTGATTAATAACACTCTCTAGATAATATTAGATGTTTGTCCCTTATTAACATCTTACTTGTCCCTTATTTGCCCCTTATTTTATTCCATATTTCACAGCAGTCCCAGGTAGAAATCTAGTCTAAAGCTTCCTGCCTTGACTAAATTCAATTTCTTATCTAATATACATAGAAGAAAAGCCACCAGTGTTTGTCCTGGGGTAAGTAGTGAGAAATGAGGAGAGAAGGAAAAAGGATTTTCAAGGCTAGGAGACAAATTTAAAAGACCAGAGCCATGCTTTCTGTATTCCCTTGCACCAGATATGAAGATCCACACAGGAGGAAGAGAAGGGGAGGCAAAGAGGGGGCTCATCCATCGGGATGGCACAGATAAGCACAGCTATGTTAGTTCCTGTCATACTGCTTGATTGTTTGCTGGGTCTGTCCCATACGTTCAGGTCAGGAAGAAGATTTTCACCCAGGGAATGTCCCAAGTACTACAATCAATGCATTGCAAAATGTCTTGTTCTTTTGTAGTTGCAAAACTCCTTCATATATTTTTTGGTAGCTATCTAAGGCCTCTTTATCTCTCAGGATCCCAAACGTGTTATCATATTATGGAAATATGCAGGTCAATATTCTTAGCTCAGAGTAAGACTGTTCATTTATTCAACAAATGTATATGGAATTCCTGCCATGAGAGATCTAGCAACTGGGAGTACAAATAAGGCAAAATCCCCTCTCTCTATTGTGTGTCCTGGGAAAGAGTAAACAAGAACTACAAAGCCCCTGGTTTTATGGGGCTTAAAGTCTGTAGGAAAGACTGATGATTAACCCAATACTATTAGAAGGTGGATAAACATGAAGATAGGGGAAGCACACTATAATGGGAGAACAGAGCAAGGGGGATTGACCTTCAGGAAAGGGTATCAGGGAAAACTTCCAAAGCTAGGGACATTTTAGTAAGACATAAAGTGTGAGTAGAAGTTAGTCTGGTGAAGAAGAAGGTAAAAAGATTATCAGACAGTGGGAACAGCACACGGAAAAGCCCAAAGATGAAAGAACCCCAGTATGGCTAGAGAATGGAGTGTGTGTGTGTGTGTGTGTGTGTGTGTGTACACACATGAGGTGGGGAGAGGTAGGGTAATGGAGGCATCTCAGACATAAGATGCCTACCCAGTATCCAATCTGCCACTTCTTTCTAGATAAACCCCAGTGGACATTCCTTAATCATAGGGAAGAAGGCCTCTACCTCAGCGTGCAGAATAAATCATGATTGGCCTAGTTTCTTTTCTCTCTTGCCCAGTGATTGGTCTACTAGCAGGCACATATGAAAAGAGGAGCCTCCCTGTGAGAGGGCCATGGGAATGGTTAGCCTCTAGGAAGAACTGGACTTCAATTAAAGCCTGAAGAAGTAGGAATAAACAGTTAAAGATGGAGGAGAGTTTATCAATCATAGGAAAGATTTCATAGAAACTGTGTGGCAGAGCAACAGTGGGAAATTGAATCAAAAGCACAGAACACAGAGATGTGAGTGGAGGGGTAGATAACAGGAAGAGATTGCATACTAGGTGGTGAGAAAAGATAAATGGTTACAAGGCAAAATGGGCTTGGCTAATTAGGATCCTTTTAGTTGAAAGCAATAGAAAGTCCCTTGAATTGGTATGTTTTACTTTTTTTACATTTTATTTATTTTTGGCTGCGTTGGGTCTTTTTTGCTGTGTGCAGGCTTTCTCTAGATGTGGCGAGCAGGGGCTACTCTTCATTGCAGTGTGCAGGCTTCTCGTTGTGGTGGCTTCTCTTGTTTCAGAGCATGGGCTCTAGGCACGTGGGCTTCAGTAGTTGTGGCATGCAGGCTCAGTAGTTGTGGTGCATGGGCTCTAGAGCACAGGCTCAGTAGTTGTGGGATACGGGCTTAGTTGCTCCACGGCATGTGGGATCTTCCCAGACTAGGGCTCGAACCCATGTCACCTTCATTGGCAGGCAGATTCTTAATCACTGTGCCACTAGGGAAGCCCAAATTGTTTTTTTTTTTTTTAAAGAAGTGCAGGGGAATTTGGCATAAGGATGCAGAAGTCTTTCATGGAACCAACGGTAAGAATGCAGCTGGACCTGAGGAAGAAGCTGGAAGCAAGAACTATTATGTCTTTGCTTCTCTTTGCCCATTTTCTTTCGTCTTATCTCTATATACAACTAATTAATTTTCTCTGCTTCTTTGTCCAAAGAGTGGATGCAGATCTCAAATTTACACATTCTTTTTCCAACCAAATGAGCTAGCAAATTGTAACCAACTTCAGACCCAGTTCCAAAATCTCAGGAGGGAAGACCTGATTGTCACAGCCTGGGTAGGTGTCCATCCCTATTCCTATTGGCCAGGAGAGCAGAGTCACATGGGATAAACATGACAGTTAGCCCTGAACTCCAGTGGGTCAGGAGCGCTGCCCCAAATTGTGATTCAGGAAGTTGACTAATGCACTCAAGACAATTTATCCTTACAAGTGCTTTTCTGGCTATATGGGATTGGTAATAGTGGGGGCTCTCTGGCCTCTCAGGGATTAGCTAACTCCTGGGTAAATTACCTCTCTGAAGCATATCAGATGTCTGAGGGCTGTGAAGACTCCAGTTTCTCTGTATGGTGTCCCCTGTGGTCCAAAATGAATGAGACTTCCAAACTACACAGCTTCCAAGGAAGGGGGTGACTTGAGGCCTACAGATGTGTGTGAAGGTACATGTGATGATGTTCCCTCTCTTTCCTCCATTCGGTGGCTGCCTTTTGCCCTCCAGGTACCCACTACACTGCAGGGGTTCTCAGTTTTCTGTGGACACCAGAATTAACTGGAGAGCTTGTTAAAATTCAGATTCCCAGCTCCAATCCTAGCAATTCCAATTCAGTGATTCAGGGCAACATCTAGGAATCCTCATTTTTTAAAAAATTTTTTACTTTATATTGGAGGATAGTTGATTTACAATGTTGTGTTAGTTTCAGGTGTACAGCAAAATGATTTAGTTATTCATATATCTATTCTTTTTCAGATTCTTTTCCCATACAGGTTATCACAAAGTATTGAGTGTTGTTCCCTGTGTTATACAGTAGGTCCTTGTTGATTATCTATTTTATATATAGTAGTGTGTATATATAGGAATCTTCATTTTAAACAAGTACCTCAGGTGATTCTGGTGCATGAATTCCTTGAATCACACTTTGAGAAATTTGGTACTACCAGCTTGATGGCAACTTTCAGGGCCCTAATAATGCAACCAGCTAAAAGTCACTCCTTAAAGCTATATTTAGCTCATTTTATATGTTTACATACATCAAATTATTTCCTTTGTTGACTCAAATTTGCATTAAATACAAAAATGTCTTTTTTGGCATCATGTTTTATTCCTATTTCCCAATTTCACTCCCAGCATTTAACTTGCTGCTTCTTAATAATTCTTGGTGAATGCTTCTGACTCTATCTTCTCAGCAAACTCTTTTCCTTTAGTAAATACTTTATTGCTGGTGACAGTCCGATGATCTTACTGCTTGTATCACTTGGCTAACATAGTTGTCGAGGTGGGAAAAGGAATGTTTAGCCTTTTAACCTGTTACTTCTACTCCTTTTAGGTCAAAGGCAGGGTGTAAAAACATGCAACAAACAAAAATGTTAGGTTAAGTATGAAACTGAGAACCAGGAGTTCCAAATTACCAGTTTATCCTAAAATATAATAAAATCCCAGGATGCCAGAACTGGTAGAGAACTTAGAGTTTATCTAGTTCAATCCATCATTAGGTTGGCTGTAATAATATGAACTATTTATTAAGGAACTACTATGTATGGGGTATTCTAAGTTCTTTGTATGCATTATTTCATCTAATCTTCACAATAACACTTGAGTAAGGGATCATTATTCCTAATGGAGCCAGGGTTTTAAGAGCATCTCAATAGGCTTGATCAGTGAGGACAATTAATAGGAATTAATATAAAGCCATTTACCTGGTCTCCAAACCTGGCTGCACAAGTTTGGGATGGGTAAGATTGGACTCCACAGAATTTTGTATGAAATGACATGTGTATTTTCACTGACTATAAGTTAAATGGGAGGCAATAGAACGACTGCCAGAAAACCTAAGTATTCCCAAGTACATGAACGGAAGATTTGTCCACTCTATTCTCTGCTCATTGTTCTGTGGAGTTGATTCCAGGCCCCACAATTTATGAGAAATTTTGATCAACCAGACCCCCAAAGGAGAGATACAGGGTCTTGAAAGATATTTCCTCTGAAGAACATATAAAGGAATGGAGGATATTTCACCCACAATAACATGAAAGCTGCTTTGAATACTTGAAGAGCCATGATATGCATTAGGAAAGGACTACGTGGGGCTCTGAGAATAGAAAGAGGCACAATGAGTGGGTCTCACAGGGAGACAAATTTCAACACAAGGTAAGGAAACACTTTCCAACAATGAGGACTGTCCATCAACAGCATGGACCCCGGTGTCAGGCAGCAGGCTCCCCATCCCTGGAAGCATCCATGAAAACGAAGAACACAACTTGCCCTGGAAGTTTGGGAGGAGATTCATCCCAGGATATGCGATTTTGTCCTATGACCTCTCAGATCCTTCCCAACTTTGAGAATTTATTATTCTGATACAACAAACAGGTAATAGAAAGCTACTATACAAGAGACACTGAATCAGTGCTTTGAAGCACAAAAATAAGGCATGATTCTTACATTCAAATTACTTGCCAACTAATGGATAAAAAGACAGGTTGAGGGCCTCCCTGGTGGCGCAGTGGTTGAGAGTCCGCCTGCCGATGCAGGGGATACGGGTTCGTGCCCCGGTCTGGGAGGATCCCATATGCCGCGGAGTGGCTGGGCCCGTGAGCCATGGCCGCTGGGCCTGCGCATCCGGAGCCTGCGCTCCGCAACGGGAGGGGCCACAGCAGTGAGAGGCCCGCATACCGCAAAAAAAAAAAAAAAAAAAAAAAAAAAAAAGACAGGTTGAAAAATAAATGTGATAATGCATAGTTCAAACTCCCCCTTTTACAACTGAGGTTAAAGTCAACATCTTTGTAGCTTCATTTATTGATGAAAGAATTGAAATTGAGGGATAGGGTGAGTATTGGATCAGGTGTTGCACATAGTAGAATGGAGATTCTATTTTGGGGTGACAATACTGTATTAAAGTGGTATTTTATTCAGGGGTTTTAGGAGTGTCCTATAACCCCTCCATTTAAAAGATTCTGATGGTTATAGACAAAAGACGAAGTAAACCAGAGAAGGTAAGTACATACTGTGCAATATCTATAGATTAGTCTCTAAATTCCAGTGGCCTAGGCTGTACCCCTGGGAGAAATTCTTTCTCTAAGTTAGGTTGGCTTGAGTGGCATGGAAACAAAGCAGGCTGTTAGGCTCGCTCTTTGTACCTTCCACAAACCCAAATCCCCGTCCCAGATCCTGCAACTATAATAGGCAACAAGGAAAAGATATATCAGTTGCAGTTCCCATGTGGACTTGGCCTCTGCTACTTGTCGTGGGTCTTCCTAAACACTAGATCCTGCCATCATGTGGGAGAAGAGGAAGAAAGATGGCCAAGGCTGCCCTTAGAAGGAAGCAAAAGGAGAGGAGGAAACACCACATTCATCCACACTGAGGCTGTTCTCTTTAGGAGCTTCACCTGCTGGTAACTGGCCAATCCAAACCTGGACTCCTCCTTAGGGGAGAGACTTCCTCTGTATCCCAAATCATCCTGTGAAAGGGCAGGGGGCAGGGAAGTGTTGGGTGAAAGAGAGGCCAAGAGGGGCTATGACTTTCTTCTCCTAGAGGTCAAATTGCTGTTTTATATCATGAAGTTAATGACACCTGTTTCTAAATTACGTAATAGGACTGTTTGGTGTGTTCATCACATCTTTTTCAGGGCTATGAGCTCTTTGAAGAAATGTTAACTGTGCTATGACTTCAGACTGAACATTAGTTGGAATCTCAGAAAATAATTTTTTGAAATACCTACATAAGAATTTACTGTGCATGAACTATGTAATAGACACTTTGTCAGCACCAAATAATAAATTATAAAATTTATTCTCATAATAACCCTGTGATTTAGGGATGATTACTAAAATAATAAAATGTTTTGCTTTCCATCACATGTAACTTTCACACAAACATACTTCTGTTCATTCTGTGGCAAACTGTTCAAAAAACTTCTGAGTGTAGTTCTTAGTAATCTGACGTGTGTTTATGTTTCACAGGTTTTTTTGATCTTGTATCTTCATTGCCAGTACCCAGCCCTGGGTAATTCCTCATGTCTGTTCTCTCTGCTGCCACCCCCAGGCTACTGAGAGTTTCTGTGAGTAACCACAAAGCCATACTCCCAGGGTCCACTCTGATATATGCAAACTCTCCTGGGCTGGACTCTTACTGCTATTCAAGCAATCACTTTACTTATCGCTGTTGACTCCCAGATACATCCCTTTTAGTATCTATTCTATATTTTTCCATACTCCCTAAACCTTCTCCCATTGACCCCACTCCTTCTCCAAGACCACTTCATTCTTAGCAGATGGCCATTCTACTATAATATGGCTCCCCCATTCTTTCAAATGGATGCTCCCCTGACTTCACTCCATAGAGACTTTATCACCATAGCAACCACTGCTGGCTTTGGTTCATTTCCTCAGAAGCCCCAACTGGCAGAGATGGCTGAATCAGGGAAGTTTTGCAAGGAAATACTGGGAGCCCTTGGTACTGGGGGCTGAAATCTCAAAGGCAGCTCTAAATTTAACTAACCAGAAAGAAACAGATTCATAACCACAAAGAAAAAGCAAAAGGGGGTCTAGAAACAGCCATCTCTTGTCCTGCCACCTTCTTGAGGGAAATCATAGGTTCTATGAAAAAATAGAAGTAGAGGTGGAATTTGAGATCCTAATATCAAAAGAATTATGCTTTGTTTCATTCGTTGTTTTAATACATTAAAAGTGTGAACTTTAAAGAAAGAAAATGAATATCTGACATTGTTTATCCCTTAACTATAATTTCAAAACAGACTTATGGAGTTAAGGGGTGGAGTGATAGTTTAAGCCTATTTAGCAAACATTTGTTGCTGTTCTCTTTATGCCAGACACTGACTTAGGTGATGGAAAAGAATGAATACAATATAGAATCTGTCCTAATGGGAGATACATACACACTAGGGGGAAACAAAAAAGTTTCCAATTAGACTTAAGTCTGCTCTTACAGAGGCATTTCTATCACAAAGCACAAGTATTTGTAAGCCTACATGGAATATCCATGAATTTGGGGAATGTTGTCTAATAAAGAAAGCACTCAGCCTTCATAGCACATCCAAGTTACCAAGGCAGTTCATTCTCTTTTGAAGTAGTTCACCATGAGAGAGTAGCTCCCCTATAATGGACTCATCATTCACAGTTCTTGGGTTTTTGCATTTTCTCTTTCCTTCATCATGCTTACCCTTACTTCTACAGCAGCCGAAAAAGAAGCTCTCAGCCAAAATTTGAGGACAACAAGTTTAGGCTACACAACAGAAAACTATAATAAAATGTGGTCACACTGTACCCATATAAGGTAAGGACAAAGTACAGCAGCAACACAAGAAAGGTGGCAATTTATGTTGTCCTGGGGACTTGGGAGAGGAAGAGTTGGCAAAAGCTTCATAAAAGAGAAAATACTGGAGCTGTACTTTGTCCTCCTCCTTTATTCCTAGGTGATGTTTTAAATCATATTCTCCTTTTGGGGAAATTAAAAATAAAAAAAGTTGGAAGAGAAGAGGAAATAAAACTAATTACTTTATAATTCTTCCCAGCCTCAGTCTAGACTTGCCAGAGAGTCTTTGCTAGGTTATGGACTTAGGTGTTGTTATTAAGGATTGTGTAGGATAGAGCCTTATTCCCTCTATACCCCAGAAGGCAGTAAACAGTTACTGATTCACTCTCCATCTCTCTTAAGCTTGCATTACTTAATTTCTTTCTTCCCATTAAATTAGTAAAAATCTCTTATTTTTTTCCTCAAAGCGTTTTTGAAAGATCAAGGAAACCATCAAGTCTTAAGAGTATTGGAAACATTGGGGACACACATGGCGTTCAGATACTCTAGGTGTTGTCTAATGATATCATTTTTAAAATGTCTTTCATTATTTTGCCATGTCCTGAAATCCCATGAAAGCATAACAGAAATGGGCTTGGGAATTTTACTAAACTAAAATTTGTAAAGGAGGAGGGAAAGAAATGATGGTTTCCTTGATTTTCATTATTGTTCATGCCAAATTCCAGGAAAAAGTAAACTATCCATCAAGACTCACAGTTCGATGATTCTATATAGGAAGCCAAGGCTAGAAGTTCAAATTTTAACAGGGTTGATGAAAGTAGAAAAGAATCAGCCATCAAAATCTCATTTCCCATTGACAGCACTTTCTGTTCTACCCCCAAAATGTTTCTAGGGCTTCACCTATTATACTTAGAATCATCAACATTGCTGAAAGCACTGTAAGGGTATTCATTATCTTACTTACTTTCCTAATTAGTTATGGGGCACATCTCTAGAGAACTGAAAGGGGATGGGTATCAGGAATGCTTCCTTGATGATAGGAAACCAAGTGACAAAAGAGAGGTGATTTGTCCCAAGATATCTAAAGGCAAATTGGAAATGACAGCTAGACTCAAGTTTGGTTCAGCCTGAATAAAGAAAAATTCTACCTTATTCACTGCCACCAAAATATTCGCCTTCACCTACAAAATGATTTTCTTTCTGGCATGATTTTTTTCCTTCGTTCAGCCTCAGAGATAATACTAATGATTACCAGTGATGGTAGTGAAAGCCAAGCTTAATCACCATAATTGACAATTAAGTTGGGTAACAACACAGAGACAGGTGATTTCACACAGGGCTAATGAAAATGGGCTATTAAAATCCGCACACGTTTGGCAGCAATTATGAGCTCCTGGAACCATTTGCTTTGAAATGTGCACATTTCACAGGCGGCTGCCTGCCACTGAGACAACTCTGAGCAGAACCAAGAAAGAAAGAGGAAAAGAAAGAGTAGCCAGAGATTTCTGTAGGTGCCATTTCCTTTTAGTGGTTTGCTGGATCTTTATTATTACGTGCCTGATATTTTAAAGCCAAAGAAAAATGCATAATTCACAGTTTTAGGGAATGATGACCCATTTTCCTACAAAACCACAATGGGACTGGCAGGGGACAAGGGATTGGGTGCGAACAAATCCATGGGGGCAGAGTAGAAGGAATCTGTGGAATTAAGGGTGGGCCATGTGGGAGAAAGTCAGGTTTCCTGTCTAGAGTGCACCAGAGGCCCTTATTTTAACAATTTTCACAAAATGTAAAGTAGAAGTAATCCCTGCTTCCCAAGGATGACAGAGAATAGTTAAATAAGTTCAGTTCCTTAAAGGCACTTGGATTCAGGAGGTGAAGTTACTTGACTGGTTCACCACTATTACTCCTTTATACTCAGTCTGCCACCATTCTGCTAAAAGCCCCTGTCCATTAAGCTCGCACTATTTGGATATACCAGTTATGAGGGAAGTTAATTAGCTTGTTTTAATAACGGGAAACCAGACTTTGTCAACTCAGTGTCACTGGCACAGGATGGAAGTGTACACTTAACAAGGGTGAAGATGGGTCATCAGACCCTTTTTCATCTTGAATTTTTTGACTTAAGGTAGAGCAGTGTGTTGAAAGTGGAGGGACATAGGGTTGGCTGAGGAAGTTCGAAAGGGTAAAGAAGAAAAACTTGGCACAAGTCACAATTAAACTTTGGGATGAACAGAAGCTACAGGAAAGTTTAAGGCAAGGTGCCACCATTATTGCTGCCTTAATCAAAGAAAGAAATTACAGACTCATTGGTCAACTACTGGTAGCATAAAGAACATGGAGAAAATTACCTACTGTGTTCTTAGAAACATTTACCTAAGTATCTCTTTTGTGCTTCTCTCCGAATTGTATATGGTAGAATGTTTAAGTCGTCTTTTATGTCTTTTATAATTTGGAGGATGTGATGCTTAGGTGAACTTGAAAACATTTTATGCATGTGAAATATAAATTGCCTAAACTGGAAAAGAACAGATAAGTGAAAAATAATAGCCTTCACATAAATAATCTTTTCACAAACGCATGAAGGTAAAATAGGAATAATGATGAGTCAGATAATTCTTCAAGGAATGAGAATTTAGAAAATGTCAACTATTATCTTTATATGTTAATTAGTAAATCACAGTATAAATGAAACTAATCAATAAGATTAATGAGTATTGTTAATTCTAAAAAAAAAAAAAAAACAGGAAACCAGATGACAGAAAGCAGTAACTAGTTGTCTTAAGGCAGTCTGGGAATAACATCTAAATATATTTAAATATGGCAGTTGAATCTTGTTTTTTATCCACTATGACAATCACTTTTTTTTAATTTTTAAATTTCTTAATTAATTAATTTATTTATTATTGGCTGTGTTGGATCTTCGTTGCTGTGTGCAAGCTGCCTCTACTTGTGGCGAGAGGGAGCTACACTTTGTTGCAGTGCGAGGGCTTCCCTTGTTGCAGAGCATGGGCTCTGGGCATGTGGGCTTCAGTAGCTGTGGCACGTGGGCTCAGTAGTTGCGGCTCGCATGCTCCAGAGTGCAGGCTTAGTAGTTGTGGAGCATGGGCTTAGTTGTTCCGTGGCATGTGGGGTCTTCCCGGAGCAGGGCTTGAACTCGTGTCCCCTGCATTGGCAGGCAGATTCTTAACCACTGTGCCACCAGGGAAGTCCCGACAATCTCTCTTTTTTTTTAAATTAATTAATTAATTTATTTTTGCTGTGTTGGGTCTTCGTTTCTGTGTGAGGGCTTTCTTCAGTTGTGGCAAGCAGGGGCCACTCTTCATCGCAGTGCGCAGGCCTCTCACTATCGTGGCCTCTCTTGTTGCGGAGCACAGGCTCCAGACGCACATGCTCAGTAGTTGTGGCTCATGGGCCTAGTTGCTCCGCGGCATGTGGGATCCTCCCAGCCCAGGGCTCGAACCCGTGTCCCCTGCATTAGCAGGCAGATTCTCAACCATTGCACCACCAGGGAAGCCCCTCTCTCTTTTAATTTATGCATTTAGAGCACTCATATTTAAAGTGATTATTGATATAACTGGATTAATACCTACTATATTGTAATTGTTTTTCTTTTTACATCTTTATTGGAGTATAATTGCTTTACAATGGTGTGTTAGTTTCTGCTTTATAACAAACTGAATCAGTTATACATATACATATATCCCCATATCTACTCCCTCTTGCATTACCCTCCCACACTCCCCATCCCACCCCTCTAGGTGGTCACAAAATACCGAGCTGATCTCCCTATGCTATGCGGCTGCTTCCCACTAGCTATGTATTTTACGTTTGGTTGTGTATATATGTCCATGCCTCTCTGTCACTTTGTCACAGCTTACCCTTCCCCCTCCCCATATCCTCAAGTCCATTCTCAAGTAGGTCTGTGTCTTTATTCCTGTCTTACCCCTAGGTTCTTCATGACATTTTTTTTCTTAAATTCCATATATATGTGTTAGCATACGGTATTTGTCTTTCTCTTTCTGACTTACTTCACTCTGTATGACAGACTCTAGGACTATCTACCTCATTACAAATAGCTCAATTTCGTTTCTTTTTATGGCTGAGTAATATTCCATTGTATATATGTGCCACATCTTCTTTATCCATTCATCCGATGATGGACACTTAGGTTGTTTCCATCTCCTGGCTATTGTAAATAGAGCTGCAATGAACATTTTGGTACATGACTCTTTTTGAATTATGCTTTTCTCAGGGTATATGCCTAGTAGTGGGATTGCTGGATCATATGGTAGTTCTATTTGTAGTTTTTTAAGGAAGCTCCATACTGTTCTCCATAGTGGCTGTACCAATTCACATTCCCACCAGCAGTGCAAGAGTGTTCCCTTTTCTCCACACCCTCTCCAGCATTTATTGTTTCTAGATTTTTTGGTGATGGCCATTCTGACTGGTGTGAGATGATATCTCATTGTAGTTTTGATTTGCATTTCTCTAATGATTAATGATGTTGAGCATTCTTTCATGTGTTTGTTGGCAGTCGGTATATCTTCTTTGGAGAAATGTCTATTTAGGTCTTCTGCCCATTTCTGGATTGGGTTGTTTCTTTTTTTTGTTATTGAGCTGCATGAGCTGCTCATAAATTTGGAGATTAGTCCTTTGTCAGCTGCTTCATTTGCAAGTATTTTCTCCCATTCTGAGCGTTGTCCTTTGGTCTGGTTTATGGATTCCTTTGTTGTGCAAAAGCTTTGAAGTTTCATTAGGTCCCATTTGTTTATTTTTGTTTTTATTTCCATTTCTCTAGGAGGTGGGTCCAAATGGATCTTGCTGTGATTTATGTCATAGAGTGTTCTGCCTATGTTTTCCTCTAAGAGTTTGATAGTGTCTGGCCTTACATTTAGGTCTTTAATCCATTTTGAGCTTATTTTTGTGTATGGTGTTAGGGAATGATCTAATCTCATACTTTTACATGTCCCTGTCCAGTTTTCCCAGCACCACATATTGAAGAGGCTATCTTTTCTCCACTGTACATTCCTGCCTCCTTTATCAAAGATAAGGTGACCATATGTGGTGGGTGTGTCCCTGGGCTTTCTATCCTGTTCCACTGATCTATATTTCTGTTTTTGTGCCAGTACCATACTGTCTTGATTACTGTAGCTTTGTAGTATAGTCTGCAGTCAGGGAGCCTGATTCCTCCAGCTCCGTTTTTCATTCTCAAGATTGTTTTGGCTTTTCGGGGTCTTTTGTGTTTCCATACAAATTGTGAAATTTTTTGTTCTAGTTCTGTGAAAAATGCCAGTGGTAGTTTGATAGGGATTGTATTGAATCTGTAGATTGCTTTGGGTAGTAGAGTCATCTTCACAATATTCATTCTTCCAATCCAAGAACATGGTATATCTCTCCATCTATTTGTATCATCTTTAATTTCTTTCATCAGTGTCTTATAATTTTCTGCATACAGGTCTTTTGTCTCCTTAGGTAGCTTTACTCTTAGATATTTTATTCTTTTTGTTGCAATGGTAAATGGGGTGTTTTCCTGATTTCACTTTCAGATTTTTTATCATTAGTGTATAAGAATGCCAGAGATTTCTGTGCATTAATTTTGTATCCTGCTACTTTACCAAATTCTCTGATTAGCTCTAATAGTTTTCTGGTAGCATCTTAGGGTTCTCTATGTATCGTATCATGTCATCTGCAAACAGTGACAGCGTTACTTCTTCTTTTCTGATTTGGATTCCTTTTATTTCCTTTTCTTCTCTGATTGCTATGACTAAAACTTCCAAAACTATGTTGAATAAGAGTGGTAAGAGTGGGCAAACTTGTCTTTTTTCTGATCTTTGTGGAAATGGTTTCAGTTTTTCACCATTGAGGACAATGTTGGCTGTGGGTTTGTCATATATGGCCTTTATTATGTTGAGGAAAGTTCCCTCTATGCCTACTTTCTGCAGGGTTTTTATCATAAATGGGTGTTGAATTTTGTTGAAAGCTTTCTCTGCATCTATTGAGATGATCATATGGTTTTTCTCCTTCAATTTGTTAATATGGTGTATCACGTTGATTGATTTCTGTATATTGAAGAATCCTTGCATTCTTGGAATAAACCCCACTTGATCATGGTGTATGATCCTTTTAATGTGCTGTTGGATTCTGTTTGCTAGTATTTTCTTGAGGATTTTTGTGTCTATGTTCATCAGTGATATTGGCCTGTAGTTTTCTTTCTTTGTGACATCCTTGTCTGGTTTTGGTATCAAGGTGATGGTGGCCTCGTAGAATGAGTTTGGGAGTATTCATTCCTCTGATATTGTTTGGAAGAGTTTGAGAAGGATGGGTGTTAGCTCTTCTCTAAATGTTTGATAGAATTTGCCTGTGAAGCCATCTGGTCCTGGGCTTTTGTTTGTTGGAAGATTTTTAATCACAGTTTCAATTTCAGTGCTTGTGATTGGTCTATTCATATTTTCTATTTGTTCCTGATTCAGTCTTGGCAAGTTGTGCATTTCTAAGAATTTGTCCGTTTCTTCCATTTTATTGGCATAGAGTTGCTTGTAGTAATCTCTCAGGATATTTTGTAGTTCTGCAGTGACAGTTGTTACTTCTTTTTCATTTCTAATTCTATTGATTTGAGTCTTCTCCCTTTTTTTCTTGATGAGTCTGGCTAATGGTTTGTCAATTTTGTTTTTCTTCTCAGAGATCCAGCTTTTAGTTTTATTGATCTTTGCTATCATTTCCTTCATTTCTTTTTCATTTATTTCTGATCCAAGTTTTATGATTTCTTTCCATCTGCTAACTTAGGGGTATTTTTTTTTTTTTTTTTTGTGGTATGCGGGCCTCTCACTGTTGTGGCCTCCCCCGTTGCGGAGCACAGGCTCCGGATGCGCAGGCTCCGGATGCGCAGGCCCAGCGGCCATGGCTCACGGGCCCAGCCGCTCCGCGGCATATGGGATCCTCCCAGACCGGGGCACGAACCCGTATCCCCTGCATCGGCAGGCGGACTCTCAACCACTGCGCCACCAGGGAGGCCCATGGGGTATTTTTGTTCTTATTTCTCTGATTGCTTTAGGTGAAAGGTTAGGTTGTTTATTTGAGATGTTTCCTGTTTCTCAAGGTAAGATTATATTGCTATAAACTTCCCTCTTAGAAGTGCTTTTGCTGCATCCCATAGGCATTGGGTTGTCATGTCTCCATTGTCATTTGTTTCTGGGTATTTTTTAATTTCCTCTTTGATTTCTTCAGTGATCACTTCGTTATTAAGTAGTGTATTGCTTAGCCTCCATGTGTTTGTATTTTTTACAGATCTTTTCCTGTAATTGATATCTAGTCTCATAGCTTTGTGGTCAGAAAAGATGCCTGATAAAATTTCAATTTTCTTAAATTTACCAAGCCTTGATTTTTGACCCAAGGTATGATCTATCCTGGAGAATGTTCCCTGAGCACTTGAGAAAAATGTGTATTCTGTTGTTTTTGGATGGAATGTCCTATAAATATCAATTAAGTCCATCTTGTTTAATGTATCATAGAAAGCTTGTGTTTCCTTGTTTATTTTCATTTTGGATGATCTGTCCATTGTTGAAAGTGGGGTGTTAAAGTCCCCTACTATGAATGTGTTACTGTCGATTTCTCCTTTTATGGCTGTTAGTATTTGCCTTTATATTGAGGTGATCCTATATTGGGTGCATAAATATTTACAATTGTTATATCTTCTTCTTGGAGTGATCCCTTGATCATTATGTAGTGTCCTGCTTTGTCTCTTCTAATAGTCTTTATTTTGAAGTCTATTTTGTCTGATATGAGAATTGCTACTCCAGCTTAATTTTGGTTTCCATTTGCATGGAATATCTTTTTCCATCCCCTTACTTTCAGTCTGTATGTGTCTCTAGGTCTGAAGTGAGTCTCTTGTAGACAGTATATACATGGGTCTTGTTTTTGTAACCATTCAGCCAATCTGTGTCTTTTGGTGGGAGCATTTCATCCATTTACATTTAAGGTAATTATCGATATGTACGCTCCTATTCCCATTTTCTTAATTGTTTTGGGTTCGTTATTGTAGGTCTTTTCCTTCTCTTGTGTATCTTTCCTAGAGAATTCATTTAGCATTTGTTGTAAAGCTGGTTTGGTGGTGTTGAACTCTCTCAGCTTTTGCTTGTCTGTAAAGGTTTTAATTTCTCCATCAAATCTGGATGAGATCCTTGCTGGACAGAGTAATCTGGGTTGCAGGTTTTTCTCCTTCATCACTTTAAATATGTCCTGCCACTCCCTTCTGGCTTGCAGAGTTTCTGCTGAAAGATCAGCTGTTAAACTTATGGGGATTCCCTTGTGTGTTATTTGTTGTTTTTCCCTTGCTGCTTTTAATATGTTTTCTTTGTATTTAATTTTTGACAGTTTGATTAATATGTGTCTTGGCGTATTTCTCCTTGGATTTATCCTGTATGGGACTCTCTGTACTTCCTGGACTTGATTAACTATTTCCTTTCCCATATGAGGGAAGTTTTCAACTATAATCTCTTCAAATATTTTCTCAGTCCCTTTCATTTTCTCTTCTTCTTCTGGAACCCCTATAATTCAAATGTTGGTGTGTTTAATGTTGTCCCAGAGGTCTCTGAGACTGTCCTCAGTTCTTTTCATTCTCTTTTCTTTATTCTGCTCTGCAGTAGTTATTTCCACTATTTTATCTTCCAGGTCACTTATCCGTTCTTCTACCTCAGATATTCTGCTATTGATCCCCTGTAGAGTATTTTTAATTTCATCTATTGTGTTGTTCATCATTGCTTGTTTCATCTTTAGTTCTTCTAGGTCCTTGTTAAATGTTTCTTGCATTTTGTCTATTCTATTTCCAAGATTTTGGATCATCTTTACTATCATTATTCTGAATTCTTTTTCAGGTAGACTGCCTATTTCCTCTTCATTTGTTAGGTCTGGTGGGTTTTTTATCTTGCTCCTTGCTCTGCTGTGTGTTTTTCTGTCTTCTCATTTTGCTTATCTTACTGTGTTTGGTGTCTCCTTTTTGCAGGCTGCTGGTTCATAGTTCCCGTTGGTTTTGGTGTCTGTCCCCAGTGGCTAAGTTTGTGTCAGTGTGTTGTGTAGGTTTCCTGGTGGAGGGGACTAGTGCCTGTGTTCTTGTGGATGAGGATGGATCTTGTCTTTCTGGTGGGCAGGTCCACGTCTGGTGGTGTGTTTTGGGGTGTCTGTGGCCTTATTATGATTTTAGGCAGCCTCTCTGCTAATGGGTGGTGTTGTGTTCCTGTCTTGCTAGTTGTTTGGCATAGGGTGTCCATCACTGTAGCTTGCTGGTCATTGAGTGAAGCTGGGTACTGGTGTTGAGATGGAGATC
The DNA here is from genome assembly GCF_025265405.1 of Mesoplodon densirostris. NCBI lineage: Eukaryota > Metazoa > Chordata > Mammalia > Artiodactyla > Ziphiidae > Mesoplodon > Mesoplodon densirostris. The sequence continues at coordinate 109,117,733 of NC_082662.1, read as the reverse complement.
TCTGGGTTATTTTTGCCATTTGGTATTATGTGGAGCTGGGAGGTCTCTTGTGGACCAGTGTCCTGAAGTTGGCTCTCCCACCTCAGAGGCACAGCACTTACTCCTGGCTGCAGCACCAAGAGCCTTTCATCCACACAGCTCAGAATAAAAGGGAGAAAAAGTAGAAAGAAAGAATTAGTAGAAGAAGAAAGAAAGAAAGAAAGAGAGAGAGAGAGAGAAAGAAAGAAAGAAAGAAAGAAAGAAAGAAAGGAGGGAGGGAGGGAGGAAGGAAGCAGGGAAATAAGGAGAAAAAGAAAGGAAGAAAGAAAGTAAAATAAAATAAAGTAAGAGAAAATAAAGTTATTAAAATAAAAAATAATTATTAAGAAAACAAACAAACAAAAACGGATGGATAGAACCCGAGGACAAATGGTGGAAGCAAGGTTATACAGACAAAGTCTCACACAGAAGCATACACATACACACTCACAAAAAGAGGAAAAGGGGAAAAAATCATAAATCTTGCTCTCAAAGTCCACCTCCTCAATTTGCGATGATTCGTTGTCTATTCATGTATTCCACAGATGCAGGGTACATCAAGTTGATTGTGGAGCTTTAATCTGCTGCTTCTGAGGCTGCTGGGAGAGATTTCCCTTTCTCTTCTTTATTCTCACAGCTCCCGGGGCTCAGCTTTGGATTTGGCCCCGCCTCTGCGTGTAGGTCTCCCGAGGGCATCTGTTCTTTGCTCAGACAGGACAGGGTTAAAGGAGCAGCTGCTTCTGGGACTCTGGCTCACTCAGGCCAGGGGGAGGGAGGGGTACAGAGTGCAGGCCAAGCATGTGGAAGCAGAGGCCGACATGACGTTGCACCAGCCTGAGGCGCGCCGTGCGTTTTCCCGGGGAAGTTGTCCCTGGATAACAGGACCCTGGCAGTGGCGGGCTGCACAGCCTCCCCGGAAGGGGGGTGTGGATAGTGACCTGTGCTCGCACACAGGCTTCTTGGTGGCGGCAGCAGCAGCCTTAGCGTCTCATGCCCTTCTCTGGGGTCCGCGCTCTTAGCCGTGTGTCGCGCCCATCTCTGGAGCTCTTTTAAGCAGCGCTCTTAATCCCCTCTCCTTGCACACCAGGAAACAAAGAGGGAAGAAAACGTCTCTTGCCTCTTAGGCAGGTTCAGACTTTTCCCCGGACTCCCTCACGGCTAGCCGTGGTGCACTAAACCCCTGCAGGCTGTGTTCACGCCGCCAACCCCAGTCCTCTCCCTGCGCTCTGACCTGACCGAAGCCCGAGCCTCAGCTCCCAGACCCGCCCGCCCCAGTGGGTGAGCAGACAAGCCTCTCCAGCTGGTGAGTGCTGGTCGGCACCAATCCTCTGTGCGGGAATCTCTCCGCTTTGCCCTCCGCACCCCTGTTGCTGTGCTCTCCTCCATGACCCCGAAGCTTCCCCCCTCCGCCACCCGCAGTCTCCACCCACGAAGGGGCTTCTAGTGTGTGGAAACCTTTCCTCCTTCACGGCTCCCTCCCACTTGTGCAGGTCCCGTCCCTATCCTTTTGCCTCTGTTTATTCTTTTTCTTTTGCCCTACCCAGGTACATGGGGACTTTCTTGCCTTTTGGAAGTTCTGAGGTCTTCGGCCAGCGTTCAGTAGGTGTTCTGTAGGAGTTGTTCCACGTGTAGATGTATTTCTGGTGTATCTGTGGGGAGGAAGGTGATCTCTGCGTCTTACTCGAACACTCCCTAACACCATACACAAAAATAAACTCAAAATGGATTAAAGACCTAAACGTAAGGCCAGACACTATCAAACTCTTAGAGGAAAGCATAGGCAGAACACTCTATCACATAAATCATGGCAAGATCCTTTTTGACTCACCTCCTAGAGAAATGGAAATAAAACAAAAATAAACAAATGGGACCTAATGAAACTTAGAAGCTTTTGCACAGCAAAGGAAACCACAAACAAGACGAAAACACAACCCTCAGAATGGGATAAAATATTTGCCAATGAAGCAACTGACAAAGGATTAATCTCCAAATTTTACAGGCAGGTCATGCAGCTCAATATCAAAAAAAGAAACAACCCAATCCAGAAATGGGCAGAAGACCTAAATAGACATTTCTCCACAGAAGATATACAGACAGCCAACAAACACATGAAAGGATGCTCAACATCTTTACTCATTAGAGAAATGCAAATCAAAACTACAATGAGATATCATCTCACACCAGTCAGAATGGCCATCATCAAAAAATCTACAAATGCTGGAGAGGGTGTGGAGAAAAGGAAACCCTCTTGCACTGCTGGTGGGAATGTAAATTGGTACAGCCACTATGGAGAACAGTATGGAGGTTCTTTAAAAAACTAAAAATAGAACTACCGTACGACCCAGCAATCCCACTACTGGCCATATACCCTGAGAAAACCATAATTCAAAAAGAGTCATGTACTGCAATGTTCATTGCAGCCCTATTTACAATAGCCAGGACATGGAAGCAACCTAAGTGTCCATCAACAGATGAATGGATAAAAAAGATGTGGCACATATATACAATGGAATATTCCTCAGCCATAAAATGAAACGAAATTGAGTTATTTGTAGTGAGGTGGATGGACCTACAGTCTGTCATACAGAGTGAAGTAAGTGAGAATGAGAAAAACAAATATCGTATGCTAACTCACATACATGGAATCTAAAAAAAAAAAAAAAAAGGTCATGAAGAACCTAGGGGCAAGATTGGAATAAAGACGCAGACCTACTAGAGAATGGACTTGAGGATATGGGGAGGGGGAAGGGTAAGCTGGGACAAAATGAGAGAGTGGCATGGACATATATACACTACAAAATGTAAAATAGATAGCTAGTGGGAAGCAGCCGCATAGCACAGGGAGATCAGCTTGTTGCTTTGTGACCACCTAGAGGGGTGGGATAAGGTGGGTGGGAAGGAGGGAGACGCAAGAGGGAGGAGATATAGGGACATATGTATATGTATAACTGATTCACTTTGTTATAAAGCAGAAACTAACACACCATTGTAAAGCAATTATACTCCAATAATGATGTTAAAAAAAAAACCCACACAGCTTATAGAGGCATTCTCTCCCTTTTTTCTAGTATTTATATTTTTTCATTGTTTTTGTCCACTTTTATTAAGATGTAATTGATATACAGTACTATATAAGTCTGAGGTGTTCAGTATAATAATTTGACTTACATACATTACGAAATTTTAATCACAGTAAATTTAGTGAACATCCATCATCTCATATAGATACAAAATTAAAGAAATAGGGAAAATTTTCCTTGTGATGAGAGCTCTTAGGATATACTCTCTTAACAACTTTCATGTATAACATACAGCAGTGTTAATCTTATTTCTCATGTTGTACCTTACATGCATAGTATTTATCTTGTAACTGAAAGTTTGTATCTTTTGACCCCCTTCATCCTATTCCACGTTCCCTGTCCCCCCTCTCCCACCTCTGGTAACCACAAATCTGATCTCTTTTTATATGAGTTTGTTTGTTTTTGAAGTATAAGTGACCTACACCACTATATTATTTCCTTTTACACAGTATAATGATTCTATATTTCTGTACATTTCAAAATGATCACAATGATTTGTCACCATACAAAGATATTACACATTTATTGACTATATTCTGCACACTGTACATTTCGTACTCGTGACTCACTTATTTTGTAACTGGGACTTTGTACCTCTTAACCTCCCTCAACTATTTCTTTCTTTCTATCACCACACCCCACCCCACCTCTGGCAAATCGCTGTTTGTTCTCTGTATCTATAACTGTTTCAGTTTTGTTATGTTTGTTCATTTGTTTTGTATTTTAGATTCCACATGTAAGTGAAATCATACAGTATTTGTTTTTCTCATCTACATCTGATGCATTTGTTATTTTTTCCTGTGTGTTGTGTGAGGTATGTTCCAATTTTATCTTCCTCCAAATGGTTATCTGGTTGTCCCAATACTATTTATTATAAATTCCATCATTTCCAGTAAGTTGAGATTCCACTGTAATCATCCAACTTTTCTTTACATTTTTAGGACTTTGTTTTGGACTTTCAATTCTATTCTGTCTGTCAATTAATGTAACAGTAGGACACATTTATTCATAGATACTTTATCCTATACTTTTAAATCTGCTTTTCTTATTTAGGCTTTCTTCACTAAATACTAAATACTGTGAAATTTAGTACGAAACTCTTGGGAAACAATGTGGTATTTTTATTTGGATTGCATTCAATATATAAATAAGGGGAAACTAAGGTCACTGTAATATTGACTTGTTCAAGTATCTTATTCAATGTGTTTACATTGGTTCAAATATGCTTTTGTATCTTTTAGGGGTATTTTAAAGTTTTCCTTGTATAGGTTTTGCTCATTTCATGTTGATTTTATTCTTAAGTATTTTATTTTTATTGTCGCAATTTTACTTATTTTTTTATTAAAGTATAGTTGGTTTACAACATTGTGTTAGTTTCAGGTGTAAAGTGATTCAGCTATATATTTTTTTCAGATTATTTTCCATTATAGGTTACTACAAGATATTGGATATAGTTCCCTGTGCTGTACAGTAAATCCTTGTCATTTATCTACCTTATGTATAGTAGTTTTTATGTTAATCCCATACTCCTAATTTATCTCTCCCCTCTCTCCCTTTCCCTTTGGTAACCATAAGTTTGTATTCTATGTCTGTAAGTCTGTTTCTGTTTTCTATATGGATTCATTTGTATTATTTTTTACATTCCACATATAAGTGATATCATATTTGTCTTTCTGTGTCTGACTTACTTCATTTAGTATGATATTCTCTATGTACATCCATGTTGCAGCAAATGGTAATATTTCATTCTTTTTTATGGCTGATTAATATTATATCGTGTGATATATATATTACATCTTCTTAAACCAGTCATCTGTTGATGGGCACTTGGGTTTTTTCCCCATGTATTGACTATTGTAAATAGTGCTGCTATGGACATTGGGTGAGTGTATCTTTTAAAATTAGAGTTTTCATCTTTTCTTGATCTATGCCCAGGAGTGGGATCGCTGGATCATATATGGTAACTCTATTATTAGTTTTGTAAGGAACCTCCATACTGTTTTACATAGTGGCTGTACCAATTTACATTCCCACCAGCAGTGTAGTGGGGTTCTGTTTTCTCCACATCCTCTCCAGCATTTATTATCTGTAGACTTTCTGATGATAGCCATTCTGAATTGTGTGAGGAGATACCTCACTGTGGTTTTGATTTGCATTTCTCTAATAATTAGCGATGTTGAGCATTTTTCATGTGCCTGATGGCCATCCATATGGCTTCTTTGGAGAAATATCTATTTAGGTCTTCTGTTCATCATTCTTTGATTGAGTCATTTATTTTTTGATATTGAGTTGTATGAGCTGTTTGTATATTTTGGAAATTAAGCCCTTGTTGGTCACATTGTTTGCAAATATTTTCTCCCAGTCCATAAGCTGTCTTTTCATTTTGTTTATGGTTTCCTTTGCTGTGTCAAAGCTTATTTCCATTTACTTTTATTTCTATTGCTTTGGTAGACTGACCTAAGAAAGCTTTGGTGTAATTTATGTCCTAGAATGCTTTGCCTATGTTCTCTTCTAGGAGTTTTATGGTATCATGTCTATATATAAGTCTTTAAGCCATTTTGAGTTTATTTTTCTGTATGGTATGAGGGTGTTCTAACTTCATTGATTTACATGTAGCTGTCCAGCTTTCCCAACACCACTTGCTAAAGAGATTGTCATTTCCCCAATGTATATTCTTGCCTCCTTTGTCAAAGATTACTTGACTGTAGGTGTGTGGATTTATTTCTGGCCTCTCTATTCTATCCCATTGATCTATATGTCAGTTTTTGTGCCAAAACCACACTGTTTTGATAACTGTATCTTTGTAGTATTGTCTGAAGTCCGGAAGGTTATGCCTCCAGCTTTGTTCTTTTTCTTCACAATTGTTTTGGCAATTCTGGGTCTTTTATCCTTCCATATAAATTTTAGGATTATTTGTTCTAGCTCTGTGAAAAATGTAATTGGTATTTTGATAAGGATCACATTAAATCTGTAGACTGCTTTGGGTAGTATGGCCATTTTAATGATATTAATTCTTCCAGTCTAAGAGCATGGGATATCTTTCCATTTCTTTGAGTGATATTCACTTTCCTTTATCAATGTTTTATGCTTTCCAGTGTACAGTTATTTTTTGTTAGAATTTTATATGTGTTCTTCTTCCTTGATGATTTCTAATCATATATAATTTGTATATATGAAGACTATTGAATTTGCATGTTAAAATTTTATATATTGCTACTTTACTGAGGGTTTTTACTTTTTAATTGCCTGAGTTTATAACTGATTGTTTTGTTAAACTCTCATATCACCTTTTAACATAGATAGTCTAACGTCATCTTTCCAATTCTTATGTCTCTAACTGTTTTCTCTTTCTAATTACATTGGCTAAAACCTCCAGGACAATGTTAAATATTAGAGGAGATAATAGGTATCTTTCTTGGTTCTTGACCTTAGTAGAAATGGCTTTAGTGTTTTCCCATTTAGTAAAATATTGGCTGTAGGAGTAAGGTGTATATATTTTATCAATTTTATCAATTCCTAATCTGAGTATTTTAAAAAATAAAAATGAGGACTTCCCTGGTGGTCCAGTGGTTGTGAGTCTGCCTTCCAGTGCAGGGGACACGGGTTCAATCCCTGGTTGGGGAACTAAGATCCCACATGCCGTGGGGCAACTAAGCCCATGTGCCACAACTAGAAAGAAAAAACCTGCACACCACAGCTAGAGAGAAACCTGTGAGCCATAGCTGAGACCCGATGCAGCCAAAAATAATAATAAATAAAAATTTTTTTAATTAAAAAAATAAAAATGATTAGTGAAGTTTGTTAAAGACTTTTGTGGAATCTATGGTGATAATCTTATGCTTTTTTCCCCTTTTGATATGTTAATACAGAGAAAATTACCTCAATTTATGCCATATATATGTAATTTGGTATAGTGAATCTTATTTCATGTGACTTAAGTTTCTCTTTTCTTTTTTTTTAAGTTTGGCTTAAATGAAGCATAATTGACATATAAAACTATGATATATATCTAGATAGGTATAGCAAGAGAAACAATTTAAAACTGTAGTGTAAGTACAAAACAGTTAATGACAGTTATATTTGTCTTATACCTTTTATCACTGTGAGGTAATTTTCTTTGATGCTTTCTCTTGAATTCTATTTTGTTTAAAATTAACATTTGCCAATCCTAATTCTTGCTGTTAGTATTTCTTTGGCACATATTTTCCATATACTATTATGTTATTATAATAAGGGAAGTAGTTTGCCATTTAATATAGTGTAGTTCAGCACCTGTGCAATTCTTGCTGGGTGACAACCCAAATGTTAGTTGACTTATTTCCAGGTATGTGCAAACCATATTATGATTCTGGGATCAAATTTATGAGCAAGCTAGATATTTCATTTTCACCATACCTACTATCTCAATTGTTAAAATGAAATGGCTGTTTTCTCATTGTTTGTGTTAGTTAATTTTTTTAAATTAATTAAATTAATTAATTTATTTTCGTTGTGTTGGGTCTTCGTTGCTGTATGCAGGCTTTCTCTTGTTGCAGTGAGCGGGGTCTACTCTTCATTGTGGTGTGCAGGCTTCTCATTGTGGTGGCTTCTTTTGTTGCAGAGCACGGGCTCTAGGCACGGGGGCTTCAGTAGTTGTGGTGCACGGGCTCAGTAGTTGTGGCTTGCGGGGCTCTAGAGTGCAGGCTCAGTAGTTGTGCCACACAGGCTTAGTTGCTCCACGGCATGTGGGATCTTCCCAGACCAGGGATCAAACCCGTGTCCAGTGGCAGGTGGATTCTTAACCACTGTGCCACCAGGGAAGTCCTGTATTAGTTAATTTTTGATGTATAACAAATAACCGCAAACTCTAAGTGGCCTACAGCAATAAGCATTTATTTCACTCATTGATCTGCAAGTCCTCTGCTTTAGTTGAGGGAGCCCTGTTTCTCACTAAGTTCTGCAGGTCAGCCAGGAATAGCTTTGCTTCACATGTGTTCCACTAAGGTATAGGCTAACAGGATTACAGCTACTCATTGGAAGATCACATGGTGATAGCACAGGGAAAGAGGGCAACTAGAAAGAATTGAGGTCTCAAGACTGAGGCTCAGAATGGCAGACTGTCACATCTACCCACATTCCATTTATCGAAACAGGTAATATAGCCAACCCAAAGTCCACGGGTGAGGATGTGGATACTGTGAAGGGTAAGCATTGACATCAGTAATTTAACCTACTACATTTACCATCTACTTTTGGTTCTATTTTTTTGTCAGGGATTTTTTTTTCTTTGTTACATTTATGCATCTCTATATAGGACTATAAAAATAAATCGTATATTCTATTTAACTCCCCATCACCCATCTATTGAGACAGCTAATATATTTAATCTTATTCCAGGTGAATAACGTTTATCCTTTTTTTTCTTTTAAATTTTGGCTTTATTGAGGTATAATTGATATATAAAACTGTAAGATATTTTAAGTGTGTATTGTGGTGATTTGATATATGCATACATTATGAAAGGATTCCCTCCAACTAGTTAATTAACACAACCAATACATCACATATTTATCTTTTTTTTTCCTTTTGGTGAGAACATTTAAGTTCTACTCTCTTAGCACATTTTGATTATATAATACAGTGTTATCAACTATAGTCACCATGTTTACATTAGATCTTCAGACCTTATTCATCTTGTAGCTGAAAGTTTGTACCCATTTACCAACTTCTCCCTATTTCTCCCAGCCTCCATCCCTGGCATCCATTTTTCTACTCTCTGAATTTTAGGGGGGTTTTTCTTTTAAGATTCCACATATAAGTAATACATGCAGTATTAGTTTTTCTCTGTCAGGCTTATTTCACTTACCATAATGCCCTCACAGTCCATCCATGTTGTTTCAAATGTCAAGATTCCTTATTTTCCTCTTTGATATTTTGTATTTAAAAATATAACCAGAAATGGACCACTAGGCCATATGGTAATTTTATTTTTAATTTTTTGAGGAACCTCCATATTGTTTTCCACAGTAGCTGTACCAGTTTACATTCCCACCAACAGTGCCAAGGATTCCCTGTTCTCCACACCCTCCAACACTTGTTATCGCTTGTCTTCTTGATGGTAGCCATTCTAACAGATGTAGGTGATATCTCACTGTGGTTTTGATTTGTGTTTCCCTGATGATTAGTGATGTTGATCACTTTTGCATCAACCACTTAGCCATTTGTATGTATTCTTTGGAAAGTCTATTCAGTTTCACTGCCTACTTTTTAATTGTATGGTTTGTGGGTTTTTGTATTGAGTTGTATGAATTTTTAAAATATTTTTTGGATATTAACCCCTCATCAGATATATGATTTGCAAAAACTTTCTCCTACTCTCTAGGTGCCTTTATCATTTTGTTGATGATTTCATGTACAGAAACTTTTTAGTTTGATGTAGTCCCACTTGTTTACTTTTGCTTTTGTTGCCTTTGTTTTTGGTGCCAACAGTCTCTATTCTGTTCCATCGTCCTATGCATCTGTTTTCATGTCAATATCATACTCTTTTGCTTGCTATAGATTTGTAATATAGTTTGAAATCAGGAAGTGTGATGCTTCCAGCTTTGTTCTTCTTAAGATTGCTTTAATTATTCACTTATTTAGTTATTTTTGGTTCCATGCAAATTTAAGGATTATTTTTCTATTTCTGTGAAAAAATGTCATTGGAATTTTCACACAGATTGCATCAAAAGTGTAAATTGCTTTGGGTTATATAATCATTGTAATAATGTTAAATTTTCCAACCCATGAGAACAGAATATCTTCCCATTTATTTGTGTCTTCTTCAATATCTTTCATCAATGTCTTATAGTTTTCAGTGTAAAGGTCTTTCACCTCCTTGGTTAAATTTATTCCCAGGTATTTTACTCTTTTTGATGCAATTGTAAATGGGTGTGTTTTCTTTATTTCTCTTTCTGAGCGTTTATCAGTGTATAGAAATGCAATAGATTTTTGTATATTGATTTTGTATCCTGCAACTTTACTGAATTTGTTTATTAGTTCTGTGTTTTGGTGGAGTCTTTAGGGTTTTCTGTATATAAGATCATGTCATCTGCAAATAGAGACAGTTTTACTTTTTCCTTTCCAATTTGGATGGCTTTTATTTCTTTTTCTTTCTTACACACTCTGGCAAGGACTTCCAAAACTATGTTGAATAAAAGTGGCAAATTGGGCATCCTTGTCCAGCTCCTTATCTTAGTGGAAAAGCTTTCAGCTTTTAAACATTGAGATTGATGTTAGCTGTGGGCTTATCATGTATGGCTTTTTTTAACTTTTTATTTTATATTGGAGTATAGTTGATTAACAATGTTGTGTTAGTTTCAGGTGTACAACAAAGTGATTCAATTATACATATACATGTATATATTCTTTTTCAAACTCTTTTCCCATTTAGGTTGTTACATAATATTGAGCAGAGTTCCTTATGCTATACAGTAGGTCCATTTAAAATATAGCAGTGTATATACATGTCAATCCCAAACTCTCTAACTATCCCTTTCCCCCACCCTTCCCCCCCGGTAACCATAAGTTCCTTCTCTAAGTCTGTGAGTCTGTTTCTGTTTTGTAAATAAGTTCATTTGTATCATTTCTTTTTAGATTCCACATATAAGTGATATCATACGATATTTCTTTCCCTGTCTGGCTTACTTCACTCAGTATGACAGTCTCTAGATCCGTCCATGTTGCTGCAAATGGCATTATTTCATTCTATTCAATGGCTAAGTAATATTCCATTGTATATATGTACCACATCTTCTTTATCCATTCCTCTGTCCATGGACATTTAGGTTGCTTCCATGTCTTGGATATTGTAAACAGTGCTGCAATGAATATTGGTGTGCATGTATCCTTTCAGACCATGTTTTTCTCCAGATATATGCCCAGGAGCAGGATTGCAGGATCATCTCATAGTTGTATTTTTAGTTTTTTAAGGAACCTCCATACTCTTCTCTATAGTGGCTGTACCAATTTACATTCTTACCAGTGTAGGAGGGTTCTCAGAATTTACTGTTTGTGGATTTTTTGATGATAGCCATTTTGACTGGTGTGAGGTGATATCTCACTGTAGTTTTGATTTGCATTTCTCTAATAATTAGAGAAATAATTATTAAATAATTATTGGAGAAATGCAAATCAAAACTACGAGATATGTGACTTTTATGCTGAGGTATATTCCTCCATACCCACTTTGTTGAGAGTTTTTTTTTTAAGACTTTATTGAATTTGTTACAGTATTGCTTCTGTTTTATATTTTGGTTTTTTGGCCCTGAGGCATGTGGGATCTTAGCTGCCCAACCAGGGATTGAACCTGCACCCCCTGCATTTGAAGGTGAAGTCTTAACCACTGGACCACCAGGGAAGTCCCTGAGAATTTTTATCATGAATAGATTTGAATTTTGGCAAATGTTTTTTCTGCATCTATTGAGATGATCTACAGTTTTTACCCTTCATTTTGTTAATATGGTGTATCGCATTGATTCAACGTCTATCATTCAATTGTCCTTGCATTCCCTGGAATAAATCTCACTTCATCATTGTGTAAGATTCTTTTAATGTATTTTTGAATTGGTTTTGCTAATATTTTATTGAGGATTTTTGCATCTATGTTAATCAGGTATATTGACCTGTAATTTTCTTTCCTTGTGGTGTCCTTGTCTGGTTTTTGTATCAAGATAGTACTGGCCTCATAAAATGAGTTTGAAAGTGTTCCCTCGTCTTCTATTTTTGGAAGAGTTTGAGAAGGATTGATGTTAATTCTTCTTTATATGTTTGGTAGAATTTGCCAGTGAAGCTATCAGGTCCTGGACTTTTCTTTGTTAGGAGGTTTTTAATTACTGTTTAATCTTCTTACTAACAATTGGTCTGTTCAGATTTTCTGTTTCCTCATGATTCAGTCTTGGTAGGTTATACACTTCTAGGAATTTACCATTTTTTCTAAGTTGTCCAATTTTTTTTTTTTTTTTTTTTTTTTTTTTTTTTTGCGGTATGCGGGCCTCTCACTGTTGTGGCCTCCCCCGTTGCGGAGCACAGGCTCCGGACGCGCAGGCTCCGGAGGCGCAGGCTCAGCGGCCATGGCTCACGGGCCCAGCCGCCCCGCGGCATATGGGATCCTCCCAGACCGGGGCACAAACCCGTATCCCCTGCATCGGCAGGCGGACTCTCAACCACTTGCGCCACCAGGGAGGCCCTGTCCAATTTTTTGACATATATTTTTCATAGTATTCTCTTATCCTTTGTATTTATGGGATTATCAATTGTAATATATCCTCTTTCTTTGTAATTTCACTTGAGTTCTCTTTCTTGGTGTATCTAACTAAAGGTTTGTTTCTTTGGTTTTGGGTTTTTGTTTTGTTTTTTTTAAAAAAGCTCTTAGTTTCATTCATCTTTTTATTTTCTTTTTAGTCTCTATTTTATCTATTTCCACTCCAGTCTTTAGTTCCTTCTTTCCACTAATGTGTTTAATTAGAAGATTACCCCTAAGGCCACAGCTGTGAAGATAAGCTAATTGGCTCCTTTCACAGGAAGGCTGTAGGTTCATCTTACTGGCAGCTTGTTAAGAACTCTTTCTCCATTTGTTACAGTTCTATGGGACCCCCTGAATTTAAGACCCACTGCCACAAGACCCAGGTAATCGAGAGGTGTCCCCTCTGCCTGATAAATCAGCCCCTGTCAGGGCCTTCTTGGGGGGTGGGTAGCACTGAGAAAGTTTCTCTTCCTGCTTCCTGTGTAACCACATTCATACACAGTTGACTCAAACACGAGTTTCAACTATGTGGGTCCACTTACTTATATGTGGATTTTTAAAATAGAAATACAACAGTACTACATGATCCAAGATCTGTTGAATCCATGGATGTGGAACTGCAGTTACAGAGGAACCACAAGTGTATGGAGGGCTAGCTATAAGTTCTACACGGGTTTTCGACTGCACAGAGGGTGGGTGCCCCTAACCCCCACGTTGTTCAAAGGCCAATTGTAGTTTATTCCTTTTTCCCCAGTGGTGTATTGTATTTTCCTTTCAGGAGGGCTGGACTTTGCAAGTTCTCTCTCGTGGGTGAGTATCTGGCCACTTCAGCACTCACCTAATTCTTGCTCAACAGTAACAAGAGGTGTCCAGGAAGTCTCACTGGCTCTGCTGGTTCCACAGTTTGTATGGAGGTATGTCTGTCTGCTACTGGCTGAACAGGTGGGCAGAATTCCCCTTGGATCCCTTGGGGAAAGGTACAAGGTCTGGAAACCCTCATAGAGGCGACCCTGTTCATTATGGATGTCCAATTTTTTGGTTAACGAGGGGGATTAAAAAGGAGGAATATCTTATGCTGCCACGTGCTGATGTCCCTTTCCAACTTAAAATCTAAATAAATAGAGAGTTTCTCTTTACTAACTGGTGTGGAAGTTTTTCAGTGTTAACCAGTAGTGCTCTTGTACATTGAATATTAGCTAAGAATCAGCACCTTTGCTCCCACCTGTTATATGCCAGAAATGTCAGATAAACTGATAAAATGTGTAGAAAAATTTGGTGTCTTTGGAAAGATTTACTAAAGATGAGTCACCAAAAAATTGACATCAAATTACATTTGGACAAGATAATTGTAAAAGGTTGAGGAAAAAGTCATTTTAAAATATGTAGGACAATGCACTCAGTTGGCAGATAAGTCTTAAGTTCTTTTACTTGCTAAGTTATGAGAATAGATTTTTAATATTAATCTGTTAAATACAAAGTCAGTTTAACCAAATTAGTTCATACACGTTGCTAGATTTGATTTGTTTTTGTTATTTAGAATCTTTGTACTTATGTTCATAAGTAAGTATAGCCTATCATTTTCCTTGCTTGTATTGGCTTTGTTTTATTAAGGTTATACTGGCCCCATGAAATGAATCAGGGATACCACCTCTTTATCTATCCTCTATACAAAAGGGAGTATATACAAAAAGGGAATGACCTTCTGGGTTATTTAGTAGAACTTTTCTGTAAACTATTTTGGGCCTGGTGTTGCAATATTCATTTGCCTGAAAATATCTACTTTGCTTTAATTCTTAAATGATATTTTAACAAAGTAAACAATTCTAGGTTATTTCCTTTCAGCAATTTGAAGATATTAATCTACTATTTTTAACCTTCCATTTGCTGTTGAGAAATTTGTTCATAGTATAAATTTTATTCCATGAAGGTTATCTGTTTGGTTGGTTGTTTTTGTTTTGTTTTGTTTTTTTCTCTATGTCTATTTTAAGATCTTCTCTTAGTCTTTGGTGCCCTGAAGTTTTATTATGATACGTTTACATGGGGATTTCTTTTTATTTATTCATTCCCTGTTTGGGAATCATTGCTTCATGAAACTTAAGTATTAATATATTTCATAAATTTTAGAATATTTCAGCCATTGAACTTTCAGCAAATTGATTATTACATCTCATACCCATTATCCCTATTCTCTTATTTCACATTTTCCATCTTTGTCCCTCTTTACTACATTCTTAGACCTATGTTCCATTCCACCAATTCTCTTTTTATTGTGTCTAATCTGATTAACCCATTGTAGTTTCCTATTGTGGCCATAACAAATTGCCACAAATTTAAACAATGTTTAAAACAATAGAAATGTATGACCTTACAGTTCTATAGTTCAGAATTTCTAAATGGGTCTCCAGGCTGAAGTCAAAGGTTGTATTCCTTTCTGGAGGCTCTAGAGAAGAATCTGCTTCTTCACCCTTTCCAGCTTCTAGAAATTGTTCACATTTGTTGGCTGATGGTTTTCTTCCTCCAGTTTGAAAATCACATCCATCACTCTGACACTGACTGTTTTGCCTCCCTCTTCCACTTTGAAGTACTCAAGTGATTATATTGGGCCCACTTAGATAATCTAGTATTAGTCTCTTTACATTAAGGAAATCTGATTAGCAAATTTAATTCCATCTGCAACCTTAATTCCTGTTTTCATGTAACATAACATATTCATAGGATCCAGGGATTAGGACACGGACATCTTTGGGGGACCATTATTCTGCCTACCCATCCACTGAGTTAATTTCAATGATTTTATATCTCATTTCTACAAGTTTATTTGGCTGTTTTTCTAGTCTGCCTGGTCACTTACTATACTCTCATTTTTGTTCATATTTTCAGTTCAATCTTATTTCTACAAATGTTGTAAATATACTTTTAATATTTTACATCTGATAATTCCAATATGAGGCCTATTGGGTCTAATTCTGCTATTTGGTACTCCTGATCTTTTAAGGTGAGAAGAGTGATTGGGGGAATGTACAAGGTGCCTTGGGAAAAGCTATTTGGAATATTCTTGTAGGTTAGGGGACAGTTCCCAGAAGCAATGATAACTAAAGTAAGTCCTTTTGCATGAATTAATACTCTTAAGAAGGGGTTAGGTGTGTCAGGAGAAAACAGTATAAACAAAGACACAGAATCCTGAAACAAATGGTGAATGCAGTGAACTAGGAGTGTTTGGTGTTATTGGAACAAATGAAAAATGTAGCTGAAAGAAAATAAGGCTAGAGAGGTTGGTTGACTCACTCTAGGTCAGAGTGAATCGAGGTGATGCTGTAAACCCTATCAGTGATGAGTTACTGAAAATTTTAAGTAGGGAATGATACAGTCAGATTTGGTGTCTTGAGTATGTAACTCTACATATTTTATTTTGTTTTGTTTGCTTTGTTTTGCTTTATGCAATATGATAAGCTTAGTCTTTTAACTGGCATTGTAGTACATTTACACTTACTAATTAGTTACATACTGATTTGCTTCTACTGTGTTATATTTTATATCAATTTCTGTCAGTTTTCTTCCTCCTTACCTGATTTCTTTGTTTTGGATTGTTAAATTAGTATTTATATGTTCCCTCTAAAAAAGGGAGACCACTTCTTGGTTTTATCCCTGCCATACCCTCTACTTCTCAACTGCAACAGCATATGCAAGGAGACAACGTGGTACTATTTTTTAAATATTGAAGAAAAGACCTTTGAAACAAATTGCAGATTTAGCCAAAAAGTCATTCAAATGTATATGAATAATAAAAGATCCTCAGATATACTAAGTTCCTCAAGCACGATGAGGGAGTAAGATAAGTTAGTGAGGTAGTATGTTGCCCAGGGAGCATCTGATGGTTTTATTCCTCTTATTTGAATAATTCCTCCAAAAGTATATTTAAAATGGGTCTTTTTGTGACAAACCTTCTGAGACTTTTGGAAATTATACAATAATGTGCCTAGGTGTACAGGTTCTTCTAAGGTATGGGTTCTTTTTATCCCTTCTATTTAGTACTCTATGAACACTATCAATCTCCAGTTGTTAATCTCTCATTTTATTATTATTTTTTATTAAATGTAATAAAAATTGTTTTCCTTTTCCATTATGGTTTATTACAGGCTATTGAATATAGTTCCCTGTGCTATACAGTAGGACCTTTTTGGGGCTTCCCTGGTGGTGCAGTGGTTAAGAATCCGCCTGCCAATGCAGGGGACATGGGTTCAATCCCTGGCCTGGGAAGATCCCACATTTGCAGAGCAACTAAGCCCATGAGCCACAACTACTGAGCCTGTGCTCTAGAGACCCCGTGCCACAACTACTGAAGCCCGTGTGCCTAGAGCCTGTGCTCTGCAACAAGAGAAGCCACGAAAATGAGAAGCCCACACACTGCAATGAAGAGCAGCCCCCACTCACCACAACTAGAGAAAGCCCGCACACAGCAATGAATACCCAACACAGCCAAAAATAAAAACAAATACCAAGTGATATCACATGGTATTTGTCCTTCTCTGGCTTACTTCACTTATTATGATAATCTCTATTTGTATCCATCTTGCTCCAATTGGCATTATTTTGTTCTTTTTCATGGCTGAGTAGTATTCCATTGTATATATGGAATATATATATATATATATATATATATATATATATATATACACCACATCTTCTTCATCCATTCATCTGTTGATGGACATTTAGGTTGTTTCCATGTCTTGGTTATTGTGAATAGTGCTCCTATGAACATAGTGGTGCATGTGTCTTTTTAAATGATAGTTTTGTCTGGGTATATGCCCAGGAGTCAGATTGCTGGATCATATGGTAATTCTATTTTTAGTTTTCTGAGGAACCTCCATACTGTTTTCCATAGTGGCTGCACCAATTTTCATTCCCACCAAAAGTGTAGGAGGGTTCCCTTTTCTCCACACCCTCTCCAGCATTTGTTATTTGTAGACTTTTTAATGATGGTCATTCTGATCAGTGTGAGGTGGTACCTCATTTTAGTTTTGATTTGTATTTCTCTGATAATTAGTGACGTTGAGCATCTTTTCATGTGCCTATCAGCCATCTGTATTTCTTCTTTGGAGAAATGTCTTTTTAGGTCTTCTGCCCATTTTTCGATTGGGTTTTTTGTTTCTTTTGTTGTTGAGTTGTATGAACTGTTTGTATATTTTGGAGATTAAGCCCTTGTCAGTTGCATCATTTGCGAATATTTTCTCCCATTCTGTAGTTTGCCTTTTGTTTTGACTATGGTTTCCTTTGCTGTGCAAAGGCTTGTAAGTTTGATTAGGTTCCATTTGCTTATTTTTTGTGTGTGTGTGGTACGCAGGCCTCTCACTGTTGTGGCCTCTCCTGTTGTGGAGCACAGGCTCCAGACACACAGGCTCAGCAGCCATGGCTCACGGGCCTAGCCGCTCCACGGCATGTGGGATCTTCCCGGACCGGGGCATGAACCCGTGTCCCCTGCACCGGCAGGCAGACTCTCAACCACTGCACCACCAGGGAAGCCCCCATTTGTTTATTTTTGTTTTTATTTCTATTGCCTTGGGAGACTGAGCTAAGAAAACATTGGTACAATTTACGTCAGAGAATGTTTTGCCTATGTTCTCTTCTAGGAGTTTTATGATGTCATCTCATATTTATGTCTTTAAGTCATTTTGAGTTTATTTTTGTGTATGGTGAGAGGGAGTGTTCTAACTTCATTGATTTACATGTGGCTGTCCAACTTTCCTAACACTACTTGCTGAAGAGACTTTTTGCCATTGTATATTCTTGCCTCCTTTGTCAAAGATTAATTGTCCATAGGTGTGTGGGTTTATTTCTGGGCTCTCTATTCTGTTCCATTGATCCATATGTCAGTTTCTGTGCCCAAACCATACTGTTTTGATTACTGTCAGTTTGTAGTATTGTTTGAAGTCTTGGAGGGTTATGCCTCCTGCTTTGTTCTTTTTCTTCAGGATTGTTTTGACAGTTCAGGGTCTTTTATGGTGAGGAACTCCAACATTTAATGGCTGGGTGTTTGGGGCTGAATTGTGTCTTCCAAAATTCATGTGTTGAAGCCTTAATCCCCAGTACCTCTGAATGTGACTGTATTTGTAGATAGTGCCTTTAGAGAGGCATTAAGTTAAAGTCAGGCCATTAGGATGGGGCCTAATTCAATCTGACTGGTGTCTTTGTAAGAGGAAATTTGGAAATACAGATACCAGGGTATGCACGCACAGAGGAAACAACTTGTGAGGATACAACAAGAGGGTGGCCATCTGCAAGCCAAGGGGAGGGGGTCTCAGAAAAAGCCAACCCTTCTGACATCTTGATTTTGGACTTCAAGTTTCCTGAACTGTGAGAAAATACATTTCTTGTTGTCACCCAGTCTGTGGTATTTTGTTATGGCAGCCTTAACAAACTAATACACTAGGTAAAAAGAAGACCATGGGAGAAAACTGTGCAAAGATGATAAAAGATAAGTTCCTGGATTACTGTGTCACAGAAGAGTATCTTGTCGCAGAAGCCAAGGCAATAGTGTTTCAAAAAGAGGGAAGCAGTAGACAGTGTTGAACTCTACTCAGAGGTCAAGATGAGAACTGAAAAATGTTCTTTGGATTTAGCGACTTGGAGGTCATTGGTATTCTTAACACAGACTCTCTTGGTGGAGTGAAAGTGTAGAAAGTCAGAATGGTGTGGGTTAGAGTCAGTGGGAGGTGAAGAAACAAAAGCAGTGTAGATGGGACAACTCTTTGGAGGTTGGGCTGTGACGGGGGAAGGGAATGAGGATTTAGGGAGTTCTTTAAAAAAATTTTTGGCTGCGTCAGGTCTAAGTTGTGGCACATGGGATTTTTGTTGCAGTGTGCAGGCTTCTCTCTAGCTGTGGCGTGCAGACTTCTCTCTAGCTGTGGCGTGCGGGCTCCAGAGAGTGTGGGATCAGTTGTTGCGGCCCGTGAGCTTAGTCGACCTGTGGCATGTGGGGTCTTAGTTCCCCGACCAGGGATTGAACCAGCGTTCCCTGCACTGCAAAACGGATTCTTAACCACTGGACCACCAGGGAAGTCCCTAGGGAGTTCTTTTTAATGAGAGTGACTTGACCTTGTTTATACGTCAATGGAAAGATTCTCATTTAAAGAACAAACTGAATATATAAGAGAAAGTGGTAGAATAACATTCTTGAGAAGGCTGGAGGGGACAGAGTTCACAGCAGACATGGGGGAAGGGGGCAGTTGACCTTTTTGTTAACATAAGGGAAGAAAAGGATAGAAGGATTGTTGTTCATTTTCTGGCTGGTGAAGATCCTAGGTTTTTAAGCAATCTTTGCTTCCTAAAATGAAATCTCAGTTCAACTTTGCCTTATAACTAGTGTCATTTCCTCTCATGTTCTGGCATTTAGTTGGTTGGTTGTCTTATTTTCAGTGTGGTTGCGAGTCTTCACCTTAATGCCACTGGTATTTGAGAAGTTGGGAGAAGCTTCAAAGGCCAGTTGCTAGTCAGACACCATAAAAATGACAAGTTTATATATTCTCAAGTTTTACATTTAAGTACTTAAGCCATCTGGCGTTTATGATATATTCAGGGAGTCTAATACTTTTCCCAACTTGCTAGCCAGTTATCCACATACCATTTTAAATTCAATATTTGAGTAACTATTAATTGATTTGTGTGATAGGGAAAATAAATGAGAAATCACCTTTCTCAAAGGCCTTAGTACTTAGGCAGTAATTAAGTAAATATACCAATGAGTATAATATGTCAACAAATTAAGTGCCATAAACCCAATTATCATTTGTAGTTCAACCACAGAGAGGTTAGATTTTTCTGGATTCCTAAAGAATCAGATTTGATAGGGGACAATAGTGGGTTGGAGATACGGGAGGGGATTTAGAGGGTGCAGGGTGTCCAGGGAGGGACCAGAATGAGCAAAGGCTCAAGCAAGAAACTGTAGGATGTCTTTGGGAAATAAGGTTAAATTATGGTGGAAGACAAGTAATGCTCGAGTGAGTTTATTCTTCACTTAGTAGACAGCAAAAGAAAACACATTGGCCTAGAGATGGTTCAGGGCTCTAAAATGGGTGATTGATTCAAGCTATACTTGAGGAGGATTAATTAACTTAGAATGTAGTTTAGATTGATGGGACAAAAAATTAAACAGGCATGTTACAAAGTGAAGGAAAGTTTATTAAAAATCAAGAAAATATGTAAGATTGTACATAAAGAAAATTTCAAGTTTAAGTTAAGTTCCTCACTATCTCAATAAGCAGGGCTTTTAAAAATTGATGTTTATGGTACAAACTTCTCCATAAAAGCTCATCAGTGAACAAAATCTTATACTGTCCTCTTGGCCCTATCATGGCCTCCTCAGAGGGGGGGCCAGATGGCATCAAAGATGCTGTGGAAGAAATGGGACAGAACCCTTGGGATAAACAAAGTAGGTAGCTTCTCTCATTCTTCCTTCTCAGACAGTAACACACTTTGATGGGAAGAGTGAAGGGGTTATGAGACAGGAAAGACATATGGAGATAAAGCAGAGCAGCATTTTTGACTGATGAGCTAGGAGAGGTCAGAAAGGACAGCAGGGGGCTGCCACTAACAGGTGACCTCATGCTTAAGGGAGAAAGTGCCACATGAGTTTTCTGATCTCTTTCCGTGTTGTTTTGCCCAGTTTACCAGGGGGCAGACAGTCATGGCCCAGGGCCTTCATCCAGAGAAAAGGCCCATACGGTTGGAGCAAGTGGGACAGTATAGGGTGAAAAGAAGCCCCTTTCTTTTCAAAAAAAATACCTGTGCCCCTGAAAATGTCAGTTATGCTCCCTTTGGGAGTGAGTTCCCTGCTGATGCCCCTCTCAGATGTTCAGAAACATCTACAGCTAGTCCTATGAACTCTGATATCCAAAGGAAGTACAGCTTTTCAGGAGGGTATACAGCTTTTGGACAATCAAGTTTTCGTTGCATCTGCTTATACCGCACCTGTTTGGACTCTGGCTGCTTTTGAAGGGCCGGCAGCTTACTTATGCATTAGCTTAGATTTCTCTACCTTCTCCCTTTTTGGAGTTCCAATTCTGCTTCTAAGACTTAAGATGCCAGTCAAGAGGTTAAAGTTATTAATAATCACCCATGTGTCAAGCACTGGTGGTTAAGAGTAATAGATAGGAGGCAATAAAAATGAAAGTAAGAAATTTTAGGAGAAACAAATTAAGGAATCGTGAATTTAGGGTCTAATAGGTCTTCAAAACAGATGCTAAATTGTTGAAGGGTGAAGGAGCCGAGAGGGAGTCAAATAGAACAGTACAACCCAGGTGCCAACAGCACTACTCTCCTTAGAAGGCCATGGTCCCAGCTCTGAGACTTACAGCCTCAAAGCAGCAGAAATCAGGCTGGCTGAGGACAGTCAGCCAAGACTGAGACTTCATGTACAAAGTGTGAAAAGCCATAGCTTACATGGGTGTCTCCTCCTAAGACTCCTTCTCCTGTGGTTCTCTGCCCCCTGCCCTCCCCAGTCTGACATTCCCTGTCAGCTTTGTGCCATTTCCACAATTCCCTTATTTCTTGAAGCTGAACTGATTCGGTGGGAGGGGGAGTGATCTTCTGGTTTCTCTGAAGTCACATTTGACAGGCCTCTGGGCCAACGTGTGTTCTTCTAGCTCTGAATGCTGAGCAGGATGAAGAGAGGGCAGGAGGGGCTCCACATGTTTGGATCAGGAATCTCATTTCTCAGCCTTTCCCCTCAGAGACCTATCTTTCCAAAGCACGAATTGGCCGAAGGTGCTTCCTTCCCCTAGAGCCACCCTGTTCTCCTATTACCTTTCCTTTCTCCTTAATCCATTCACCTTTCTCACTATAAAGAAATCAGTCTGATGGAGGGGATGAAAACTAGATTGAGGGGAAAGAAAGCAAAGAAACCATTAGAGATAGAAAATGTATTTATTACTATGCAAATAGCTGTGCAAACTGGGGCCCTGGCAAGCTGCCAAAGGATTTTCCCAAATATCTTGTGCATCCCTGTATTACACGTACCACATCAGTACCACATCCAGGAGAACAGAATTAGAATTCAGAAAACAAAGTACCTCAGAGGCCCACCAGATCCTGATTCCTTTTTGAAATATTCTATTACAGTAGCTTTAAGCAAACATCTTAGCTGGTTGCTGAAGGCTGGATCTGATGCTGAGCTGATTGTTAAGGCACCAGCTGTCCTAAGGAGGAAGATGAGGCCTGTGGATGAAGGATGGCAGCCTTGCTTCTAGGAAAGTAGTAGCTGATAAGAATGGTCAAGGAATATATATTTCATCATTTTAAAAAACTTTAAAAGTTTTTAAAATCAACTTTACTAAAACTACTAGTTCTTTAGTAATTATTGAAATAACCACTCCAGAAGTAGCATGCCTTAGTTTCTTTTTACCATATCATAAATCTTTCCAATATTGTTAGTACTTATTACTGTAGAATTATTATCTGATATACTAAAACTCTTTTGATACTGCTTGAATTGTGCAAGTGTATAAAACATAAATTCTCTGCTAAGTTTTTACAGTGGTTTAAATAAACCAGCACTGAGTGAATTAATTTCAGTTAAGTATCTAAGTAAAAAGATGAAGTTTCTGTATAATTATAGCACTTGGGGGCCAATTCAGCTTCTTCTAGTAATTTTGGACTCAGTACAGTTCAAACAATGCTAACTTATACAGTAAGCAGGTCATTAGAAGAAAATACTAGTCCAGCAAAACTACATTATATACTCATGGTCAAAATGAATTTCACACTGCTCCTTAAGAATACATTGAATGGGTTCAGAAATAAAACAGTTCACTTGTTTACTTGTTTGTTTATTTTAGTGAACAGAGTGAAGTTCTTAGAATCAGGCCTTGGTCTATGGGCCTGAAGGATCTCCAGAGAATTGATGTGAAAAAAATTCAGTATGTTAGCAAATGGCAATTCTTCAATTAATTCCCCTCTTCATATATCTTTTAATTTAGCTGTTGGCAACCAGAAATGCTTGAGTATATTTACCTCCTTGGATATATACAAGTTAGAAAATGCTTCTTAGTTTTTTCTCATTGAAGAGGGGTAGACTGAAAAACATGGCAGAAGACGACTTGGCCTTGGATTAAATAATGACACCAGAAAAATGCAAGACATTTTCACCTTTTGAGCTGGAAGTGCACACCATCAGGATAACAAAAGGATACATGTAAGTTGGGATGCCTCTTGAGGCCAAGTGTTTCCGAATAAGTCGCTCAGTACCATACCAGTTAAAACCTTTCGTGGCATGTCCAATGCGTGGAAGATGGACACTTGCTGTTAAAAAAAAAAAAAAAAAAAATCATGATATCTTCGTTCATCAAATTGATTAATGTGTATAAAATATACATAGGAGATAATAACATATTCTGAGTCACTTTGTGGTTTCCAATGAACAAAATGTATATAATCTTGGTGTGTCCCACTCAAAGCATATGATTATGTCAAAAATATTCTGGGGAGGGGTCATAATAGGGGAAAATTAAATTAATTCTATTGAACACAAGGACCTACAGGCTCTGGAAATAAGTAGGTACTATGGAAATAAAATACGATCAATGATCAAGATGTAATTAAAATAAGGAAAGATTCTTTAACAAGTCAAGGGGACTTCCCTGGTGGCGCAGTGGTTAAGAATCCACCTGCCAGTGCAGGGGATGTGGGTTTGATACCTGGTTCGGGAAGATCCCACATGGTGCAGAGCAACTAAGCCTGTGTGCCACAACTACTGAGGCTGCGTTCTAGAGCCCTCGAGCCACAACTACTGAGCTCCCGCACCTAGAGCCTGTGCTCTGCAACAACAGAAGCCGCCACAATAAGAAGCCCGTGCACCGCAACAAAGGCATAGCCCCCGCTTGCTGCAACTAGAGAAAGCCCGTTTGCAGCAATGAAGACCCAATGCAGCCAAAAATAATAAAATAAATTTATTTTTAAAAAAGTCCATCAGTTCAAGAAACTCTGAGACACACTGGGCTTAGAAACAAAACTGAACTCAGATTTTTGGCAGAGAACTGTCTGCTAATGCGGCCTGGGACTCTCCAAGAGGTGCTTCACAACTGCATTATGACCAGTTTACTTCATCTCTGGTCCTTTACTTCCTCATCTGTAAAATGATACAAATACCCAAGTGGATGAAGGCAGTCCACAGAGATAATGGATACAAAAGTGATGTAGAAAGGAAAAGCGCTTTGCAAAAAGATGGGAAGGTTGTTACTTCTGTGATCTCTCATACTGGGGCTTACCTTTACCATGTATGTTGAATGGGGTCTTGACATTTCTTACCTCCCTTTAAAAATCACATCATATGCTTGGGAGCAGAAATTCATCTATCCCTGGGCACAAGTGGAAGAGCTTACCTTTCTTTTTCTTTGCTGCTAAAAATATCTTCTTCAGGCCCTCGTCTAGGGCTGCCATCTTAATGCCAGACAGGACATTGGCGCGATCACGGTGCTGGGCCACAATCAAGGCCAACTAGGAGGAACGATCATTAACTGGGTGGGAGCAGGAGTAGTTTCAAGGGGAGGTGATGGGAGTCAAAGTTCAGCTCTGATAAACTGATGTGGTTGTTTACTTACCAAATCTTGCCCTTTGTTTCTTGACTCTTTATCATCAATAGGAAATAAAAGGACACCTCCCAAACTCAAATCTGAGGTAAAACAAAAGGGAGCAACAGAAAGAACACAAAGTTCACTACAGAATGAGATCCCTGAGGAAGGACTATTCTGAATACTCCTTATGTCTTGCCTTTTCCAAATCCACTCAGGTATGGGTAAGAGTGGCACCCCTGTCTTGTTCCTGATATTAGAGGAAAAGCTTTCAGTTCTTGTGGAATGTAATGTTAGCTGTGGGTTTGTTGTATACGGCCTTTTATATCATACTGATGTATGTTCCTTCTATACCCAATCTGCAGAGGGTATGTTATCACGAAAGGGTGTTGTATTTTGTCAAATGATTTCTCTGCATCTATTGAGATGATCACTTTTATCTTTCATTCTATTAATGTGGTGTATAACACTTATTGATTTGTGTATGTTGAACCATCCCTACATCCCAGGGAAAATTCCTGCTTGGTCATGGTATGTAATCCTTTTAATGAGTTCCTGAATTAGGTTTGTTAATATTTCATTGAGAATTTTTGCATCAATGTTTACCAGAGATATTGGTCTATAGTTTTGTTTTCTTGTAGTGTCCTTATCTGGCTTTGATATTGGTAATACTGGCCTCATAGAACGAGTTTGGAAGTGTTCCCTCCTCTTCAATTTTCTGGAAGAGTTTGAGAAGGACTGATGCTAATTCTCCTTTGACTGTTTGGTAGAATTTGCCAGTGAAGCCATCTGGTCCTGGAGTTTCCTGTGTTGGGAGGTTTTTAATTACTGAGTCAATCTCTTTACTCATCATTGATTTGTTCAGACTTTCTAGTTCTTACTGGCTCAGTCTTGGTAGGTTGTAGATTCTATGAACTTACCCATTTCTTCTAGGTTATCTAATTTGTTGGTGTACAATTATTCACAGTAGTCTCATGATTCTATGTATTTCTGTAGGGTCAGTTATAATTTCTTTTCTGGTTTTATTTGAGTCTTCCCTCTTTTTCTTAGTCTTGCTAAAAGTTTATCAATTTTATCTTTTTGAAAAACTAGCTCTTAGTTTCACTGACCTTTTGTTTTTCTGGTCTCTATTTCATTTATTTCTGCTGTGAATTTTACGTCCTTTATTCTGCTAACTTTGGGCTTAATTTACTCCTCTTTTCTAATTTCTTGAGAGGTAAAGTTAGGTTGACTATTTGTGATCTTTCTAATTTCTTAATATTTGCATTTATTACTATAAGCTTCCCTCTCAGAACTGTTTTTGCAGCACCTCATAGGTTTTGGTTATGTTGTGTTTCCATTTTCATTTTTTTGAAATATTCTTTGATTTCCCTGTTGGTTTCTTCTTTGACCCATTGGTTATTCAGGAGTGTGTTGTTTAGTTTCCACACAGTTGCAAATTTTCCAGCTTTCCTCGTTTTATTTCTAGTTTCATACCATTGTGAACAGAAAAGATACTTGGTATGATTTCAGTTGTCTTATTTTGCCAAGACTTGTTTTTTGCTCTGTCATATGATGTCTCCTTGAAAATGTTCCACATGCACTTAAGAAGAATGTGTATTCTGCTGCTGTTGGATGGAATGTTCTATAGATGTCTGTTAGGTCCACTTGGTCAAATGTTTGGTTCAAGCCCATCATTTCCTTGTTGATTTTGTCTGGATGATTTACGTATCACTGACAGTGGAGTACTGAAGTCCCCTATTATTATTGTATTGTTGTCTATTTCTCCCTTCATATCTATTAATATTTGCTTAATGTATTTAGGTACACAGATTTACGTGCATATATATTTACAACTGTTATATCTTCTTAATGAATTGATCCCTGTATCATTATATAATGACCCCTTTGTTTCTTATTACCATTTTTGGCTTAGAGTCTATTTTGTGTGATATAAATATAGCTACTTCCACTTGCTTTTAGTTTCCACTTGCATGGAATGTATTTTTCCATCTCTTCGAGTCTACACGTGTCTTTAAGGCCCAAGTTGGTCTCTTATAGGCAGTATATAGTTGGGTCTTGTTATTTTTATCCATCTAGCCACTCTGTGCCTTTTGATTGATGAATTCAATCCATTTACATTTTATTTATTTATTTTTGGCTGTGCTGGGTCTTCATTGCTGCACGTGGGCTTTCTCTAGTTGTGGCTAGTGGGGGCTACTCTTCACTGTGGTGCATGGGCTTCTCATTGCGGTGGCTTCTCTTGTTGTGAAGCACGGGCTCTAGGCACACGGGCTCAGTAGTTGTGGCACAGGGGCTTAGTTGCTCCGCAGCATGTGGGATCCTCCCGGACCAGGGCTCGAACCTGTGTCCCTTGAATTGGCAGGCAGATTCTTAACCACTGCGCCACCAGGGAAGTCACCAATCCATTTACATTTAGAGTAATTATATGTAAGGACTTACTAATGTCATCTTGTGCTTTCCAGTGGTTTTGTATTTCCATTGTTTCTCTTTCCCTGTTTTCTGCCTACCTTTGTAAATTGGTTATTTTTTGTGGTGGTATACTCTGGTTCCCCTTTCTCTGTCTTTTGTGGATCTGCTCTAGGTTTTTGCTTTGTGGTTACTATAGCGCTTACATGAAACATCTTATAGACAGAACAGTGTTCAATTGCCTATAAAAGCTCCACCCTTTTACTCCTCCCTTTTATATTATACATGTAACAATTTACCTCTTTTTATGTTTTTATATTATTCATTAGCAATTTATAGTAGCTATAGTTAGTTATTTTTACTACTCTTTTCCTTTAACCTTTAAATTATAGTTGAGTGGTTAACACACCATCCTAACACTTAGTTTTCTAAATCTGACTCTATAAATTTTACCTTTACCAGTGTGTTGTGTACTTTCATATGTGTTCATGTCACTGATTAGTGTATTTTCATTTTGGCTTGAAGAACTCCTTTCAGCATTTCCTGCAAGGCAGGTCTAGTGGTGGTGAATTCCCTCAGCTTTTGTTTGCCTAGGAAAGCCTTTATTTCTCCTTCATACCCAATAGATAACTTTTCTGGTAAAGTATTCTTGGCTGGAAATTTTGATCTTTCAACACTTTGAATATGTCATTCCACTCTCACGACCTGTAGAGTGTCTGCTAGGAAATCTGCTGATAGCCTAATAGGGGTTCCTTTGTAGGTTACATTCTTGTTTTCCCTGGCTGCTTTTAAGATTCTTTATCATTGATTTTTGAGTTTCATTATAATGTGTCTTGGAGAAGGTCTTTTAGCATTGAGATTATAAGGTGATCTATCAGCTCCATGGACACGTATGTCCAAGACATTCCCCAGGTTTGGAAAGTTCTCAGCTATTATTTCTTAAAATAAACTCTTTGTCCGCTTCTCCTTCTAGAAGCCCAATTATTCTGATATTTGTGTTTTCTTGTTTCAATCTCATAACTTACATAAGCTTGCTTCGCTCTTTTAAAATTTCTGTTCTTTCATCTGTTCTGTGTTATTTCAAAATTCCTATCTCCCGAAGTCACTTATCCTTTCTTCCATATGGTCTCCCCTGCTATAGCTGCTCTCTATTGCATTCTTCATCTCATCCACTGACTTCTTCAGTTCTACGATTTGTTTGGTTTTTTAAAATTTCAATCTCTTTGAAAAGAAGTCATTATGTTAACATATTTTATTCCTGATTTTACTGAGTTGCCTGAGTCTTCTTGTAAAATTCATTGAGTTTCTTTATAACTGCTATTCTGAATTCTTTGTCAGTTAGATCATAATATTCTGTGCCTTTGAGCATGGTTGCTAGAGAACTGTCATTTTCTTTTTGTGATGCCATATTTCCTTGATTTTTCATATTCCTGGTACATGCTGGTGCTTTTGAATCTGAAGTAGCGGATACGTCCTAAACTCTGTGCTCATTACCTTCAGCAGATGGGGTATTATGTTCTATGGTTTTGGTATTATCTCAGTTTTTCCTATGTGTTTGTGCTCCACTCTTCTTGCTCTGTCTTGTGGCCAAATTTTTAAGCTTTTGTGTCTTCTCTGATTCTTATAATTCACCAGGTTGGCTGCACACCTTTTTTCCCCAGAAAGTGGCACTATAAATTAAGTTTGTGGTTTCTTCCCTGCCCATCGACAGGACCTGTTTTTGAGTGGGCTCCTGGTCTAGCAGAGCTCACTCTCATGGACACACTGCGGAGCAAGCACAGGGAGCCAGCAGCAGAACTGGGGGGAGGTGTGGGTTTAACACTTGGTGCATAGGGAGTGCCCACACACCTAGTAGGGAGATCCCCAGGGTGGTACCCCTAGAGGTCCTTGAGTGAACTTCCTACTGAGCACATGTCTTTGACACCATTTGAAACTCTTATCTGCCTCTTTCCCAATATCCTTCCTTCCCACAGTCGTGGAGCTCCCACCTTAGTACTCCAGATGCTGGCAAAGAGAAACAGGTTTTTCCAGCTGTGTTCCACCTGGCGAGGGTAGCTAGGTGCCTCTGCCAGAAGAATCAGCCCCTCGAAGTGTTTCCTTGGGGGGAGGGTTGATGCTGGGAAAGTCTCTTACCACCTCTGCTGCAAGCAAACTCATATTTTTCTTTTTCTCCAATAGTGTACCAGAGTCTCCCTTCAGGAAGGCTGGACTTCTGCAAGTTCTGTGTGTGAGTACCTGCCCAGGGCAGCACTCACCTGATTTTTGCCCTACAGCAGTGAGAGGGGTCTAGGCAGTTTTGCTGGGTCCATTGGTTCCTTGCCTATACGGAGGTGTGTCTGTCTCTTACCAGTTGCAGTGGTGGGTGAGTCTCCTCTTGGGTCTCCCAAAAGACCCACCAAAGCACCTCTGTTCATGTTTAGATGTCTAAACCGTCAGTTAAAAAGGGAGATTAAAGAAGAAATGTCTTATGCAACCATGTCACCCCCTTCACACCTGAATTTTTATGATCTCCTAATTCAGTGCCTCTCAAACGCTGCCTACAAAGTACTCCTGTAGGCATTGGAGAGTGAATGCAAAACCCAGAGGCATCCAGGCTGGGAGGGGGTGGGGCACTATGAACGTAAAATTCCTTTAGAAGAGTCTTACGTTTGTCTTAAACTATTCAAATATTGTATTCTACAATACTTACGTATTTGTATTTGTATATTTTCCTACCTCATCCAAATCAAATCAAATTCTCTAGAGAAATGTGCTAATTTAATTCTATGGCTTTGCATACTCCAATTTTTTTTTTTTTGGCCTACTCCAGTTTGAACCTTTTGTCCTCTCAATCCATCCTGCATACCCCAATTGTTCAAGTCATTCTAAAATATTTGCTCTGCTATGCCATTCTTCTACTCAAATCTCCCATATCTAGCCACTAGCCATTGGATAAGGTCCTGCCTAGAATGGCATCTCCCTGGACAAGTCATGTACGGTCTTCTATAATGTGGCCCAAATCTCTTTTCTTTAAAATCTAACTCTCCTCTATTCCTCAGCCTAAACCCTCTATTCCAGCCTGTCTGACCTACACAACATTCCCCCAAAACATCTGCAGTGTAGCTGCAGGGATCATTCAATACCCCATACTGGGAACGGTGGAGTTACAGGGATACCAAAAAGAATGAGACATGGTTATGGACTCTCCTGCCCTTTCTCTCCACCTATTTAAATTCAACCCAACCCACCCTTCCAGGCCTAAGAGAACTTTCACCACTTTCCATGAAGCCCTCCCTGATAATTCAAGCCCACTTTTCATCTACCCTGCTCTACCTTATTTCAATCCTTCTTCAGAAGACAGTGCACACCCTCATCTGTTTCCTTACTGATCACTTACGCCTTAACTCTGTGCAACCAGGTTTTACTTTTCACACATTCTTCCAAGTGCTCCAAGGTCATGTGACTGCCCTTGGGGCAAATCCAATGGCCTTTTCCCAATGCTCATCCTCACTACAGTGTCTGACACTACAGACCACTTCCTGACACCTCTCCTCCCTTGTACCTCAAAACACTCCATTCTCAAGGTTCTCTTATTTTTCTGACAGTTCCTTCTTTCTCCCCTTCTTGCCTCTGCTCCTAAATGGAGGTGTTTTCCATGCTCTATTCTCTGCCCTCCCATTCCTCGTCCAAAGGGGAACTTCTCAGCCTGCATCTCTAACTCCGACCTCCTCCTGAATTCTCTCCTTTTCCAGCTGCCCAATCAATATCTAGATCTGGGTTAATTATTTCACACATATTAAGCTCTGTAATATGTAATCTGTTTTAGTAGAAAGAGTATTCACTCTAAGTCCTTACATCCCCTTCTACCCTGGAGAAGTGAGCAGAAGAATTAGTAAAAAAACAATCTCTAAGAAATGTGAAGAGCCCTCCTCCATTGGATAAGATCCTTTATTTCCTATGGAACTTGAGAGGCTAATCACAACAATCACTTTACTCCTCTTGCCACTTTGTGATCTCCACACATAACAGGAGGTGCCCTGGCCCCTCCATATGCCAAGGGGGAATAGTGTTCAGCTTCCAAGTTCCCCTGCCCCGCACAGCTCTACTTCTGCCTCCAGGGAGTGTTACTTCATAATACAACCTCCTTCCCTTCAGCACCCAGGTCTTGTTAGCACTTCAATGGTATGTCTCAGTTCTCTCCCACAGGAGTCTGACATTTTCAGGAGATATTCCCTCAAG
This sequence comes from Mesoplodon densirostris, assembly GCF_025265405.1. Taxonomy (NCBI): domain Eukaryota; kingdom Metazoa; phylum Chordata; class Mammalia; order Artiodactyla; family Ziphiidae; genus Mesoplodon; species Mesoplodon densirostris. The sequence goes on along the minus strand of NC_082662.1, from coordinate 109,086,183 downwards.
AAGATGGAGTGAATTGAGTAAACAATGAAATGATCTTCAAGCCAACACTTTAACATGAATGCAGGAATTGACATTTATCAAAGTACTTGCACATTCATTCATTATCTTCATTATAGTCCCATGCAGTGGGTGGAATAAGTATTATTCACAAATTACAAATGAGAAAACAGACACAGGGAGGGGAAGGGATTGCCTCAAAGCCACATATCAACCAGCTGACTGATGACAGAATGCGGCTCCAACCAGCTCGTCCTGCTCCTCATCTAGTGCTTTTTAATGCACCTAATACTTGTCCTAAGCGTCCTCTCCCCTCTTCTCCCATCCCTAACCCTTCTCTCTGCTTTGCTTCTTACCTTTCATTTTCCCAGCCAGCTCATATATTTTTCTTGGCTCAGCAGATCTTTTTTCCAGAGCTGTGAATAAACCACCTCTGCCCCAGCAGCCAGAGTCATCTGACAGAAGAAAGAGAAAATTTTCTTCTATAGGAGGCAAAATCCAGTCCACAATTTAAAAAAACAAAGGTACACCGAAGAGACTTGTAGAAGAATGATTTTTCAAAGAGCAGAAGAAACTAATCTCCTACACCTATTATACACTGGACTTCTCAAATATGTTTAGGTTTTCTGGAATATACTTGGCCATCATAACAGAAAAGCATCAAAAAAATTAGTGTTTTGATGGGCCTCCCTGGTGGCGCAAGTGGTTGAGAGTCCGCCTGCCGATGCAGGGGATACGGGTTCGTGCCCCGGTCTGGGAGGATCCCATATGCCGCGGAGCGGCTGGGCCCGTGAGCCATGGCCGCTGGGCCTGCGCGTCCGGAGCCTGTGCTCCGCAGCGGGGGAGGCCACAACAGTGAGAGGCCCGCATACCGCAAAAAAAAAAAAAAAAAAAAAAAATTAGTGTTTTGAAAGAGCAGAATCTCTGCGGTACTTCTGTAATTCCTGGGAGATGGCTGAGGAAAGATGCAGAGCAGACATAATACAACAGCACACAACTCCCATTTTACAGGTAAGAAAATGGAAAGGTTAAATGACTTATTCAAGCTGGTACTAACACAGCTAGTTAGTACCTGGTATTTACAGTCATTCATTCATTCAATTATACTATAAATATTTGTTAGTATTACATGTCAAGAACTGTTTTAGGCACTAGGGTTACAGCAGTGGACAAAAAAAAAATCCCTACTCCCATGGAGCTATTTTCTAGTTCAATGAAACAAATAAGCAAATACATAGGCAATACGTCAGGTGGTGATGTATCATCAAGTAAAATAAGGTAAGAAAGTGGATAAAGAAGAATAGAGGGGTGAGGATGGGGTCTGGGCAATCAAGAGAGACCTCTCTGAGATGCAGACATTTGAACAATGCTTGATGTGGCAAAGTGGGGAAAGAGGGCTCCAGACAAAGGAAGTAAAAAGTACAAAGGTCATGAGGGAAGAACATGCTTGGAGTTTTGAAAGGATTCATTTGTCTTATAGATGCTACCTCCTTGTACTCTCTTAAAAACCTTGTGCAGAGAACAGGGCAGATCTTATACCATTATACAGATAAGGAAGTTGAGGCCCAGAGAGGCTGGGCTGCTCAACCAGATAAACAAGAGGGACAAGAGTCAAATCCCAGTCTCCTGGTTCTAAAATTCACTCTTTTTGACCACACAAGACTACACTGGGCCCAGTAATCACCCCTAAATCAGGATTCTGCCTCATCTTCCCCAGATCTTGGTACCACAAAGACTCAGGCCCCACCACTTTTCCTACCTACGCAGTGCACGATGACAGCATCCTCCGCCCCAGCCTGTGGGTGGGTGACATCACCGCTTACATACTTGATGGAGGTCGAGTCTGGGTCCTCATAATCCAGTTGGGCAGAGCGTTCATCTTCCCAGTCCTCCAGGTCCTCTGGTTCGCTCTCCTCGGAAGGCAGGCAGAAGGACTGGTAATCGTTGGACTCCCACCAGGCCATCCTTCAACAGGCCAGAGAGGAAAGGAAATTAACTGGGCTTATCACAATTTCCCTTGGAGCACATCTTGTACTGCTATTCACAAACAGTAAGTGCCAAGTGGAGATGCAATTAGAAACTCACCCTGTTTTCTGCCTATTTGTAAATAAACAAGAAGCGTTACTGATTAGCCTAACTGCCTCCTGACTACACTTCAAAAATGAGCAGCCACCGGATGTCACTGTTTTTAAGAACGTGTGACTAAAAGGAAATGTTCAAGTAAACTACTCTCGTTAGGCAGCTGAAATAAAATCCTAAAATTTTCTAGCTTCAACTGAATGCATCTTCTCTGCCTTAGGCACTCAGGACTGTTCTCTTAAGTAGACTAACTGTTAAGGTTAAAGTTTAATCTTTAAAAATGTATTCTATTACCAGTAGGAACTACCAGCTTTACAGACATTTTCTGCAATTGTAAAGTGATGTTCAACTGTGGACTCACTATGCAATAGTGATTCCTTTACCAACTGGGACCCTCAGCTTTATTAATAATACAATCAAATAACACATACATACTTTTTCTTATGTTCTGCTTCTTCCTTCTTCCTCTTCTTCTCCTCTAATAGTTTCTTTCTCTTGGCTGCTGCTTCTTGTCCTTTCTTCCTCCTGTCCTCCAGCTCTTCTGGGCTCAGAATCCGCTTCCTTTTGGTAGACCCCTCCACAAGGCCTGGGATGAGAACCTGTAGGAAGAACAAGCTCCATAACCAGGAAAGTTGGGGGCTACCTGTTCCTTCACGAGTTTCATTCATCCCTAAAACATACTCTGAACAGAAGCAACGTGCTTAATATTTCACAAGACATTGCCAGCACGTCACCTTGGGTGGTGGGAAGTGGTAGCAAGACACTTCAATTAATACATCTTGTAGGCATGGTAACCAGGATACCATGCTCTAAACTCAACCAAAGCACTGCCATGGTTAGTACAGCAATACATCATTTTGATTAATTTCATTAATTTCATTAGGAATAAGGTACTTCAGAAAATAACTTTTTTTAAAAATTGAAGGCATACCCTGCAGGATGCTATTTTAGGTTTAACCATTTTTAATGGTATTATATCATTCTGTCTTAAACAGAATATTTCAACATCATGATTATCTTTTTTTTTTTTTTTTTTTTGCGGTATGCGGGCCTCTCACTGTTGTGGCCTCCCCCGTTGCGGAGCACAGGCTCCGGACGCGCAGGCTCCGGACGCGCAGGCTCAGCGGCCATGGCTCACGGGCCCAGCCGCTCCGCGGCATATGGGATCCTCCCAGACCGGGGCACGAACCCGTATCCCCTGCATCGGCAGGCGGACTCTCAACCACTTGCGCCACCAGGGAGGCCCTGATTATCTTAATGACAACTAGCATTTAATGAGCACAGATTAAGTGCCAAATACTGTGGACATTACATACAACACTTATGGTTGTCATCCTCTCTTAATGACATAGGGTCATGATTGTCAGCAGCAGGGTGTGGTATTTTGGTGTAATGCCATGATCCCTTCAGGGGTGGCTTAGATAGACAAGGCTGCTATCACCTGCATTAAATGGTAAAATATACCCTTGTTATTATTTTTATGCCAACTTCTTACATAGTTTTTATACTAGGGTACAGTCAATGATACTTATATTTCAACAAACACTTACACACTTATTTCTTAACCAATCACTCCCAGCATCGTTTTTTGTTCTCTTAGGATGAACGTTTGAAAGAATTTATCCGTACATAAATTAATAGTTCTTACACTGCCTTTATTTCGGAGTAACCGGCCCTCTTGACTAGTCTTCTCCAAAAGGGTTTTCTGAAGATTCACCAGTTGCTCAAATGATTTTCTGTCTTCTTTACTAGGCTCCTTAGAATAATCTTTACCTTCAAATAAGTACATGTGGTTTTCTAAAAACATAAAACACAAAGAGAGAAATGTTAGATACTAAAGAAAAATAGATTGATTCTAGTCAAAGCAATAACCAGGGCGAACAAAAGAGCAGCCTGTATTCTAAATGGGCTAAGACTAGCTTGTGATGAAGGTACTGGATTTCTGATCTCACTAATGCTGATGGGTTTGGGATCCACATGGGGATCTCGTGTATTTACTTTTCAAAGGAGAGAGCTAAAGGCTTTTTGGTCTATCTCTAGATGGTCTGTGAGTCTCTGCTGGATGCCTCCACCCTGCTGAGTTCTGGAACACTCATCACTTGTTCATTCCACACAACTCCCCAGCATAAATCTCACTGACATTAAGATTATCTAATAAAGGTAACCAAGAGCATATTTTTAAAATTCCAAACACACGTTTAACACTCAAACTTTTCCCCCCTTTGCTGTAATATTAAAAGGAACAAGTAGAAAATCTAGGAGGGAATAAAGAAGCACAAAAACAATCCCTTAGATTTACAATATTCTTTGTAGATCTCATGAAGCATCTTCATGAGCCTCACCCCAGTTCTGATATAACTAACCCCACTTAAGAAAGGGAAAACTGAGGCTCAGACAGTGATCAAGAGACTCCTCAGTTCTCATTGCTAATAAGTGAAGACGGCAGGATTTTCTGACTCTAAGGCCAGTGTGCTCTTTTCAGTACACTACTGTTCTCTATAGAAGGATGGAAAGGTAACAGGCCGGCAAATAACAATTACAGTAACAACAATAATGGTGACAGTGTAAACTTGAATAGCATTTTATGCTATGTGTTTTGCAACTGTGTAAAAGAGTAAAGCAGATACTAATAGCACCGTTTTACAGATGAGGACACAAAGGCTCAAAGAGGTTGGCTGATGTGCCAAGATCATGAATCACATGATAAAGATAAGTCACAACAAGCCAAGACTAGCAACCAGAGAGGTGAGACAATGATTCTAAAGTGAAACATATTTAATAGCACGTTACCAAAAATGTATTTTCACAGCGTTATAATATCAGCTGTAAGTATGCTTTCCCCAGAGAGTACGAAAGCAAAACATTTTCATTCTCAAGAGATCAACTGCTTCACACTTGTACCCAAATCCAACCAGCTGTAATTCTAATTGGCATTTGCTAATTAAATCAGCAGGGGGCTTTCAATGAGGTGCTCTATCAACAAGTGGAAAAAAAAATAAAGAGCCAAGAAGTGTAAAATATCAACATATGTATCTTCATGCAATTCTCAACTTATGAACGTGATTTAAAAAAAAAAAAGCCTGGCATTCAAGATAAAGCCACCCTGTTTTCTATTTTATTTTGATAGGGGATGCTGTAATTACTAGTCTTTCATATTTATTTGTATTCTTTTAACCATGCTATCTGTCTTCAGTCTGCAGCCCAGAGAAGTTTGGAGACCACAGGCTTAGACACTTATCTATAGCCTGCCAATGGAACCATCTACCACAGAGTGAACTCTACACTCACTGATCAAAGACAAAATTCCAAATTTTAATACAACTGGGAAATCTTTTCTGGCAGCTGGACTGCCTGAAAAAAAAATATTTCTCAGTCCAACTGCTAAAAATATTGTAATTATCTTTCTGGAAAACAGTGAAATTTTATTTTGTTCTACTAAACGTTAGGAAAATAAGCTGAAATTAATCTAGATGAGTGCAGAAATGGGTGCAAGCAAGCTTCAGTACTTAATGTAATCAAAGTGCAACTTAAAAATAGGACCACATACATCTATTTCTTCTCCCACCTAAAATAAGTACATGGCAGTAAAGGGATTTTAAAAATATATATGAGATGACAGTGGATGAAAAGGTCAGTAAATCTTTAGAAAATAGAAGTGGCTGGAGGGATGATAAGAGTGAAAAGAACAGTGGAAGCAAAACACAGGTGCCTAGTCAAGGGGTGATTATAAGAACACAGACCCTTTCAATCCCCCAAAAGCTTAGAACTTACCATGGACGAGGAACTGTGGGGTGGAGGAACTGAGAGAAAATCTGCACACCAAATACAGGAGTGCCCTGAACCCCTTCACTCACACTGTCTCCTCAATCTGAGCAAACAGGTTATTCCGACCCTTACCCACCTCTTCCAAGAAAGATATTAAAGGATTCGTCTCTGGAGAAACAGAGTTACCCAGAGAAAAGACTTCCAATACAGGCATCTGGGAAGGTCCCTTTCAGTGTGAAAGACAGCTCACCAACCAGTGATGCTGGAATAAGCCCCGGGAGCCCAGATGCTGTGGACCAGCTGGAGAAAGAGGATCTCACCGCCCAGGGCCAGAAGGGAAGGGGTAAGGAACTGAAATAGCACCGACGAATGGGGTCAGAAGGCCCAAGACAACTGATGGTTGCAAGGCAAATTTTATTGTGCTACAGTTGCAGATTATATAGACTAGAAAAGGGAAGGTTGCCAGACGGTGGTCTACATTATCTAATGACTGTCTCAGCTCAAGGTTAACTTCCCTGGGAGAAAACCCATAAACCCAGAATCATCAAAACTAACCTGCACGTGCACGGGGGAGACAGCTTTGCTTATCTCATTTTACATTATTTCTGATCTCTGGGCCCTGGTGATTTACCTCCCATGGAATGGAACAAGGAGGGAAACAAGTAGGGACAGTCCCTTCGAGCAGCGGCAGCATGCCTGGCACGTCCGCAGCCTCCTCTCAAGGCTGACTGCTTCCCACACCCAGATACCTGCTCAGGCCGGAGCTGCCCATCAGCTTTGGCATTTCACCAGCACACGTGAACAGACAGCCAGAGCACACCCGGTATTTCAGGAAAACTACCAACAAGGAGAAGACAAATTTTTTAAAAAGAAGGAGAAGCAACCAGAGAAAAGAGAGACAACACAGGGAGTAGAGGAATACTTTGTGAAAAGATACAATAAATATTTTCCCTGGAATACTTTTTAAAAGCTATAATAAATGTCCTCAGAGAGGATGTTATATCCCTGGAATGAGAACAAGATACATTTAAAACAACAACAAGCAGAGAATAAGAATGAGTTCTTGAAGAATAAAAATGGGACGCTAATATTAAAAAATTTAAAAGCTAAACTACGAGCAAAGTCAAAGAGCACTATCTTGTAGAATCACGCCAGCTGCTGACATTCCAATCTCCCCAAACATCCTATAAAAACCATACAGAACAAGGATAACAAAACCACCCTGAACCCACGCCTACTACAAAACTAGGAGGCAGAGTACTACAAACTTCAATTTGAAGGCAGGTAGAGAAATGAACATCTCAAACCAGCTAAGTCGGCTCCCAAGCCCACACTAGAGTAGAGAGTCAGGCAGAGACTGCATAGAAAAGAGGCAGTTCTAGCAACGTCAGACACAGATCAAATTTATCCCACACGAGAAGGACACACCCCAAATGGGAAAATAATGAAGCAAGGTCTGAGACCTGGCAGATCAGAGCAGCGGCTACTAAGGAATTGAAAGGAAGGAACTAGAAAGTAGTTGCAGCTTACAATTTGGGAAGGCACTGCTTCTGGGGGCAAGAGACAACTTAGAAGGGGAAGACATGCTTTGACAGTTTGGTGGCAAAGGGAAAGAAGGAAGCAAGTGATGGAAATTCAGGGTCCTACAGAAACAAGAGAGAATCACAAAACCGCAAGTCATGCCAGCCCACTCTCCACCCAATAAAAGGAAGCAGTGTCGGGTAAAGAAACTGCCCTTCTCTGTATGAACGGAATAAGGTACTCTTGAATTAAGAAGCCTAGTAAGACTATCAGACCTCTCACCCCAGTCCACACTGAATCTCTGTTGTCACTGGTATGGGAAAATAAAGTCATTTCAAAATAACCCTAAGACAACAGGAAACATCCTTACAAAGCTACTATGTGAAAAAAAAATTTCAAATCAGAAATTAAAATACTATAGAAATAGTAATGGACAAAAGACAAATGTTGACCCAAATCAGAAAAAAAAGACAAGATCATCTCATGATCATATATATTGCTTCACTAAAAAAATTAAAATTAACGGTACCTCACTTCACAGAGCAGTGAAATGAAAACATAGGTATAAGGCACATAAGTTCACACTTAATGCTCCACTGGTGTTAACTATAATTTAAAAAATAACTCATTCTACTATTCAGAAAAGGGATCACTGTGTGTAGCGCCATACTAAGGACAGAAGGATTTACTGATAAACAAAGGAGAAGACGCTTGCAATCAAGGGGGGAAAAACACAAATTAAAATCCTTGAGATTGATACTACCATAAGCATTAGTATCATCAACTTGGTTCAAAGTTCAGATACAAGGGAACAGCCAATTTCCAATCAGCCTAGGAAGAGTTCTTGAACCATGTTAAGTCTTAAACAGTGTGCCCAGGATGAGAATAGGGCTGGACAGGAAAAGGATGTCCCAGGAGCAGTATCCAGGACCTTCCCTGGGGACCGATCTCACTCATGTTCTAGCCTGGGGTGGCCGCGCCATTGGCTCTGCTCTCATCGCCCCCACTTACTTCCTTCCTCTTGTTCTCTGCTTCTTTCTTCTGCTGTCGGCAGGGCACCAGAGATCCACTGGCCATCTTTTGTTTCTCCCAGGATAGACTCCAGGTCTATTTCTTCCATGGTGCTCCCCTCAGAGGACAGCAGTTTATCCAAACCGAATTTGAGTATCTCATTCAACTTGAATGAAGAAAACAAAAAGTCCAGTTGGCCCTCATGAAAACAAACATTGGATATCATTGATTTGCAAAGTGGCTTAACGACACCAGGCGCACTCCTTCTCTGATGGTCAGCCTTCCTTCTCTCCCCATGACAGATGACACCAATGGGGCTGTTCTGTAGTTGGATGATGGGTAAGCAGAGAGTGATAAATGACAGAGATGCTGACTTTGACAATTCTCAATAAACAAAAAATCTGAGCCTCCAATTTTTTTTTTTTTTGAATAACAGCCATATCCTGCATTATCTTAGCACTTCTCATGGAGTCTTTTTCACAGGCAATCCCAGCAGCCACATGAGAAGTCAGACCCTGTTAGCTACTCTCCCATCCCTTCCACTGCCAAACTTCTTGGAACGAGAAGGCTACACGGGGTACTTCTTAAGTGACTTCTTTCCTTTGGCAATTTTGTTCCTGCCTCAGTGCTCTACGGAAACTGCCTTCACGAAGACCAGTAACAACTCCCAACCACTAGACCTGAAAGCCCTTTCTCAATTCTAATGTTGCTGGACATTCCTCTAGCATTGCACTACCCTGCTTCTCTTTCCTTCTCTCTGATGTGCCCTCAGCCTATCCCTAGGGCTGTAGGAATGACCTAAAAAGTTCAGATCATCTTTCCTGGCTTTAGCTTCCTGCTTCCAGCTCTGTACTTCCCTAAGTGATAACTCTGAGACTCTAAACCAAGCCGCATTCACATCTTGGCTCATTTGCATCTTGTCTCTTTAGACTGGGTCAGTTATCTCCAGATGGTGTATTCTGTGAGTAACTTGGAGATCTTAATGTATTCTGTATCAGCTTGAAAACAATTTAGACAGCTCACTCATCAAACCTGGATATACTGATCTTTAACCTGGATATATATAACAATACGACTGGCACCAAAAATAGAAGAAAGCCAAATATTTATGAAAAAGACTGGTCCGTCCTGGGACACTCCCTTCAGTCTACCTTGTATTTATGCTTTCACTTGTGATGTGTCTCAGTCACCAAGGGACTACACGTGTTTTTAAAGAAGCAATAATATTACAGTAATTAACGGCAAGGGCATGTGCTTGGAAGTTAGAGAGTACTTGGATTGGCGTCCTAATAAGTGAATGTCCTAGGGCAAATTATTTAAAATAGGAATAAAGAGAGTGCCTACCTCATTCCCTTGTTATTCATATTCACGAAACAATCGGAAAGAAGCACTTCATATGATACTTAGCACACAGTAAGCGTTCAATACATGTTCACTACATCTGCATCCGCCTCTCTCTGTTTCTATTATGTTCCTCCTGCAGGATAACAAACCTTCCTTCCTTCCTTGAGGACTTCAGGATCCTATACTTCTTAAATTTACTAAACAACAGTTACATCTTTTACTATTGGATTCTTTTCATCTTACAAACAAACCCTGCTGTCTTCTGAGACAAGGGCATTGGGTTGTTACCTTTGCTTTTGGCAACCAAAGAGATAACTTGCAGAGTCTTGGTAGGGAAGAGAGAAATCGGACATTAGAGCCGGAACGTAACCTTCTGATAACCACGAGCTGGGCGAGATTCCGACAGAGCCCCTCTCAAACAGCCAGGGGTCTATGTTCCCACTAGTATTTGGCCCACGGCACAGAGGCATGTCTACTCAATCACATGGACATGCCCAGCAGCCTGCTTCACAGGGACACCCCGACTGAATCCCCTGAGCCCCTCCCGCACTGGGAGAGTTCCAACTTCTCACTGACAACCCCTCCTCCTCCCACACCCAGAATGTGGGCACTCCAAGGCTCCGCCATCTATTCCCACCACCAGACCCAACGCTGAACTTGTCGCTCTCAAGGTTCTATGGGAGAACTCGTGCATGGAGAACTATATTTAAGAGTCTCTGCTGTCTGTCCCTACCTCTCTCTCAAGCCTTCATCTTACATTTGTAATTGCCTTTTGGATAATGTGAAAAAAATACATACAGCCGGCCCTGCCACCAGCATGGATAAGCATGCACACATCAATTGGGAACCAAAGGAAAAACAGAGAAAGAAAAAAAACACACTTTGCACCTTGAGATAAACAAAAATCAAACAAGTAAATGCACAAAACCCAGGGATACTTTCTAATTCTAGACCTAAAATAAAAGAATCCTTGAGCCCTTCCTGTCAGCTACCGACTCACTAACAAAACCAATGTGAGCCCTGTCTTTTGCAAAGCTGATGTGTAAAGATACGCACTGGTCTTTGTGGATATGATAGCCATGTGAGAAAATGTTTTTTTAACCAGACTAACTGTAAACTGGGTAATTCTGCTTATAATAGTGTTTAACTTTTTTTCCTTTAAATACTTGTTGTACTGATATTTTCTGTTTGAAAAACTAGTCCCTTTAAAGCCTACTCTCCTACAAACTTTTGCAAATGAAATTTTTGTCTCTGAGTTTTCCTCTAATAATAGTTTTGTTTATATTTTTTTACTGCAAACTCTGTTGACTAAAGCATAAACTATCTTCCCTTCCTAAAACTCTGCCTACCTTCTATCTTCCTAATTTCTACCCTCCTCATCATCCAGGCTTAAGACCTTATAGACACCTTTGAATTTTCCATCTCCCTAGCTTCCCACCTCTAAGCAGCCGACTCCTGTCATTTCTTCTTTTGTAATGTTGCTCACTCCAGACCCTCCCACTGCTACTGCGCCATCAGAGGTCTATTACTCACTTCACGCCTGGATCTTTCCAGTATGCTAGGAGTTGGTCTCTCCACTTCCAGCCACTCATCCCTGGGTCAAAATGGGAGAACCTGGGATATATCGTAATATGGGTTCCAATTTTAACCCAAGGGCTGCTACAGAATATCTCTAAGCCCTCTTCCAGAAGACAACTTTCTCTAAAGTCTTCCAAACCAGCATTTGCTTCCTATCCTGCGTCCCCTTCTTCAAGAAATTAACTCTAGTTCTTTCATCTATTTTTCCTAAGGCATAATTTTGAATTCCTGATCTTGTCCACCTTTCTCTGAGTTTGAAGAAGGTGATGTAGAGCGCTGATCCAAGGGTCTGGGGTTAAGATGGAGGTATGAGATTAATCATTATTTATTATGCTGAGTTGTTTATCTAATTCTCTTAAGGCCCCCTGAGGTAACTTGTGGTATCCTCACTTTTAGAAAAACAAAGGTTAAGAGATCTGCTCAAAGCCACTCAGCCAATAAGTGGCAAGGCTTGGATTTGAATCCAAGCAGAGGGATCCAAAGCCCATCCTCATTCTGTATTTTTCTGCCTTTATATATCAGATTCATTTTAGCTCCCACAGCAGCTTGCACGCAGTAGATATAATGAACGGTAGGAATTTGGCCAGAGAACAAATGTGTGGTTGGGGAGAGTGGGTGGTTAATTCATTTACTTTCTCATCCACAGGAGCACTGACTAAAACCGGGACACATTCTAAAGTGAAGAATACGTTTTACCTGGAGGTCAGCATGCGCAGCAGGTTTCTGGGCTCCCAGAGTAAAATGGCCCCCTTCTATGATCATGTTGGTGAGCTGCAGCTTGGAGGCTGCTTTCCTACAGACTATTTCTTCCACAGTGTCTCGGCCAATCAGCCGAATGACTTTAACGGACCTGTACAGAAGTCAAAGGAAAGCAATGCACTAACATAGAAGGGTCTGCAAAGAAGGGCACAAGCATGCAAGGTCAATACACCTAAAAGAAAACAAACCCAAAATGCCATGTTCAGGGTACAACTAAAGGGAAGTGGTTGTATGTGAACCTGAGCATTTGTTAGACAGATCCGGCTTCTAATTCTCACTGAACCCTTCCAAAAGAGTCAAGGGAGGGATGATGAGATGGCCATAACTGGGTTCCTTATCTGTGGTGGAGGAAAACTTTCGGGAGATCTAAATCATCCTCAGGCCAAAGGGTAAGACTTATCTTTTTAGCTTAGCTCCATAAAGCCATAACTTCATTTTTTAACTGAATTAGACCTTAATTCAGGAAGGATGAGATAAATAACTTCTAAAGCTTCCTTCTAGTCCTTTCACAATCTGACTCTGCTCTTTGTTTTTTTTTTTTTTTTTTTTTTTGCAGTACGCGGGCCTCTCACTGTTGTGGCCTCTTCCGTTGCGGAGCACAGGCTCCGGACGCGCAGGCTCAGCGGCCATGGCTCACGGGCCCAGCCGCTCCGTGGCATGTGGGATCCTCCCGGACCGGGGCAGGAACCCGTGTCCCCTGCATCGGCAGGCAGACTCTCAACCACTGCGCCACCAGGGAAGCCCGACTTTGCTCTTTTTAACAAAGCAAGTATGGAATAATAACATGCCCATCCCAGTACTACTCATGAGTGAGCAACAGAGCTGGGCTAAAACCTAGCGGTCTCTCACCCTCCAGTCTAGGACTGTCACCAGCCCACACTCTTCACCTTCCTCCCCAACCCAGAACTGCTCAAGAGCCAGGGAAGTGGAACCGTGCTATGCTTAAATCTCTCACTTGTTCTGGCCAATTCGGTGAGCCCTGGCAGCTGCTTGCAAGTCATTCTGAGGATTGAAATCGCTGTCAACAAAAATAACGGTATCTGCTGCCGTTAAGTTCATGCCAACTCCACCTGAAAACAATGCAAAAAAGAATGTTATCAGCAGCACATGGGCTAGGGACCAGACAATAAAGACGCAAGGCTACAGTGGCCAGATTGATAAATTGAGAGCAGCCAAAACAATTGGCTTCATCCTTCAAACTGACACCCCCATCCCCAACTCCAGACAGAGCCTTGTAGTGGTTAAAAGTCCTACCTGGGCTCCTATCGCCTGACTTGGGAAAGTTTAACGACTGAAAGTAACAGAATGAGGGCAGCAGGGGTAAGGAGCAAAAGTGGGTACTTAAGTTCATGCCCTGAAGCCATCTTAAATCTCTTCTGTTTAAAAATCTTCATTACAATTTGTTTAGAATCATCTATAGCAAAGGCCACATGCTCTTTCAGAAACAGTTTTAAATATGAGTGAGGTCTGCTGTGGGCAACATTAAGAGAAGAGCTCTTAACATCCACTGCAAGGTACAACTAAGCAGTAAGACCCGCGATACAAGTTAATGAGAAGAGGGGATGCCATTTAGTACACTCCCAAGAGGAGTGGGGAAGCTACCTCCCTCTGACTGGAGAAAACTTCAGTTAAGTCTCTTCTGTATGTGTTTCCACATTAATCAAAGACAAGGTAACAAAACCAACCAAAGGACAAGAACACTCCCTGGGACAACTTTCTGGTCTTTCTTCAGCACTGTAAGAAAAGGGCTGGGGAGGCTCCCTGGACTACAGGAATTAATTAAGAGAACCATGAAGGCAAATTACAGCCTTCTCTTTGATTAATGTGGAAACAAGTACAAAACTGACTCCCTCTTTGCAGGGTCGTTACAGCTCGTTGCTGAAACAAGCAAGCCTGAAACGGCTTGTTCCAAGAGCCAAAATTAAGGACTAACTTTTGAGACAGGCTACTGTCTCTATGCTGGATTTCAAGACAAGTCAGGCAGGAATATTCTAATTAAACCCTTCATATAAAATTAAAGTTGGAATAAAGAGATATTAAAGACTGATTACTGAGAGATGCTAAATTATACTTAGTAATAATGATGGCTACCCTGGTGCTGTGCTTTACTCCTTGCCAGGCACTGTTTTAATAAGCACTTTACATATATTAACTCCTTTAATCCTTGCAACAATCCTATGAGCAGTTACTGTTATTATGCTCATTTTATAGATGTTGAAATGGAAGCACAGAGAGGTTAAGGGATTTACTGGAAGTTGCACAGCTGGAAAGAGAAAGTGCCAGATTCAGTGCCACATAGTCTGGCTCCAGAGCCTATGCTTTTTACCCACTATTCCATAATACCTCCCAGGCACTTCTTTCATTAAAGTGTGCTCCCTAAAAATTTTCTTCTTCTTCTTGGGTTAGTGTTGTCTAAGTTAAACTCTTCTTCATGAAGGGGTAATATTTTATAAATAAGTTGTAGCCAGACTTCTTTGGGACATATTCATGAGCTATCACTGCCACCTGGTGGCGATATGACTCAATCAGAAATATGTGAAAGTTGGAGGGAAACTGCTGAATAAATGATAATGATGCAAATATACAGCTAAAAAGCAAGAGCAAACAGGACAGTGTTTGGAAAAGACTCATGTCCAGAACTGCTTTGGCTTCTAAAAGATCACTGTGTTTCAACTAATTCTGAGTGCTCCAAGGAGATTAGTTGAAAAGCAGAGATCTCTTTCTTCCTAATTTTAGACGTTTCAAACAATGCTTCTCTCTGAATATGAAGATGATGAAATCAGTAAAGCATAAAGAGGGCTGTTTTCCCAACAGTGATGATGTTTGCCCTGATCCTTTCGGTCTCTCCTAAGTCTACCCTGAGACAACTAATGACAGGAACAAATGGCTGAGATCCAGGGTGCAGTTGATGATCTTGGAAGCGAGTAGGGTCATATGAATCTGACCAGATCTTCACAATACAGAGGTGAGACGTACACAGGCGGAACAATGCTTAATAAATGCTTACTAAGTAAGCCTGAACTCTCTTCTCATAAAGATATTGATCTCTCTTTATTAATAGAGGACACATATCCCTTCAGAGCTCCTGCATCTATTCCATCAAGATTTAGGTCTACAAAAAATAAAATAATGAAACTTAAGATTCTATGAGTTTAAAACTAACTTAAGGTCTGCTTGTTCCATGACATGAGAATAATTTCATCTCCAAGAGCTGATGTCATATTATTTAAAGAAATGAAAACATTCTGTAACTGGTAAAACACTATAAATGTCATGTATAATATTTTTAACAAGTTTATATAGGCAATGTTATAAATAATTCTAACAAGCTGGCAATTTCATTATCACATTTTTTTTTTTTTTTTTGCGGTACGCGGGCCTCTCACTGTTGTGGCCTCTCCCGTTGCGGAGCACAGGCTCCGGATGCGCAGGCTCAGTGGCCATGGCTCACGGGCCTAGCTGCTCCGTGGCATGTGGGATCTTCCCGGACCAGGGCACGAACCCATGTCCCCTGCATCGGCAGGCGGACTCTCAACCACTGTGCCACCAGGGAAGCCCTATCACATTTTTTAATACTAGATTTTTATTAAGCTTTTACAACACTATTCCAGAGCTACTTGTAGGAAGGACAACTAGTAGACAGGTTGTTATCTCATTTCATGGCTGGGAAGGTAAGCTGCCTCTATCAAATGTGACTAAAATTTTGCAGAAAATCATAGAAATCTTTCAGGACGATCCCAGGTCAATAGTCAAAGCAGGTTAGAATTACTTTCCAACGACCCCAGGTGTTAGCCTTACTTCCCTGATGAGATGAAAGTTTAGATCGGTTGGATAGAAAAGAACACCATGCTAGGAGTCCAGCACCTTGATAAACTTATGTCATCTGCCTCAGTTCCCCCTTTTTTTCCACTCCTCAGTAATAACCTCACCTTTCAGAGAATTAAGGAAAAACATACTAATGGCTAGGATGTGAATGTACTGTGTCACCCCTTATTTGTCTGCTTTGGTCAGTGTCTATGCGGCCTACCTGCCCTGGTACTCAGGAGAAAAATAAAGATGGGCTGCTGTCCAAAGTTCCTGATGGCCAGGTGTCTCTCTTCTCCTCTCACGGAGCCATCCACACGCTCATAGCTGTAGCCTTCACACAGAGGGAGAAAACAGAGAAACATTAACCATTTCCAAGTATTCTCTGTGGAATTAAACACTGTCAGCTCAAAACCAAATGCTGATTTGTCCCTTCTCATATACAGGCACGCCCCTACTGTAAGCAACCTTCCTTTGGTTCTGAACAATGTTCTTACACTGCTTTCCTCTGTAACAGCCCCACACCCCAGGTAACTCTTCAGGGGCCTATCTGGACTGTTAAAAGTCTAAAAGTCTTGAGCAATGTAGTGGTCAAGGGATGTCACCTCTATAATCCATGTAGTCTTGGAGAATATCCAACATCTGGGTCATTTGGGAGAAAAGTAAAACTCGATGGCCCCTGGCAAGAAAAAGAAAAGGAAAACTGCCAACTCTGATAGTATTTAAGGTGGGTTTTGCTCAGGTGACACTTACCAAAGAATGCAAGTTTATAAAGAAATGAAATACTGAAGCAGAAATATAAATGTCATAATCATTTACAGAGACTTCTTCAGTAATGCAAAATGCTTTATGTAAGGATATAACAGCACATGTAGCTGTATCCTTAGAGTAGTTCTCAAACTAGAGTGGGGATATTCCCAGGAGCATGTGTCAATGCACCAGAGGGTGTAGGAAGACTGGATAACCAAGACACCTCTTTCTAGGATGTCAAATACTAAATGGAAAGAAATATACGCTTTTATTTTAACAGCAAAATAAAAGATTTGTGAAGAGAAAAATGCAAAATTCAAATGTACAAAAAACAAAAATTGATAACCCTAAAGAGCTTGTGGTTGGCAATCTATAGCTATTCTCTACTTGGGGGTGAAAGTTACTATCCTTTCAATGTATAGCATTATTGGTTAAAAATTCTGAGAAACATCACTTTAGAGAAGCAAGGGGCAGGTGGCATCTCATATCCCATGTGATACATGAGAAAATTTATGTAGGGAGAGGAGAGAGGAAAGGAGGAGGTAAAATGGATTAAGTCAAGAACAAATTCAAGGGAATTCCCTGGCGGTCCAGTGGTTAGGACTCTGTGCTTTCACTGCTGGGGGCCAGGTTTCAATCCCTGGTTGAGGAACTAAGATCCCACAAGTTGCACAGTGCGACCAAAACAAACAAACAAAAAACAAAGTCAAGCTTAGAGCCCCATGCTATCAGCCATTATTTGACCGTCATAGAGAGTGAAGTAAGTCAAAAAGAGAAAAACAAGTATCGTATGTTAACACATATATGTGGAATCTAGAAAAATGGTATAGATGATCTTATTGGCAAAGCAGAAATAGAGACACAGACGTAGAGAACAAACATATGGACACCAAGAGGGGAAAGGGAGGGGTGGGATGAATTGGAAGATTGGGATTGACATATATACACTACTGATACTATGTATAAAGTAGATAACTAATGAAAAAGAATAAAGAAAAAAAAGTTTGTGTAAACAAAGAAGCACAGCACTGTCAAAACAACATTCTCATTAGGAAAACTAATTTAATCTGATTTTGCAATGGGTGTAGATGAACAGTTATGAACAATTCCTTCAAGACTCTAGTCCCACATTGGTAGAAAATGCACTGAACTTAAAATTGAGGACCTCAGTTCTAATCCCATCTCTGTCATTTGCTAGCTGTGGTGGCCTCAGACAAGCCACACAATCTTTGGGCCTGTTTCATCACCTGTGAAAGGAAAAGGTTGGGGAGAAGATATTTATCAGTCCTTCTCCAACACTAAGACACTTAGAGTAGACACATCATAGCCAATAAAATATAGTAAGACATGTAGTTATTTGACTTGCACATTCCTAATGCTGGACAGTTTTGCCAAATCTGAGGTTTTAGGTTGGTTCAGGCCTACTTGGGTCAGTTGTCCCTAAGGGATAACTTTGAAATCCTTGGGAAACTAGGATTTTTCTAGACTCCTCTGTCCCTCTGGGGATCAGGAAGATCAGATACAGGCTGGACACCAGGCCACTGAACACTTAGCGGAAACTTTAGAGGCTCCAGAAGTGACTCGGTCATCCGATGCCCAACTCATGTCTCAGGGAAAGAGTCCCCAAGTTCTCCCTGGGTTCAAACCAAGGCCCACAAGTTAACAGAAGTAAATATTTACTAAGCACTTATTATGTGCCAATTCAATGCAAGGTACCAGCAGGAAATGAAACAAGAAATGCTTGATGTTATCTCTGTCCCTGTGGAACTAAACAATATAGCTGGAGTGAGATGGTTAATATACAGCAATTAACCAGACAGCAGATTAAGGCAGCACATTGCCAAGCACTGGATTAGGATCCTAAGTGCTGTATGAAATCAGGAAAGGAAAGGATGATTATGGAGGGGATGGTGTGGGATGGAATGGAATGGGGGGAGGGGGTTGTAGTTGCAGAGAAGATGGAACCTGAATCAGGGTCTTGAAAAAAGGAGAATTGGGATTAGTCTCAAGAAACCAGTGAGTTGCTCCTTATTCTGGTTTTAACAGTCACCAGCTCAGAGCAGAAAATATGAAACTACCACCTACTTGGAATACAGGAATGCCAGCAGCTTATCCAGCAGGTGAAGTTTCCCACTGGCCTCAATCAGGTGACCTCCAATTTCAAAAGGCTCTGGTTCCACACCTGGAAAAGAAAGAACCCACTGCCCGTAAATGTGTCCCCAGTCAGGGCAGACTGAACAGAAAAGCCGATAGCCAAGGCTACAGAGAGGCCAAGCTCCTTCCAACTGATAAAGGGCCCAAGTCTCATATCTCTTTGAGGTGTTTCATAATTATTTATTTTTTTTTTTAATTTTTTTTTTTTCTTTTTTTTGCGGTATGTGGGCCTCTCACTGTTGTGGCCTCTCCCGTTGCGGAGCACAGGCTCCGGATGCGCAGGCCCAGCGGCCATGGCTCACGGGCCCAGCCGCTCCGCGGCATATGGGATCCTCCCAGACCGGGGCACGAACCCGTATCCCCTGCATCGGCAGGCGGACTCTTAACCACTGCGCCACCAGGGAGGCCCCCATAATTATTTTTTACATGATGATCTCAGCACTGCCTAACATCAATCACAGAGCCTGGCACACCCAATATGCCTAAGAAATATTTACCCAAGGAAGAAACCCACTCTTTAGGAAGCTGAGGCACCAGGGATACGCTAAAGACCAAAGAGACCCAAAATTGAAACCTTCAGGCTCTCACTCTAGAAAACAAATCAAGAAATAGGCTTAGATGTATAAATGAGTCATTCTCGAGGTGGGGATAGTAGAATAACCTGGAGGGCTTCCTTCAAAATCTACATGTTCCCAATGCCCCATCTCTTAAAAAAAAAAAAAAAAAAAAAGCTCTGATATGCACCTAATTAAGATTCTGTGACATTTAAAAACAATTCATACTGCTACTTGGCAAAGACTTCCTTAAGATGACTTGGCAAACCCTCCACACTGATCCTATCAATAACAGAGCCCTCACAGCCACAAAAAGTCTGGAATGGTCCCAAAGGCTACCAATCAGAGTGAATTAAAAAAAAATTTTTTTTGAATGAAAATGAAAACACTACATATCAAAATGTATAGAATGCAACTAAAGTAGCACTTAAGAGGGAAATTTACAGACATCCATAAGATGAAAGGGAAGAAGCAAAGGAGGCTGAGAAGGAGCAGACGTAAGGCAGGTGGAAAAGCGAGAGAAAGTATTGTCCCAGAAGCCAAAGATAAAGGTGTCTCAAGACGCAATCAATTACGTCAAGGTTTTGAGAGGTTAATTAAAATGTGAACTGACAACTATTGGTTGAGCCACTTGGAGACCACTGGTGAACTAGGAATGGTAGTGATAAAAGGCTCAACAAGTGGGTTCAAGACCAAGGGGCATCCAATCATAAAGAAATGATCAGATAATGATTCACTTTGTTATACAGCAGAAACTAACACAACACTGTAAAGCAATTATACTCCAATAAAGATGTTAAAAAAAAAAGAAATGATCAGATAAATTCAGATTATGAGACATCCCATAAAACAACCTGCCCTGATTCTTCAAAACTGTCAATTTCATGAAAGACCAAAAAAAAAGCTGAGGAACACTTCTAGATTACAGGAGAGTAAAGAGAGCCCTCATAGCCACGAAAGGCCTGGAACTGTCCCGAAGGCTACCAATATAAGTGAATTAAATTTTAAAAAATGACAAAAAGGGCTTCCCTGGTGGCGCAGTGGTTGAGAGTCTGCCTGCCGATGCAGGGGACACGGGTTTGTGCCCCGGTCTGGGAAGATCCCACATGCCGTGGAGCGGCTGGGCCTGTGAGCCATGGCCACTGAGCCTGCGCGTCCGGAGCCTGTGCTCCACAACGGGAGAGGCCACAACAGTGAGAGGCCTGCGTACCACAGGAAAAAAAAAAAAAGACAAATGCAATGCAGGATCTATGACTAGATCCTGAATTTAAAAAAAAAGACAGACATGAGACAGATTTACAGGAGAGAAGCATACACATTATTTCCCATAAGTTTTTACATGACACAGGGAGCTCTCCTAAGGAAATGAAGAAAGACCCAGAAAAGTGGCAAAATTTAAATGCTTTTCTATTGTGCTGAACAAAGAGAGGCAATTGTGAAAAAGGAACCACACTACGTGGGAAAGGCTAAGGAGAATGAGAATTGTGTTTAACAAGGCCTATTTGTACAGAATTCTCTCATTCTCCAATTTCTGCCCTTGAGTATAACCATGTCACTCTCCTCCCAGCAAAGGGAGGAGGTCTTCATGGTGGGAGGGGATGGGGGATGGATATGTTATCCTTTCTGCGCCTGCTGTTTTGGGGGTTGGATTGTTTGTTTCGTTTTTGCTGTTGTTTCTTTTTTAAGTGTCCTTAGCTCAAAACAATAAAAAAATGTAAATTAGATAATGTCACTCCCTCTGATTAAAATTCTCCTGTGTTTTCCCATTGTATCTAAAATAAAAATAAAATTACTTTAAAAAAAGAAAAGAAAAATGAAGTCAAAAGGGATGTTTAGGAGACAATTGAAGAAATCTGAATATGAACAATACATGAGATAACATCAACATAAAAAATTAACAGGAGAAAATGGGGGAAAATAGACAGTAAATATAGGCAAATCTTTTGAAGAATTTTGCTGTGAAGTTGGCCACAGAAATGACAACAAAAAGTAATGTGAGAAAAAAGGGCACTGCCTCACCATCAAATAAATATGGGTGATCCACACACTTTCGAAGCTGGGACAAGACATTCTGAAGTTTAACTTTCTTTGCCATCTCATTTTCAAACACATCTGAAATTTAAAAGAGAGAGAGAGAGATGGACTACTGGACAACAACAGAAAAAACCCTGTAAGTTTCCATACATAACCTTACTCATTTCAATAATATATCTTTCAAACCTGTATTAACTTCCCAAATTTCACTGAATCGCATTAAGAATTAATAGCACATCGATATAACGTTTTCTTAACCATCACCTTGTTTCAAGAAGGAAGCCTAACTATAAAACAAAATCAGGGGGTACTTTGTTACTCTTTTGCAGAATTCTAAATTTCACTCTTCAACTGCTATTCTGGAGCCAAGGGACAAAACAGTGCAAATTGAGAGACCTGTCTATTCCTATCTCTCCCTTCCCAGTCCCGATTCCTTCCAGATAGTATTGGATTGGCCAAAAAGTTCATTCGGGTAACGTCTTACAGAAAAACCCAAACGAACTTTTTGGTCAACCCAATATGATTTATCCGAAACATTTTGCAATGTGTTAAATATGTGTCAGGATAGGAAAATGAAAGGCATGACTGGGACACCTAGAAGAGTTTGCTTAACTAAAGGCAATAAGGAAAACCAGGAGCAGGGGGATGGGGAGGAAATTTCACAAATGCAACAACCAATAAAGTCTGAGTTATATTAAAGATACTCTGCAGCGGACCCGAATATTATTCAGAATACAAAATTCCATCCCATGTGCTTGCTATACAAAGCGAGTGTGATTATAAAATATTTCCTTGCATGCAAATCACATCCTCATTTAGTTTCTAAATGGACAAGTGCCCTCTGATTACCTAGGTCTTTCATCAAAATGGCCTTGTAGTATTTTTTCTGCAGTGCTGACATGCCATGGTATATCACTACTTCTGTCTTCTTGGGAAGCTCTGTGGCTACCTCAGCTTTCACTCGCCTCAGCAGAAATGGCTGCAAGAGTTTGTATAGTTCACTTGCTGTATGAGGGAAAGACACACACACACAAGTAGTGTGGGACAAAAGCAAGACCAAGGCAATGAATTACTGGAGAACATACAACAGCTTCTTTTTGTTTCTCATTTTCATGCCAATTCTGGGTTCTAGGCCAGCACGGTAATGTTTCATAGTATTTCTTCCTTCATTGGGCTCTTCTTTCCAACTCCTTCTGATTCTTACTAATAATCTCATTTGCATAGAGCTAGTCTGTTTCCAGGATACTTCTGCATTTGATCAGCATAACAGCTCAGAAATGTACGGCAATAGGTAATATTGTCTCTATTTGTATAACTAAGTTAAGCGAAGCTCAGAGGAATTAAACCCCTTATCCAAAGTCACACAGCTGGCTCTAATGTTGCTAGCACTCAAACTTAGTTCTTTGACTTCAACGCCCTTGTTCCTTCCCCAGCTGTCATGAACTTCGAAAACTAGCCTAAATTGGAATTCCACTGCATGTAGGATTGCCAGATATGGCAAATAAAAATACAAGTGCCCAGTTAAATTTGAATTTGATAAACAAATAATTTTTTTTAATATCAGTATGTCCTGTGTAATATTTGACTGGGTGTCATATATTTTATCTAGCAACCCTAAACATGGGAACAATCAGAGCAGGCTCCCCAGGTAAATTTCAGCCTGTGGTGCGGGGATCTCTGCTGTGAGGAGCCTTTCCAACTCACACTCACCTAGTACATACATACCCACTAGTTGGCATGCCTACCACTTGCTTTGAATAATCATCCTGGGATAATATCACAGAGATAGACAGACAATCCTATGAGGCAGGGGGGCAAAGGTGCAAGAGGAAGAAGACTATGAATGGTGACTGTACAAACAAGGAAGGCTTCCCCCTGTACTTCTACCACCATCCATCCCAGACTTCTGGTTTTGGTGCAGTGTTAAAAGAAACACCAGTGCTGTGGAATGCTGAATGACAGTTTCAGACTATAGCGCCTGCATACTTTTCTGCCTCAGGAAGTAGCACGAGAAGTTAACAATGTCCTTATAGAAATTACACATTGGAAAAAAAAGGTCTGCAAATCAGCAAATATTATTTCTTCTGAAAATGACCCAAATAAGCACGATTATAGAATCATGTTAACAAACGAGTAAGAGAGTCATGAATAGCAGGAGCTGGGAACAACAGCAGGAGGGCTCTGACATCACCTTATCTTTGTGCAGCTCTGTATCTCCCCGGAAGGTATCCTCTGGTTATCGATTCTCTTTCTTTTCTATCTATAACCCTTATGCACTAGGGAAGTCTCTGGGCCAGACCTCTTGGGCATGATTTGTAAGAATGGAACTTACCTGACTCAGACTCTTTCTCAATATCCTGGTAACGCTGAATGAAATCTTCCACCTGCTCCTTGGAAAAGACATCAGGCTCCACAAAACTGAGGAGAGAGTAGAGCTCTCGAAGGCTGTTCTGGATGGGAGTTCCGGTCAACAGGAGATTGAAGACGACTGAAAACTCAAATATATAAATAAATAAAGTGAAAAATCCATAACCCTGGAAAGCAAGACTGAGTTACCCATCACAGCCTTTACAAAGAGAGGCATGATTTAATGAAATGACTAAAGGGACATGAAATCAGAAGGCTCAGGTTCAAAATGTATATAACTGTTTGATGTAGGAAATAATACCTCTTCAGTTTCAACTATAAGAAAGGATAATAATCCTGTGAAGGAGATACCATTATAAGGTAAGTAAAATCACATTTTGAATGCTAAAGTACTGCATGAGTATTGAATATGGGTACTGTTATTCAATCTATGTGGGCATTCAAGCACACAGCATATACCCAAGCAGTTTGAGAAGCCCAAAGCAATAGCAGCAGGACCCACCACTACAAGCAAGAAGCAAGAAGATCTCTTTTAAAAGAATGTCCTTTTGTAAAACTTTACAAGTGCAGCCAATGCAAGGCATCAAGACTTCTGGACATTTCTGGACCATATAGAGTCCAAAATGGAAACAAACTCTTTAAATTTTGAGCAAGAGATGGGAACACCAAGAATAACAGACTAATGAAGTAAAGGTTAGGAAAAACAATAACATCAGATATTAGGTAAAGCAAAGGACAACTCTGAACTAACATTAACAAGAACTTAGACCACTTGAGTTAAATAATACAGCACAAAAAGAAAGCCATATCCTATGTATATATGTTAAACATCAAAATACATTATGTATGAGTGTATGTATCTATATAGATACACATACACACTGCACTTTGATATTTAAAGTAATATATTTTTATTTTTTAAATAATATATATGCATATTTATGTTTGGGTATACACAGCACTGCAAAGGATGTGGCAGCATATACACCAAATATTAACATATGCAGTGGAGTAGGATTTTTGGTAGCTTTTACTTTTCTTCTTGTGTTTCTATATTTTGATTTGGGAGGGGGTCATAAGAAGATACTGCTTTTGGGAATTCCCCAGCGGTCCAGTGGTTAGGACTCTGTGCTTTCACTGCCAAGGGTGCAGGTTCAATCCCTGGTCAGGGAACTACGATCCCACAAGCCACACAGTGCAGTCAAAACTTAAAAAAATAAAATTAAATCAAATTTAAAAAAGGAGACAATGCTTTTGAAATAAGAAAAGGTGATAAATGAAACGACACAATCAATTAAAATTGATTTCAAAATCTTTTTTTTGGGGGGGGCACTCTCGTTTCTTTTTAAATTGTCTAATCAATGTCCATTCATGCCTACTCTGCTTGTAGGACAGTGTTTTCATAGTAGTTCAACAATAAAAATTTCCAATAACCAAATCACATTTTAAAAATATGTGCTCACCAAGCAAAGAACTAAAGTGACCAAAATAATGAGGTCAACAAAGATAATCAAGGTTGTCAGTCACTAAAATCAACTTACACTATCACATGAGTTAACATTTTTATTCAAAGCAGTGTCCATTTTGGCATCAAAACTTATACTCGGGAATAAAAAAAAAAGAAGTCCAGAGATGGGGCTTCCTTGGTGGCACAGTGGTTAAGAATCTGCCTGCCAATGCAGGGGACATGGGTTCAAGCCCTGGTCCAGGAAGATCCCCCATGCCTCAGAGCAACTAAGCCTGTGCGCCACAACTACTGAGCCTGTGCTCTAGAGCCCGCATGCCACAACTACTGAAGCCCACATGCCTAGAGCCCTTGCTCTGCAACAAGAGAAGCCACTGCAATGAGAAGCCCGTGCAATGCAACAAAGAGTAACCCCCAGTTCACAGCAACTAGAGGAAGCCTGCACGCAGCAACGAAGACCCAACGCAGCCAAATACAAATAAATTTATTTAAAAAAAAAAGTCCAGAGGCAATCTGTTTGTGTACAATATTTTGTAAACATTTTTGTATAAAATATTTTGCAAATATTTTCTACATTATTAAATATTCTGCATAATTTTTCATGGCAGCCTTACTTTGTAAGTGTACTGTATGCGTATAGCAAAAATTGTATAACCGATTCCTTATATTCACATTTAGGTTGTTTCCAACTTTTACAAACAAGCTCAAAACAACATTAGGAAGGAGGAAAAGGCAGTACCCTTCTCCCCACCAATCAATAAATGTGAGTATTCAGATATAGAGAGCAGACTTGTGGTTGCCAAGAGGAAGGGGGATAGGGGAGGGATAGACTGGGAGTTTGGGATTAGCAGATACAAACTATTACACATAGAATCGATAAACAACAAGTTCCTACTGCATAAAACAGGGAACTCTATTCAATATCCTGTAATAAACCATAACGGAAAAGAAAAAAAATTAAAATTATTAAAGTGAGTGTTTTTTTCTGACCAACTAGTTGTCTGCAATTCAAACCTCACCTAAAAAGGAGTACTTAGATGATGCAGAACAATTTCCTCACTTAGCCCCTCTGAGCCTTAGTTTCCTTATGAGTAAGAAGAAAAGGCTCTGGAGCCGGCAACAGACTTTAGCTTCCCCGACTCCAAGCTCAGGGTCCTTTTACTACACCCGCTTTTCTTCTCCCATTGTAAATCAGTTAACTGGCATGGTAGTTTATGAAGCAGTCTCTTATAAGGTTAGGCGCCAGGATATGACAACCTCTTGGGAAAGAGATACTGTTATGAGTCCCTAAAAAGAACATAAAGGACACTATAGAGCAGAGGGGCCCCCACTAAGGGACAGCAATCTTTGAGATTGTGCTAATAATAGACAGTGGCCATATCTGCATTAACACTAAAAACTGCAACTTTTAGCCAATAAATATAGAATTAAAATCTAAGACTTTCTCCAAAAGACCTCTAAATTTATTAATTGATCTATTTTAGGATAGGGACCAAAATTCAGTGACGGTCCCAGACATTCACACGTGGGGGTCTCCTGAACGAACAAGCCTTTACTAGGTCAACAAGGAGAAGGGCACTTCATACTCATAAGCTGTTCCACTGGCTCCTCAGAAAAGAGGGCATATCTAGGGCTACAATGACATGTCTCATCTACTTTGCAGGAATGATGCCAGAGATTAAGAGAATGGAATAAGATCAAGGGTGTCATATTCAAAAGTATGACAAAGACAGGAGAGATTGGAGGGACTATTCAACGGTGTGAAATCAGTCTCTTCATGACTCCGTGAACTGTCAAATTTTTTAAACAGGTAAATGGGGGAGGGGTACAATATGTCAGATATTTTGTTACTGCAGACAGAAAAACTACAGTAAGATTATTTTTAAAGAAACTGCCTCTTTGAAGAAGATCAAAAAGACAGTTGAAACATTTCCAAAAATACAATGTATTTTCCTGGGGTAGAGTCTTACTCATTTGATAACCAGATTTTAGTAAACACCTCCTGTGTAAAAGACAAGAGGAAGAAGTTAAGCCATATTAAGTACTACTTCTGTCACCATAAATGTTCACTGAGCCCTGTAGAAATCTCACTGAAAAAAAATATTTCAACTGAATTGGCTCTATACAGGACTAAACAATTTTTTTTTTTGCGGTATGCAGGCCTCTCACTGTTGTGGCCTCTCCCGTTGCAGAGCACAGGCTCCGGACGCGCAGGCTCAGCGACCATGGCTCATGGGCCCAGCTGCTCCGCGGCATGTGGGATCCTCCCAGACCGGGGCACGAACCCGCGTCCCCTGCATCGGCAGGCGGACTCTCAACCACTGCGCCACCAGGGAAGCCCCCTAAACTAATATTTTTTAAAAGGGAGTTATATAAAAGCTAAGAGTATCCTGGGAGTTTACCTCTGAAAGTGTCTTATGCAGCAAGGAGCTTTGGTTTTTCAACCTGTGAGCTTCATCCACAACAAGAACGCTCCAAGGGAAGCTGTGAGGGAAAAATCCAAGCTTTCAGTTTTATGTAACTCAAACATATATCTCACAACCAAAAGTCTTACTATAAAACCATGACTCTTGCTGGGAAGACTAATAGCAAGTCCATTCTATTAGAAACACACCCAAATTGCCTTCTTATCTTAGAGCTAATCATGTACATAAGACAATCTGGATAAGGTAGTAAAATTAAGGAAATTTATGGGAAAGATCTATGCATTGAAAGCAGAAAGAAAGGAGTCAGAGACATAAAGCAAAAGAAAACGCTTATGACCACCTACTATGTGCCAGACACTCAGCTTGGGGCTTGAGGTATGTTATTTAAACCAAAAATATAAAGTGAGCAAACATTATTGTGCACATTTTACCAACACAGAGACTAAAGCTCAGAAAGGTAGATGACTTGGTCAAGGTCATAAAGCTAGTATGAGGCAGAACTGGGATTCAGACCCAGAAGAAAAGCCAAGAGACAGTGGTGTCACGGTAACTAAAAAAGTATGATTTTAAGATGGGGATGTGGTGAACAGGATCAAATATTACAGACAGTAGGATACATCATTGGCTCTGTTAACGTGGCAGTCATTGGTAGCTGTGCCAGAGCACTTCTGCAGCATAATAGTTATGACCACAAACTCACAAGAGGTTGTAGTCATAAAAGCACATCCTCTGCATATACTCCTGGGAAGCTGTTTTTCCCACCAAAAAATTTCAAAATATGGAAATATATGTATGTATGAATATGTTCCAAGCTCCATTATTTAAAACAGCAAAAAATTGAAAATAATAATAATAGGTCCAATAATGGGTGACGAAATACAGCATTTTAAATGATAAATATGATTATGTTATAATATAAAGGCCTATATAACTAAAAAAGGTATTATATATCTTTTTCACAAATGTGAAAACCATGCAAAAGATAATAAAGTGGAAGTTATAAGGTTTTAACTTTTTTTTCATTTGTAAGTATTCTGTACTGCCATTACATTATTTTTATACTTAAAAAACTTAACATATATACAAGTAAAGCAGAATATTGGGAAGACAGTAGGTATGGAAATAAAAATCCCTCAAATATTAGAGGAAGATATTGAGCAGAGGTTGGCCTTATGAGGAGGAAGCCTTCTTCCTCTGAGGCCACAAAGAAAATCCAAAAAACAGGTAAAAATCCAGCAGAAATTGGGATCATTCCTGCTGGGTAGCAGGACCAGGGGCTGCACTGAAGGATAACAAAGAATAAGAGTGCAACTGATGTTGGACACTGGTCATGAGACAAGGTGTGAAAGCAGCTGTAATACAGTGCCTGGCTCCTGTTTGAATTACCATTCAAAATAAATTACGTGTTAATCTATTAAGATTATTATGGTATTATTAAGGTACTAAGAACTAGATATTCAGGTTTTTACACACCGCAAGCATCCAATAAAAAGTGTATTCAATGAAACAGACTTCAGGGAGGTGGATCTGGGCTCAGTGAAAGAAGGAGGTCAAGTCACTCATCAAAGGACACGCCAAGGGATGTTCCCTGGAGAGGATGAGGCAGAGGGAATTCCAGCACTGAACAGAAAGTAGGACAAAGTAACTTCTAGTCCCCTTGATCCAAAGATTTTGTAAGTCTGCTGTCAAAAAATGTTCCGATTTTTCACATTGTTACATGCACAGTCTCAGCTCTCTATGATAAGCCTCTTTAGGGCAAAGATTACATTACACTCCCTGGCTGTTCTCAGAGTGTGCAGTATAGTAATACAAAGTAAAACCTTGCCAAATACATGAACCTAGTTGCAGGGCAGGAATAAAGAGGCAGACATAGAGAATGGACTTGAGGACATGGGGTGGGAGGGGGAAGCTGGGGTGAAGTGAGAGTAGCATTGACATAATATACACTACCGAATGTAAAATAGTTAGCTAGTGGGAAGCAGCTGCATAGCACAGGGAGATCAGCCTGGTGCTTTGCGATGACCTAGAGGGGTGGGATAGAGAGGGTGGGAGGGAGGCTCAAGAGGGAGGGGATACGGGGACATGTGTATGCATATGGCTGATTCATTTTGGTGTACAACAGAAACTAACACAGTACTGTGAAACAAATACACTCCAATAAAGATTTATTAAAAAAAAGAATAAATCCGTGTTCTCAGAGTTCATACTAAGTAAACATTATAGATGTCTCTTTATTATTTATGTTCTTAAATTCACCTGGAATGGATTGAAGGCAGATGATCTAATATAGAAAGACTGTACTTCTGCTGAAAATGTGAAACTCCAGTGCACCTAGATACTTTGTAAAGCTCTCTTATAAAGAAGCTCCCCAGCACTGAGTGGTGGGTTTGGATGTCTGCTCTGCCATTTACTAGCAATGTGCCCTGGGATGGGTCACCTAATCTCTTACCTTTCTCATCTATAAAACAGATGATAATACCCACCTTAGGGTTTTCATGAAGATTAAATAGGATAATTTATGTAAAGTACCCAATAATATCTATCTCCCAATCTTCTTGTCTTTTGAGACTTCCAATATATTGCCTTGTTTTATGGATATCTCTACCCTTCTTACCCCTCTACTGGAGTTTATGTCCTCTTAGCATCACTCTATGGTTTACTTTCCTGGTATTGCTGATAACTCCCAGAACAGTGTCTTTCCAGGGGACAGATCTTCAATAAATATTAAGTTGGATATTAATAATAAAAAAGAAGTGAGAGGGAATGCATACCCTTTTCCTAAGAAAAGTAAGGTAATATGCTTACTTAAATGAAACTTAAGTGAAACAAAACACTAGATGGAAGTCATGAAATCTATGACTGATCCTTTAGTGTTTCAAAATAAGATGAAAATAAAAATCCAACTCAGAAGAACCTGGATAGGAAATCACATTCAAAATATTGATAAAGCACTTTGAAAAGTTTCCAAATATTAAAGACGCAAACCCCACCTAACCATGTCATAACTACACATGCTATGGAGAATGAAACTCTGTCAACATAACTTCTTATTCACCTAAAACTAGCTCTTGTTTGATTTACATGGTGACTGTTGTCTTAACCACATACTGCAACACCTCATCCCTATTGCCAGGTAGTACTAAGAGTTACATCTACGTTTCCCGTACTTCACGAGCTGAGGAGAGGCCTGAAAGCCAATTCACTGGAAAGAAGTATACTTAAAAATCCCTTTCTAAAAAGCTAATTTTATAGCACTCACTGCTCTTTTAGGATACTTCCAGGAAAAGGCTCAAATAATTCACCTGCTGTGTTGTAGTAAAATCTCCACACTGCAGTCCTGAAAGGTATTTGTGCAAGTTGTGATGTAAAGAATCTAGTATCTATTAACCACCCACCACTATACCTTATCTTATTTAATCCTCACAACAAACATCCAAGGTAAAAATTTCATTATCCCCATTATACAGATGAAGAAGCTGAGGTTCACAGACGTTAAGTAATGAACCCAAAGATTTACACCTAATGAGTAGGGGGTTAGACTGTAAGACTCCTGCCACGCCGCACACCAGATAATACTCGTGGATGACACATAAGGAAAAAACACGAAGTGCTAAAATGTGAAGTAAAGACATGACTTCCACGATATATTTAAGACAATTTTTGAAGTAGTGCAACATACTCACGACTTTAGAAATGATGCATCTTTCAAGCAAATCTGAAAAATTAAGGAAGACACATTACAAAGGCTGATATTGATATAACTCTGATATTAATAAGCTAGCTTTTTATTAACTCTCCTAAACTACAGGATTTAGCTAAGTCTTATTCATTCACTACGTAAGAAATTCTGAGCATAACTTCTAAGTAGCACCATCTTACAGACAAACAAAGGGAGGCATGAATGAGTGGAAGGTCTTGCTTACAGTGACCTGGACAGTCTTAGCTTGAAGAACAAGGACTTAAACAGGGACTGGAACTCAGTGTCTGGAACTAAGTGTCCTCCTTTCCCACCCTCCAGTAACAAGAGATGATGCCTCAGCCCTAAAAACCCTTTCCCCTGCCTGCCTGCCTCCTTCTACTCATTGGCCAGGAGGCAGCTCAAGTAGTACCTACCTGGGAAGCCTTCCCCCTTGATCCACCAGGACAGAGAGGGAGAGATAGCTAACTAACTTGGAGCACAATGGTCTTTCACTTCCTTTGCTCACATCCTCTCTGTAAGAATCTAATAAAAGTAGACCTTCTTCTCAGAACAATATGAACCCTCAAAAAAAAATTAAATATAATTCCAGTAGATTCTACAACTTCTAAGGTCCCAGGTTAAGAGTTCTGGCTGTAGAAAAACAGATACCTCATAGGTAGTTAGCAGCACATGAAAACGTGACTCCTGCCTTAGGTCTTGCTGTAGGTGGGCTCTCTCCTCCTTGTCACCTGAATATGTTACACAGGAAAGACCTGGAGCAAATCTGAATCCAAGAAAAGAGGTAGATGAACACAAACACAGAGCCATGGAAAAGGGGTGCACGTCTGGAAAATTACTTTTCATGGAAGGATTGCAGATGTGCAGACCCCAGGATGCCCTGCAGTCAGAATGAGTCCTGGGACCCTGAAATCTTACCTACAGTAATGGGTAAACCTAAGGGTAAGTCCCTGTGTGAAGAGGGAGACGTGTCAGATAAACATCTAAAAGGGTCTTGTGTTAACTGTAAAAAGAAAACTATTTTTCCACATTTGTTACTTCCTATGAAGTGTCACTATATCACTATGAAAAAGATGGTTTCTTCCTTAGTTCAGCAAAATTTACTAAAAATGAGTACTGACCTTCAAATTGACAAAAGGTAACAATAACATCCATTGGACCCTCCCCCATCAGATCCTCAGTCTCTACCTACACTGCCTCATGTCAGAGTTTTCTGGAAGAAATAAACTCACTGCTTAGGACAATATGTTGTTTTATCATATTTAACATAGCACCTAGAAAACAAAACCTTAATGTGAAAGATAAAATTTCAGCCACATCTACTCTTGTACCTCTCTATCTCTTCTTTCCAGTTGCTCAAAACAGACAAGGGACAAAGAATCAGAAATGGTCCTTCATCATTTAATCTTCCTGCCAAGTAAACGAAGAGAGCAATAGTCTGGAACACAGAAAAGGAAGGCATTTTTGACCATATTTCCACATGAGAAACAATGATAAAGTTCCCACAACCTTTTAGAGAACACTTACAATTGCATCAAAAATAATAAAACACAAACACAAATTGTTGTAGAAGACTTGCTTTACAAAAAACAAAAATAATATACAATCCTCCACACATTAGGAGAGTCACCCATTCCTAGAGTGAAATCAGGTAAGCCTCAATATGACTGCCAAAGAAATTTATGGTACTCAATTACATCAATAGTCAACAAGCAATGGTACTCAAAATTTACGTAACTGAACCTTTTATACAAAGGAAAACATCAGGAAAGACAATAGAAATCAGTGAAAACAATGCAAATGATGCATAAGGTCAGGAATGCTCTAAAAACATAAGGTAAGAAGTATCAAGACTTGACTGCAAAGAGGCCCAACCATGTGGTGGCCTCTTGCTGTTGTCCAGGATCTCCTAAGAGATGATGTTTTCCTTCCTCCCTCCATGTGCATTGATGGTGCACCTTCTATTTACTAGGCACTATTCTGAGCTCTGGTATATAATTAACAGTGAACAAAACAAACAAAACTCTTAGTTCTCCTGGGGCACACATTCTAGTGAGGAAAACAAACAATAATATAGCCTCATAAACTCAGGTCAGGGTCTAAACTAAAAATCTTTGTAAAGCCCAATAGCCTATTTTAGGATATAGCTATACACACTTTTGAGCTTTTAAATTTTTCTTTAAAAGGTTGCTGTGATATATAGAGAAAATAGCACTCTTTTATAAAACAAAAAGTTTGAGGGCCCACCATCCCCAATGGCTGAACTGTTTCTTAGAAAAATCTATCCTAAGGATATAATCCAAAATCCTAAAAAAGCTATACAAGTCCAAAGCTGTTCACAGAGAGGTTAATTTAAATATCACAAAAGAGGGGAACTCTCCATTCCTCATTTGTAGAACATTCAAGTAAATTATGATCAATTCTCTTGATGGACCATTATGCAGCCAATAGAAAATAATCACAGTGAAGAATATAAAATATAAAGAATATAAAATGGAAAATAACAATGACTATTAGATTAATAAAATGCAAACTATATGTGCACTATAATTTCAACCATGTAAAACACATATTGCTATTCATGATTATGGCTAGAGTGCTATGGTTATGGGTTTTAACTGATACTACATTAATTTCATAATGGAAATATTTTTCTTTTTTAACTACCCATGGCTTCCCAGCCCAGATTGTGCCCAGACAACCACCCAGTAAGTATTTACTGAATTAAAATCATTCTGTTTAGTTTTTGCTGAAGACGCTATTTAGAGAAAATTTATCTTTTATTATCTTAAACCAGCTATCTACAAATTTGGATTCACTAGCAGATTCTTCCCAACATTTAAGAAAGAAACAGTAACAACTCTATAAAAAATCTTACATAAATCTGAAAAGGAAGGGATACTTCTCAACTCAACTCACTTTATGAAGCCAGATTTACCCCAATACGAAAACCATACAAAGACATTACTCAATGCAAAATTACACATATGCAAAAATTCTAAACAAAATTTTAGTAAGATGAACTTGGAGGTGTGATTTTTAGGGCACTTAAAGTAGAGCTATATGAACAACCTGGGAAAGGCAAAGGACAAGTGGAATTTGCTGGCTCTGAATGAAGTCTGGGCGATTCCAATGTCCATGGCACAGGAGACTGCAAAGCGGGCTCTGTACCTGAGTACAAGAGTCCGTTAGCCTCCCTCCCAGAAACACTGGGAAACTTACCTTTGTTCCATAGCTCTCAGTTCAGGAATATACTAGAACCAGAATTATTGCCTGAGACACCTGAGGGTAATAAATGAGGTACCTGGGGCTACCATGCTCAGAGGTCATACTGTATCCTGAATAACCCAAAGATTGATGAGGTACACCTGGATTCGATTAAGGCGTCTCCAACATATGGCCAGCCTAGACTCTGAGCAGAACTGCTCCATCTGGATGTTTATGGATGTGAGGTTAGAGGGGGCAGGTTAAGCTTCTAAAAGGATGAATGAGAACTTTACTCACTCTGTGGGTTCACTGATGAAACCTTTTTGGAATCAACAAACCTACAGTTCCATGGTTTCTGCTCAAGTTGCCTCTGCTGTGTATCCTGACTGCACTGACTTTCTTTGGTACTTTATAGATGAATAAACCTTGTGTGATGAACCCAAGGAGTATCTGTGTCTGGACTTTTCATCAATCCAAGCCTACCACTGACATCTGTCAACATGAGCTGTATTGGTGATCATCCTACTGGAAGCATCAATCTCAACATGCAACCTGCTAATCAATGCCCAAGGAAGCCACATCTAACTCTCCAGGTGTCTAGACTATATCCTACAGTTAGATGGCCAAGGCATTTTGGAAAACACAGAGTATTTCCTCTGTACTTCTGTAGCATGGCAGAGAAATGGGAATTAGCCCCACCACTCACTGATGAAGAGAGACTAATATGAGAAATGATCCAGTTATCTTAACTAGATAAAATATTACTAAGGGGCTTCCCTGGTGGTGCAGTGGTTGAGAGTCCGCCTGCTGATGCAGGGGACACAGGTTCGTGCCCCAGTCCGGGAAGATCCCACATGCCGCGGAGCGGCTGGGCCCGTGAGCCATGGCCACTGAGCCTGCGCGTCCGGAGCCTGTGCTCCACAACGGGAGAGGCCACAACACCGAGAGGCCCGCATACCGAAAAAAAAAAAAAAAAAAAAAAAAAAAAAAAAAAATATATATATATATATATATATATATATATTACTAAGGAGGGCAGAGTCGATTTGATTCCTAAGACAGGTATATTTGCTTTATATAGAGAAAAACCCTGCCCATTAATTGTAATTCTATATGTCAAGGGATAGATAAAATATAGGTAGTGACACAGTTCAAAACCATCCCCATGGGCTTCCCTGGTGGCGCAGTGGTTGGGAGTCCGCCTGCTGATGCAGGGGACACAGGTTCGTGCCCCAGTCTGGGAAGATCCCACATGCGGCAGAGCGGCTGGGCCCGTGAGCCATGGCCGCTGAGCCTGCACGTCCGGAGCCTGTGCTCCACAACGGGAGAGGCCACAACACTGAGGGGCCCGCGTACCACAAAAAACAAAACAAAACAAAACAAACAAACAAAAAATCCCCATCATGAGAAAAGTCAAGTCCAACGTCATGATATCTTAACAAAGGTTCAGGCATTTTACCTCTTAGTATAAAAATACATACCAACAGCTGGCAGCTAAAGATAGTAATGAGTCATGAGGAGGTACTTCAGTAGAGGTGAACAGTACTTACTCCACAGTAACATACCTGGCAGGTCTTACCCAAGCCCATCTCATCTCCCAGTATGCAGCCATTCTGACAATGGAAGCGTTGGGCTAGCCAGTTGACTCCCTCCAGCTGATAAGGGCGTAGATGGATCCCTAGAAATAAAAAAAGCAGCAAGTCCAAAGAGCAGACATTTAAGCATACACACAGGCTATGCTTAAGACTTTGACTAAAGAACACAGCCTAAATTCCCATACCCCAAACCTTACTGGCCATATTCTTTGCTAAGAAGTTACAGATATGCAAATATTTGCTGACTTCCAAACTACTTTTTGAGCAGACTTAATCACCACTATAATCAAAGCTCTAAAACAGCCTGTCAGTGTTACAGGATCCACTTGACAGTTGAGGAAGTCAGCCTGGGATTTGGCCTCTAGACTGTCTGAGTCTCAGGCCAGTGTCCATTCTAGGAAATGAGGCTTTACTGATGTGATATAACAGCAAACAACACATGGACTGTACATGTCTCTGCTTGCTTAATTGCAATGATGTAAATTTGCCCTCAGGTGCTAAAGAAAAAAAATCAAAACAGGACTAGATTAAATCATGCTTCAATCAAGAAGCAGTGCTGGGCTCTTCAGGGGAAGATGGCGGAAGAGTAAGACACAGAGATCACCTTCCTCCCCACAGATACACCAGAAATACATCTACACGTGGAACAACTCCTACAGAACACCTACTGAATGCTGGCAGAAGACCTCAGACCCCCCAAAAGGCAAGAAACTCCCCACGTACCTGGGTAGGGCAAAAGAAAAAATAAACAGAGACAAAAGGATAGGGATGGGACCTGCACCAGTGGGAGGGAGCTGTGAAGGAGGAAAGGTTTCCACACACTAGGAAGCCCCTTCGAGGGCAGAGACTGCGGGTGGCGGAGGGGGAAAGCTTCGGGGTCGCGAAGGAGAGCACAGCAACAGGGGTGCAGAGGGCAAGGTGGAGAGATTCCCGCACAGAGGATTGGTGCTGACCAGCACTCACCAGCCCGAGAGGCTTGTCTGCTCACCCGCCGGGGTGGGTGGGGCTGGGAGCTGAGGCTCAGGCTTCGGTCCAAGCGCAGGGAGAGGACTGGGGTTGGCGGTGTGAACACAGCCTGCAGGGGGTTAGTGTGCCACGGCTAGCTGTGAGGGAGTCCGGGAAAAAGTCTGGACCTGCCAA
This sequence comes from Mesoplodon densirostris, assembly GCF_025265405.1. Lineage (NCBI taxonomy): Eukaryota > Metazoa > Chordata > Mammalia > Artiodactyla > Ziphiidae > Mesoplodon > Mesoplodon densirostris. The sequence continues at coordinate 109,048,936 of NC_082662.1, read as the reverse complement.
AGAGGCAACAGACTTTTCCTTCCCTCTTTGTTTCCTGGTGCACGAGGAGAGGGGATTAAGACTGCTGCTTAAAGGAGCTCCAGAGACGGGCACGAGCCGCGGCTAAAAGCGCGGACCCCAGAGACGGGCGTGGGACACTGGGGCTGCTGCTACCGCCGCCAAGAGGCCTGTGTGCGAGCGCAGGTCACTGTCCACAACCCCCTTCCGGGGAGCCTGTGCAGCCCGCCACTGCCGGGGTCCCGGAATCCAGGCACAGCTTCCCCGGGAGAGCGCACAGCGCACCTCCGGCTGGTGCAACATCACGCCGGCCTCTGCCGCCGCAGGCTCGCCCCCAACTCCATACCCCACCCTCCTCCCGGCCTGAGTGAGCCAGAGTCCTGGAAGCGGCTGCTCCTTTAACCCCTGCCCTGTCTGAGAGAAGAACAGACGCCCTCCAGCGACCTACACGCAGAGGCAGGGCCAAATCGAAAGCTGAGACCCGGGAGCTGTGAGAATGAAGAAGAGAAAGGGAAATCTCTCCCAGCAGCCTCAGAAGCAGCAGATTAAAGCTCCACAATCAACTTGATGTACCCTGCATCTGTGGAATACATGAATAGACAACGAATCATCCCAAATTGAGAAGGTGGACTTTGAGAGCAAGATTTATGATTTTTTCCCCTTTTCCGCTTTTTGTGAGTATGTATATGTATGCTTCTGTGTGAGATTTTGTCTGTACAGCTTTGCTTCCACCATTTGTCCTAGGGTTCTATCCGTCCGTTGTTTTTTTTAAAATTTTTTTCTTAATAATTATTTTTTATTTTATCTTACTTTATTTTATTTTACTTTATCTTCTTTCTTTCTTTCTTTCTTTCTTTCCATCCTTCCCTCCTTTAGACAACAAATCATCCCAAATTGAGGAGGTGGACTTTGAGAGCAAGATTTATGATTTTTTCCCCTTTTCCACTTTTTGTGAGTGTGTATGTGATGCTTCTGTGTGAGATTTTGTCTGTATAGCTTTGCTTCCACAATTTGTCCCAGGGTTCTATCCGTCCTTTTTTTTTCCTTAATAATTATTTTTATTTTAATAACGTTATTATACTTTATTTTATTTTACTTTATCTTCTTTCTTTTTTCCTTCCTTCCCTCCTCCCTTCCCTCCTTCCTCCCTCCTTTCTTTCTTTCTTTCTTTCTTTCTACTTCTACTAATTCTTTCTTTCTACTTTTTCTCCTTTTTATTCTGAGCCGTGTGGATGAAAGGCTCTTGGTGCTGCAGCCAGGAGTCAGTGCTGTGCCTCTGAGGTGGGAGAGCCAACTTCAGGACACTGGTCCACAAGAGACCTCCCAGCTCCACATAATATCAAATGGTGAAAATCTCCCAGGGATCTCCATCTCAACACCAACACCCAGCTTCACTCAACGACCAGCAAGCTACAGTGCTGGACACCCTATGCTAAACAGCTAGCAAGACAGGAACACAACCCCACCCATTAGCAGAGAGGCTGCCTAAAATCATAAGGCCACAGACACCCCAAAACACACCAACAAACGTGGACCTGCCCACCAGAAAGACAAGATCCAGCCTCATCCACCAGCACACAGGCACTAGTCCCCTCCACCCGGAAGCCTACACAACCCACTGAACCAACCTTAGCCACTGGGGACAGACACCAAAAACAACGGGAACTACGAACCTGCAGCCTGCGAAAAGGAGACCCCAAACACAGTAAGATAAGCAAAATGAGAAGACAGAAAAACACACAGCAGAGCAAGGAGCAAGATAAAAACCCACCACCTAACAAATAAAGAGGAAATAGACAATCTACCTGAAAAAGAATTCAGAATAATGATAGTAAAGATGATCCAAAATCTTGGAAATAGAATAGAGAAAATGCAGGAAACATTTAACAAGGACCTAGAAGAACTAAAGATGAAACAAGCAACGATGAACAACACAATAAATGAAATTAAAAATACTCTAGATGGGATCAACAGCAGAATAACTGAGGCAGAAGAACGGATAAGTGAGGTGGAAGGTAAAATAGTGGAAATAACTACTGCAGAGCAGAATAAAGAAAAGAGAATGAAAAGAACTGAGGACAGTCTCAGAGACCTCTGGGACAACATTAAACGCATCAACATTTGAATTATAGGGGTTCCAGAAGAAGAAGAGAAAAAGAAAGGGACTGAGAAAATATTTGAAAAGATTATAGTTGAAAACTTCCCTAATATGGGAAAGGAAATAGTTAATCAAGTCCAGGAGGCACAGAGAGTCCCATACAGAATAAATCCAAGGAGAAATACGCCAAGACACATATTAATCAAACTGTCAAAAATTAAATACAAAGAAAACATATTAAAAGCAGCAAGGGAAAAACAACAAATAACACACAAGGGAATCCCCGTAAGTTTAACAGCTGATCTTTCAGCAGAAACTCTGCAAGCCAGAAGGGACTGGCAGGACATATTTAAAGTGATGAAGGAGAAAAACCTGCAACCAAGATTACGCTACCCAGCAGGATCTCATTCAGATTTGATGGAGAAATTAAAACCTTTACAGACAGGCAAAAGCTGAGAGAGTTCAGCACCACCAAAACAGCTTTACAACAAATGCTAAAGGAACTTCTCTAGGCAAGAAACACAAGAGAAGGAAAAGACCTACAATAACGAACCCAAAACAATTAAGAATATGGGAATAGGAACATACATATCAATAATTACCTTAAATGTAAATGGACTCAATGCTCCCACCAAAAGACACAGATTGGCTGGATACAAAAACAAGATACAAAAACAAGACCCATATATATGCTGTCTACAAAAGACCCACTTCAGACCTAGAGACACATACAGACTGAAAGTAAGGGGATGGAAAAAGATATTCCATGCCAATGGAAACCAAAAGAAAGCTGGAGTAGCAATTCTCGTATCAGACAAAATAGACTTTAAAATCAAGACTATTACAAGAGGCCTTTCTCACCTTTTGAGATGGCCCACACTCTGTCTGTGGAGTGTGTTTCTCTCTAAATAAATCCACTTCTTACCTACCACTTTGACTCTCACTGAATTCTTTCTGCGATAAAACATCGTTAAGTCCTTCATTAAGTCCTGAAACCAGGTGTGTGATCTCAGTTGGAAGACTGTGGGTTTTGGCCGGTTTCAAGTCCCAGCTGCATGGGTTTGAGTCCCAATCAGGGTTTTGGCCAGGTTTGAGTCCCGGCCGTGTGGGTTCAAGTCCCAGTCAGGGCTTAGGCTGGGTTCAAGTCCCAGCATGTGAGTTCAAGTCCCAATCTGAAGTGCACGGTTTCAGCTGGCAACCACCAAGGGACAGTGGTAAGGTAAGAAAATGTTGAGAGTTAAGTCTTGGTCCTAAAGAGGCCAGTAGGATGCCACGAGCCAGGCATACAGGGGAAGATGCTCTGCCAACGTCTGCTCATTTTTGACTGGTGGGTCAACCCCGTATACTTATGCACATCCAACAGCAGGTCCAAGACAGGATTGTTGATCTCTATACTCTTCTCCTTGACTCTGAGGTTTTTCTTCTTCTTCTTGTATTCTTGTTCATTCCTGCTCTATTTCTTTCTTTCTTCTATTAAACCCAGAAGACCTGTGTGACCACCAAGGTGGACTTTTTATTGCTTTTACTCTCCTCCCTCTGACCCTTACAAGTGCTTATCCTTTATTCCCAACTTATAGCTAGACCAACTCCCACCCATCATCAACACAATTGGGGACGTCTTCTGTGCCATTTCTTTGTGAATTTTTGGGCACTAACACCTGGTTGGGAGACTACCTTGGAAGGGATAGCATCTAAAATTGTAAGTGCAAATCTTGACAAAATTGCACGGTGGATTTTGACTTAAGAGTGGAATTTTGGATAGCTCAGGAGTTAGAGACATTACCTCAGGCTTGTCTGAAATGGGTCAGGCTGCATCAGTCCCAACCAATACCCCTCTGGACCATTTACTCCAGGATTAGGAAAGATATGGACAACAGGAATTAAAAGGAAAAAACTTAGTAGGTTAGGTAATCAGGTTTGGCCACAATATGAGTTAGGATATTTAAAATGGAGTGAAGTACCCTATGTTCAAATTTTCATGGGCTTGTATCTACGCAATGGAACCCAGAAGGAATTTAAGGTGTGTGTAGCTCGGGAGGAATAACTCTAGGAAGGATACAGAGGACATTATAACTGACTCACCAAAAAAAAAAAAAAAAAAAAAAAAAAATTAAATAAAGACTAATACAAGAGACAAAGAAGGACACTACATAATGATCAAGGGATCGTTCCAAGAAGAAAATATAACAATTGTAAATATTTATGCACCCAACATAGGAGCACCTCAATACATAAGGCAAATACTAACAGCCATAAAAGGAGAAATCGACAGTAACACATTCACAGTAGGGGACTTTAACACCGCACTTTCACCAATGGACAGATCATCCAAAATGAAAATAAATAAGGAAACACAAGCTTTAAATGATACATTAAACAAGATGGACTTAATTGATATTTATAGGACATTCCATCCAAAAACAACAGAATACACATTTTTCTCAAGTGCTCATGGAACATTCTCCAGGATAGATCATATCTGGGGTCACAAATCAAGCCTTGGTAAATTTAAGAAAATTGAAATCTTATCAAGTATCTTTTCCGACCACAACGCTATGAGACTAGATATCAATTACAGGAAAAGATCTGTAAAAAATACAAACACATGGAGGCTAAACAATACACTACTTAATAACGAAGTGATCACTGAAGAAATCAAAGAGAAAATTAAAAAATACCTAGAAACAAATGACAATGGAGACACGACGACCCAAAACCTATGGGATGCAGCAAAAGCGGTTCTAAGAGGGAAGTTTATAGCAATACAGTCCCACCTTAAGAAACAGGAAACTTCTCTAATAAACAACCTGACCTTGCACCTAAAGCAATTAGAGAAAGAAGAACAAAAAAACCCCAAAGTTAGCAGAAGGAAAGAAATCATAAAAATCAGATCAGAAATAAATGAAAAAGAAATGAAGGAAACGATAGCAAAGATCAATAAAACTAAAAGCTGGATCTTTGAGAAGATAAACAAAATTGATAATCCATTAGCCAGACTCATCAAGAAAAAAAGGGAGAAGACTCAAATCAATAGAATTAGAAATGTAAAAGGAGTAACAACTGACACTGCAGAAATACAAAAGATCATGAGAGATTTCTACAAGCAACTCAATGCCAATAAAATGGACAACCTGGAAGAAATGGAGAAATTCTTAGAAATGCACAACCTGCCAAGACTGAATCAGGAAGAAATAGAAAATATGAACAGACCAATCACAAGCACTGAAATTGAAACTGTGATTAAAAATCTTCCAACAAACAAAAGCCCAGGACCAGATGGCTTCACAGGCGAATTCTATCAAACATTTAGAGAAGAGCTAACACCTATCCTTCTCAAACTCTTCCAAAATACAGCAGAGGGAGGAACACTCCCAAACTCATTCTACGAGGCCACCATCACCTTGATACCAAAACCAGACAAGGATGTCACAAAGAAAAAAACTACAGGCCAATATCACTGATGAACATAGATGTAAAAATCCTCAACAAAATACTAGCAAACAGAATCCAACAGCACATTGAAAGGATCATACACCATGATCAAGTGGGGTTTATTCCAGGAATGCAAGGATTCTTCAATATACACAAATCAATCAACGTGATACACCATATTAACAAACTGAAGGAGAAAAACCATATGATCATCTCAATAGATGCAGAGAAAGCTTTTGACAAAATTCAATACCCATTTATAATAAAAACCCTGCAGAAAGTAGGCATAGAGGGAACTTTCCTCAACATAATAAAGGCCATATATGACAAACCCACAGCCAACATTGTCCTCCGTGGTGAAAAACTGAAACCATTTCCACTAAAATCAGAAACAAGAGAAGGCTGCCCACTCTCACCACTCCTATTCAACATAGTTTTGGAAGTTTTAGCCACAGCAATCAGAGAAGAAAAGGAAATAAAAGGAATCCAAATTGGAAAAGAAGAAGTAACACTGTCACTGTTTGCAGATGACATGATACTATACATAGAGAATCCTGAAGATGCTACCAGAAAACTACAGAGCTAATCGATGAATTTGGTAAAGTAGCAGGATACAAAATTAATGCACAGAAATCTCTGGCATTCCTATATACTAATGATGAAAAATCTGAAAGTGAAATCAAGAAAACACCCCATTTACCAGTGCAACAAAAAGAATAAAATATCTAGGAATGAACCTACCTAAGGAGACAAAAGACCTGTATGCAGAAAATTATAAGACACTGATGAAAGAAATTAAAGATGATACAAATAGATGGAGAGATATACCATGTTTTTGGATTGGAAGAATCAACATTGTGAAAATGACTCTACTACCCAAAGCAATCTACAGATTCAATGCAATCCCTATCAAACGACCACTGGCATTTTTCACAGAACTAGAACAAAAAATGTCACAATTTGTATGGAAACACAAAAGACCCCGAATAGCCAAAGCAATCTTGAGAACGAAAAACGGAGCTGGAGGAATCAGGCTCCCTGACTGCAGACTATACTACAAAGCTACAGTAATCAAGACAATATGGTACTGGCACAAAAACAGAAAGATAGATCAATGGAACAGTATAGAAAGCCCAGAGATAAACCCACACACATATGGTCACCTTATCTTTGATAAAGGAGGCAGGAATGTACAGTGGAGAAAGGACAGCCTCTTCATTAAGTGGTGCTGGGAAAACTGGACAGGGACATGTAAAAGTATGAGATTAGATCACTCCCTAACACCATACACAAAAATAAGCTCAAAATGGATTAAAGACCTAAATGTAAGGCCAGAAACTATCAAACTCTTAGAGGAAAACATAGGCAGAACACTCTATGACATAAATCACAGCAAGATCCTTTTTAACCCACCTCCTAGAGAAATGGAAATAAAAACAAAAATAAACAAATGGGACCTAATGAAACTTGAAAGCTTTTGCACAGCAAAGGAAACCATAAACCAGACCAAAAGACAACCCTCAGAATGGGAGAAAATATTTGCAAATGAAGCAACTGACAAAGGATTAATCTCCAAAATTTATAAGCAGCTCATGCAGCTCAATAACAAAAAAACAAACAACCCAATGCAAAAATGGGCAGAAGACCTAAATAGACATTTCTCCAAAGAAGATATACTGACTGCCAACAAACACGTGAAAGAATGCTCAACATCATTAATCATTAGAGAAATGCAAATCAAAACTACAATGAGATATCATCTCACACCAGTCAGAATGGCCATCATCAAAAAATCTAGAAACAATAAATGCTGGAGAGGGTGTGGAGAAAAGGGAACACTCTTGCACTGCTGGTGGGAATGTGAATTGGTACAGCCACGACGGAGAACAGTATGGAGGTTCCTTAAAAAACTACAAATAGAACTACCATATGACCCAGCAATCCCATTACTGGGCATATACCTTGAGAAAACCATAATTCAAAAAGAGTCATGTACCAAAATGTTCACTGCAGCTCTATTTACAATAGCCAGGAGATGGAAACAACCTAAGTGCCCATCATCGGATGAATGGATAAAGAAGATGTGGCACATATATACAATGGAATATTACTCAGACATAAAAAGAAACGAAATTGAGCTATTTGCAATGAGGTGGATAGACCTAGAGTCTGTCATACAGAGTGAAGTAAGTCAGAAAGAGAAAGACAAATACCGTATGCTAACACATATATATGGAATTTAAGAAAAAAAAGTGTCATGAAGAACCTAGGGGTAAAACAGGAATAAAGACACAGACCTACTTGAGAATGGACTTGAGGATATGGGGAGGGGGAAGCGTAAGCTGTGACAAAGCAAGAGAGAGGCATGGACATATATACACTACCAAACGTAAGGTAGATAGCTAGTGTGAAGCAGCCGCATAGCACAGGGAGATCAGATCGGTGCTTTGTGACCGCCTGGAGGGATGGGATATGGAGGGTGGGAGGGAGGGAGACGCAAGAGGGAAGGGATATGGGAACACATGTATATGTATAACTGATTCACTTTGTTATAAAGCAGAAACTAACACACCATTGTGAAGCAATTATACTCCAATAAAGTTGTAAAAAAAAAAAAAAGAAGCAGGCTGTTAAGAATGGAAACAACCTTACATAGAAGGTGTTTTTACAGTGCACAGGGACAACAGAAAATGTCTGAAATCCACATAGAGCTTCTGCCGTTTCTCTTTCCTCTCTCTCTCTTGAAAATAAAATCCAATTTCAGAGAACAGCCATATCTTTGGGAGACGGAAGACCCCAAACATACTTTATAGAAAAACTATTAACAAAAGTAAAACTCTGGTTTGATCTCATGACATTTAAAAAGAAACTAAACAATATATAATTGTAGAACATTGAAAAGATTAACAAATTATTTTTATTAAGCACTTACTAAGTACCACAGAGAGCAGTAAACACTGTACATAAGTTACCCCATTTAATGCTGATAATGATCCCTTGTACTAGGTATTATCCACATATTGTACGTTAGAAAATTCAGAAAATCAAAGAAAATTAAAATGTGAAATCTGGAGACTTCTGCTATTGGGAAGATGGAGATGTTCTTTTCCCCATTCTTCTTGCTAATATAACTAAAAATCCTGAATATTACAAAGAAAATGAACATAATAAGATGACTCTGAAAAGGTGGGGTGAAGAAGGCAGACTGTTTAGTAACCTCGGGACCCAGTAAACAACACAGTGATGAGTTCCCTGGGTTTCTTTTTGCCTCATATATCCAGACCTAGAGGTGAAGAAATTGGCCACCCAGAAATGCCAATGGACATAGAAAGAAAAACAAAAAAAGCCCACAAAAGCCTACTCCCACTCGCCAAAGGAAAGGGACAGCCTAGAGAGACAGAAAATGTAAACTTTTAGACAATAGCCACTCCAGTTAAGCCAAACACCATATGGAAAAAAACGTGGCCCACCCACATCAGCAAAGGCCAAATGGGAAACTACACCTCCACTCTCAAGAGATTGTAATGAAGTTCCCCAACATCCCCAGCAGGAAGGTACCAGAGAGGGCTAGGTAGGGAGCCAGCATTTTCATCCCCACTCACCAATAATGAGGCCATCCCCACTCCATTTCTCCCTCCCATGCAGGTCAATGGAGACCACATAGTGAGCCTGGACTTCTACCCCTACTAGATCTTATGAGCCCCCTCCCCAACTACCCCTAGAAATGGTGTCAAAGGAGGTCCAGTGGAGACTCAGGATTTTTATCACTGCCTAGAGGTAATGAGACCACCCCTACCAGTGTCAGTGGGGACCAAGTTGGGAGCCGGTACTCTCATTCTCACCCAGAAGTAAGGAGGAACCCCCTCCCTATCACCAGGTATCAAGAGAAGCTCAGAGGGGGAGCCTGACTTCTATTTCTACCTGGTAGTAACAAAGCAGCAACCCCCCTTCCCCTGCCAGAGCAGCATGAAACAGACAACTGAACAGAAGGTTTAAATAAGATCCTGAGTCTCAAAACATTAAGACAAAAATTTCCAGGTTTCAATACAAAAGATCATACATTATACCAAGAACCAGGAAGGTTTCAAACTGAATGAAAAAAGATAATCCACAGATGCCAACATCCAGATGACACAGATGTTACACTTATTTTAAAGCAGCAATGAAAAAAATGCTTCAATAAGCAACCATGAACATGCTTAAAACAACTGAAAAAATAGAAAGCCTCAGTAAAGAAAGTCTCAGCAAAGAAAAAGAAGATATTTAAAAATACAATAACCAAAGTAAAAAGCTCAGAGAATGTACTTGATAGCAGAATGGAGAGAAGAAAGAATCAGTGAACTGTAAGACAGAACCATAGAAATTACTCAACCTGAACAATGGAGAGAAAACAGTCTGAAAACAAATGAACAGAGCTTCAGGGAACTGCAAGTCTCTAACAAAAGAACTACATTCATTCATTGACATCCTAGAAAGAGATAAGAAACAGGACAGGGCTAAAAAAGAGTACTCACAAAAATGGGTGAAAACTTCCCACATTTGGCAAAAGACCTACAGATTCAAGGTGAATGAACTTCAAACATAATAAAAGAATAAATCCAAAGAAATATACACCAAGACACATCATAATTAACTTCCTAAAGACAAAGAAAATGTCTTGAAAGCAGCCAGAGAAAAATGACATAAGTTACCTAGAGGGGAAAAACCAGGAGGCCATTACCCCAGCTGTCAGCTCCAGGACCTTACTGCCTCAGCTGCAAACCATGCCAGCAAAGTGGATGCTCAGTACCCTACCCAACCCCACTGAGGTTAAGAGTTACGGCCAAAAGAAATGTAGAAAATTTAAATCCCTCAGGGACTGCAGCCTTTCTCCCTCACTTTCCTCTTCCAAATCTTCCACAGTCATCTGCTAGGTGGAAGTCAAGTCATATGCACAACACAACTCCAGGCGAGTCTCGGAAATGTAGTCTTTTTCTTTCTAACCTCTGGGAGGCAGTAAGGCATGCTTTGGGGTTGGGGAAGAAATAAATTTGAGGGACTTCCCTGGTGGCACAGTGGATAAGCCCCCGCGCTCACACTGCAGGGGGCCCAGGTTCAATCCCTGGTCAGGGCACTAGACCCCACATGCATGCCACAACTAAGGAGCCCACCTGCCACAACTAAGACTTGGTGCGGGACTTCCGTGGTGGCACAGTGGTCAAGAATCCGCCTGCCAATACAGCAGACATAGGTTCCAAGCCCTGGTCCGGGAAAATCCCACATGCCACAGAGCAGCTAAGCATGTGCGCCACAACTACTGAGCCTGCGCTCTAAAGCCTGCAAGCCACAACTACTGAGTCCACATGCCACAACAACTGAAGCCTGTGCGCCTAGAGCCTGTGCTCTGCAACAAGAGAAGCCACCGCAATGAGAAGCCTGCACATTGCAACGAGGTGTAGCCCCTGCTCACTGCAACTGCAGAAAACCCGCACGCAGCAACGGAGAGCGAGCATAGACACAAATGAATGAATGAATTAATCAATGAATGAATAAATAAAATAAAATAAACTCCAAATGGATTAAAGACCTAAATGTAAGACCGGACACTACAAAACTCCTAAAGGAAAACATAGGAAGAACACTCTTGGACATGGATCACAGCAAGATCTTTTTTGACCCACCTACTATAGTAATGCAAATAAAAACAAAAATAAACAAATGGGACCTAATGAAACTTAAAAGCTTTTGTATAGCAAAGGAAACCATAAAAAAAATGATAACCCTCAGAATGGGAGAGAACATTTGCAAATGAATCAACAAAGTATTAATCTCCAAAATATACAAGCAGCTCATGCAGCTCAATATCAAAAAAAACAAATAACCCAATGAAAAAACGAGCCGAAGACTTGAATAGACATTTCTGCAAAGAAGACATACAGATGGCCAAGAGGTACATGAAAACATGCTCAACATCACTAATTATTAGAGAAAGGCAAATCAAAACTACAATGAGGCATCACCTTACACCGGTTAGAATGGCCGTCATCAGAAAATCTACAAATAATAAATGTTGGAGAGGGTGTGGAGAAAAGGGAACCCTCTTCCACTGTTGGTGGGAATGTAAATTGATACAGTCACTATGGAGAACAGTATGGAGGCTCCTTAAAAAACTAACAATAGAATTATCATATGACCCAGCAATCCCATTACTGGGCATATACCCTGAGAAAATGGTAATTCAAAAAGACACATGGGGCTTCCCTGGTGGCGCAGTGGTTGGGAGTCCACCTGCTGATGCAGGGGGCCACGGGTTCGTGCCCCGGTCAGGGAAGATCCCACATGCCGCAGAGCGGCTGGGCCCATGAGCCATGGCCGCTGAGCCTGTGCGTCCGGAGCCTGTGCTCCGCAATGGGAGAGGCCACAATGGTGAGAGGGCCGCGTACTGCAAAAAAAAAAAAAAAAAAAAAAAGACACATGCACCCCAATGTTAATTGCAGCACTATTTACAAGTCATGGAAGCAACCTAAATGTCCATCGACAGACGAATGGATAAAGAAGATGTGGTACGTATACACAATGGAATATTATTTAGTCATAAAAAGGAACGAAATTGGTTCATTTGTAGAGATGTGGATGGACCTAGACACTGTCATACAGAGTGAAGTAAGAAAGAGAAAAACAAATATCGTACATTAATGCATATTTGTGGAATCTAGAAAGATGGTACAGATGAACCGGTCTGCAAGGCAGAAATAGAGACACAGATGTAGGGAACAAACGTATGGACACCAAGGAGGGAAGGGGGGGGTTGGATGAATTGGGAGGTTGGGATTAACATATACACACTAATATGTATAAAATAGATAACTAATGAGAACCTACTATATAGCACAGGGAACTCCACTTTGCTGTACAGTAGAAACTAACACAACGTTGGAAAACTACTATACTCCAATTAAAAAAAATTCATAGCAATAATAAATATTTGGTTCCAAGTATATTTTTTAGTATTATTTAAAATAGCAAAAAAAGAACCTAAATACCTAAATAGAGTGGCTGGCTAAATTACAGCACATCCATACACTGAAATAGTCTGTACCTAATAAATATGATATTGAAGAAGACTAAATGATAATAAGGAAAAAAATTATAGTTTCCAAAAAGTATGTACATGAAACCCCATTTTTGCACTTCTCCCTCAGTCCCTGCTCCACCCTGGAAAAGAAAGAAAAAAAGAAATTACATACACACATATGCATGCACAGACCAAGGACTGGCAGGATAGATAATAAGATATTAACAGTAATAGGATTATGTATATTACTGTTTTTTCTTTATGCATAAAACATTACCCTAAATGATTTACAGAGAACATGTACTACTTCTGTCAATCAGAGGGAAAAAAAATCATTAACCATGTTTAACCAACTCACAAAGAATAGTTTCTAAGAATATTAATTTATTCTGGCAAATAGAAATAGGAATTTCAAGTTATAAGATTAAATGGTTATTCCTCTGAGTATACCTATCTTCTAATTTTTTCTTTCCCCCCACTATCCACTTACCCATGCCCACCACCAAGCTTCCACATTTGTCTATTTACTTCTTCATTCACTCACTCTAATTCATCCAGGCAAACTTGCAACCTCTTATCTATCTCCTCAATTTCACTATAGTAACAGCACTGGTCCATGTGTATATTTCTCCAAGTGTATTACTGACAGTCCAGTATCAATGTGCACATTAGAACAAGCCTTCTCTCACACATAGTATCATACCCAAAAACACATGCAAGGAAATAGGCAAACACAAATAATCATGTATAAACTTTGGCTCTGGGCTTCCCTGGTGGCGCAGTGATTGAGAGTCCGCCTGCCGATGCAGGGGACACGGGTTCGTGCCCCGGTCCGGGAGAATCCCACATGCCGCGGAGCGGCTGGGCCCGTGAGCCATGGCCACTGAGCCTGCGCGTCCGGAGCCTGTGCTCCGCAACGGGAGAGGTCTCAACAGTGAGAGGCCCGCGTACCGCAAAACAAAAACAAAAACAAACTTTGGCTCTATAAACATATAAACTTTACACCAAACTTAAAAGCATCAGTCTGTAAATTCATACTTAAATTGGATACATACTCCTTACAGACACAGAGATACCATTTTCATAGATTCAGAGCCTCAAGAAGGGAGAGTTCTTTCTCTTCCATGTCTGTATCCTATCCATTTATCTCTTCCCATCCCTCTTCTAAGTTGGACATAGAACTGCCCCTTTTGTTTCATTCATAACAAAACCTCACCCGTCCTTCGTATTTGGCACACAGTATGAGTTCAATAGATACTTGTTTATATTTTTGAAATCACTCACAGACTCCAATCTAGAAACTCTAGGGAGAGCAGGGCCCACATTTGTATCCTCATCTCTGCACCTAACATCTTGTAGCATGTGGCTCTCAGTAGCACTCAATAAATAATATATCATTATTATTGATCCAAGAGTAAGACAGTTAAGGCACAGCACTGCGTTCCCCATTTTATAAATAAAACGAGTATGGGAGAGGTTAGGTGGTGAGTCAAGAGCAGGCCGGGAAACAGGACTGGGTCTCTCCATCCTATGACCTCCATCCAGAGATGCGGTCTGCCCCCCTGCCTGCAGACCTCAGGGGGATGCAAGTTTTCGCGCTTCGAAGTTTCTAGGGAACGGCTACTATAAATAAAATAGCTACATGCAGTAATGAGTTTATGAACTTTGCTTAGCTGCATACTTCAAATTATAGCGTTGAGGGAGAATTAACCAGTGGAGTATTATCAAAGAAATGCGCGCGCACGGTAAACGAAGAAGAAAAGTGAAGCTTGGATCAGAGTTCTGATAGTTTTACACAAGCAACTAGTTAAACCCCCCAAGCCAGGCCTCCAAACCCACCGGAACAGAAATTTTAAACCCACACCTTTGGGGCGCCAGGATGCCCTCCGCTTCTTCAGAGAGGACGGTCCTACCTTCCGAACAGGGGCCTCACCAAGTTCCCCCTCCACAGGGCCAGCGTGCCGGGTGGCGGGGGCCGCGGGCGGGCCTCGCTTCCCTGCCGGGAAACACATTCTTCCCGCGTCCGCGGGCCCTGCGCGCTGCGCAGGCGGGGTAAGGGCTACCTGGCCCCAGGCGGGGTTCCTCTCCGCCCAGCCCCACCGCAGGGGCGAGAAGGGAAGGCCCTGTTGTCCGCAGGTTAAAAACCCACAAGACGGTCCACCCGCGGCACCGCCGGACCGTTCCTGGCGCCGGGTCCCGGGCCGGGAGAAGAGAGTCCCGAAGAGTCGCGCGGCGTAGCCGGAAGTTCCCCCGTGGCCACTGACCTGTCAGGCCCCACTGCTGCAAGTCCTGCTCCTGCACCCGCGCCCGCGCCGCCTCGACTCGGCTCTCGCCCTGAAGAGTCTGTAGAAAGCCGGGCATGCCGCCCTCGCGGGTCGCAGCGCCCTCACGCTCCATCAAGCCACGGCGAGACTCCGCCCTGCGCCGCCCCGCGCGCTTCCTTCCCGACGTTCGCGGCCTAACCCCCGGGCGCCGCCGCCGCCAGAGGGCGCGTCCGGCGCTGAGGTTTGGGCGCGGAGAGTGCCGGAAGGTATCCTACCCGCTGTTGAGGAGCGCTTGCAGCCGGGTGCGCGTGGGGCCGCTCGATTCTCACAGCTTATGCCCTCTCTAGGCGACTGATGACCTGAAACGCTCGTCACTCACTTATTATTTAATCAACATTGACTGTCATGTGCCAGGTGCTCTGCTGGGCTCTGGGGTTATAGCATTCAGTAAGACATCGCCTCTGCCCCTCAGCAATTCACAGCAAGATTGTAAAGTTCAGTTTACACGAGTAATAAATTGGCTTGGGCCCTGAAATCCTCTTACTCCCTGTTGTCTGTAGGGTGGAACTTCTGAATGGTAGAAAATTAAAATCATGAAAGATGTCGTTGCCACACTGGGTTTCTTAAGTGAATTATGGGGAGCAAATTGAAGCGCTATGTTAGATTGTGAGTCACCATGACTCAACATAAACTTTAAGTGGATTTAAGATGTAGTGATTTATGATTAGTCGTATACCACTAATACAAATATTATGATAACAACCAAATACCTGCATTTATTGATGCGTTAGAGTTGCTGTCTCATTTAATCCTCCCGATAACCCTATAAATAGGTAGCATAATTGTTCCTACATCACAGTTGAAGAAACTGTGACTTGGAGTGGTAATTGACAAAGCTGAAACAGTAACCATGTTATTCTCTGGGTAATGTCATAAGAACACTGAATTCCTATTTAGGTTAAATCTTGGTGCTTCCACCTTCAGTAAACACAGATTAAAGTTGCACTCCCCACATCTTCACCCCCTTTAAATAAATGGGGGAACTTAGCTACAAAGGAGATGTCTTCAGGTTTGTTTATTCATAAAAACTCAAACAAAGCACTGTTTGTGAAGCTAGCTTTGTGTCTTGAGTCATTCTGTAAATACTGACTGAACATCTACTATGTGCCAAGCACTCTTTTGGCACTGGAGATAGAGGCCACTGATCTCATCTGTAGAACATTTAAGTAAATTATACTTATATTAAGTTTATAGTTTAAGCTTATATTTCAAAAGGAGGAGACAAGTAATAAGCAAGTAAAATCAGGTAGTGATCAACGTTAAGGTGAAAGAGAAAGTCACTTAATGGGGCTACACTGATATCCTACCCGGGTATTTTCTCAAAACCTTAACATAGACTTGTGCCCTTTGCTGGCTTCTCTGGAGGGGCTTCTGTCCTATGTGGCTGCTCCTGAGTGGCGTTTGCATCCTGGTCTCTGTGTTTGACTTATTTCTTCCCCTCTAGGCTCTGTGGGTAGACTTATCCACTAAAGCAGCAATATCAACTACCTGCAGCTCAAGCAAAAGGGTGTTCATTATTTTTAACTTAAAGTACATTTGTTTTTGTATAATACCAGAGATAGGATACTAGCTATAAGCTAAGTGTTCTGTTGATATATTTAGTCTGGCATCTAAAGCACAGCTAGGTAACTGTATAAAGGTAACTGAGAGACTCCAAGTCAGCTAGTTGAGATGATGCCTATAAGTCTACTCTGAATGCTGTATGAAAAGTCTATAGAAGAGAGCAGAGTGGAAGCAGGGAGACCAGTTAGGAGACTGTTGCAGGTGTCTGGGCAAGAGAGGATAGTTGTTGGGTCACTGTGGTGGCATTGGAGTGGTGAGAGGTGGTAACATACTAGATATTTTTTAAAGGTAGAGCCGGGCTTCCCTGGTGGCGCAGTGGTTGAGAGTCCGCCTGCCGATGCAGGGGACGCGGGTTCGTGCCCCAGTCCGGGAAGATCCCACATGCCGCTCCGCGGCTGGGCCCGTGAGCCATGGCCGCTGAGCCTGTGCGTTCGGAGCCTGTGCTCCGCAACGGGAGAGGCCACAACAGTGAGAGGCCCGCATACCGCAAAAAAAAAAAAAAAAAAAAAAAAAAGGTAGAGCCTATAAAATACACTGATTCAGGGACTTCCCTGGTGGTGCAGTGGTTAAGAATCCACCTGCCAATGCAGGGGACACAGTTTCGAGCCCTGGTCCAGGAAGATCCCACATGCCAAGGAGCTGCTAAGCCTGCGTGCCACAACTGCTGAGCCTGCGCTCTAGAGCCCATGAGCCACAACTACTGAAGCTCGCGTGTCTAGAGCCCGTGCTCTGCAGCAAGAGAAGCCACCACAATGAGAAGCCCGTGCACCGCAAGGAAGAGTAGACCCCACTCGCCACAACTAGAGAAAGCCTGTGTGCGGCAACAAAAACCCAATGCAGCCAAAGATAAATAAATAAATAAATATTTTTTTTTAAGTTTTAAAAAAATACACTGACAAAGTATCTGAGAGAAGTAGAGGAATAAAGGGTGATTTCAGGGATTTGGCCTAAGAAAATGGTATAATGGAGTTTCCATTTATGGAAGGGAGAAGACTGAGAATGAGGAGGTTTGAGAAACATGAAGAATTCATTTTTGGACGGAGTAGCATGAAATGGTTACTAGATATTCAAGTATAGATTTTGAATAGATAATCAGATTAGTCTGGAATTCAGGGGAGAGATTGGAACTGAATGTATAAATATGGAAGTCCTCATTTTAAGATAGACCTTAAGCTTTGATACTAGATGGGTCCCCCTAAGAGATGACTGAAACTATAAAAGAGACTAAGCCTAGGACAACTAATATTTAGAAGACAAGAAGATGAGGCGGAACCAGCAGAAGAGACTAAGAAGAACAAACAGCCTGTGACATAGTATGAGAACTAAGAACATGGTGTCCCTGAGCCAAATGAGGTGCTTTAAGAAGTGTGATTGTGTCAAATGCATCTAAGAGGTGGAATAAAGGTAGGACAGAGAAATAACCACTGGATTGGGCAATATGGTAGTCATTGTTGACCGTGACAAGAATGATTTCTGTATACAGAAGTGGGTTTTAAAAATGGAATAGGAGGGGGCTTCCCTGGTGGCACAGTGGTTGAGAGTCCACCTGCAGATGCAGGGGACATGGGTTCGTGCCCTGGTCCGGGAAGATCCCACGTGCTGCAGAGCGGCTGGGCCCGTGAGCCATGGTCACTGAGCCTGCGCGTCCGGAGCCTGTGCTCCGCAACGGGAGAGGCCACAACAGTGAGAGGCCCGCGTACCGCAAAAAAAAATAAAAATAAAAAAAATAAAATAAAAATGGAATAGGAGGAAAGAAAGTGGAGACAAAATGTCTCACGCCTCTTTCAAAGAGTTTTGCTGTAAAAGGGAGCAGAAAACTGGGAGCAATAACTGAAAGGGGAAATAGGGTCAAGGGGAGGGTTGTTTTGCAGATGGATGACATTAGAGCATATTGAAAGCTCAGAGAAAAACAATCGACAGAAAAACTGATGCTGCAGGAGTGATGTCCTTAAGTGAGAGGAGGTGGGACCCAATGTACGAGTGGAGGGGTTGGTCCAGACAGGAGCATGGACAGTCCACGCATTGGAACACACAGAGGCACACTGTATGTACAGAAGCGGTGGGGAGAGCACGTGGAATATCTCTTCTGTTTTTGTTGTGTATGTGAAGTAAGAAACAAAGTCATCAGATGAGCTTGAGGAGGGGGAGTGGGGTTAGAGGTTTCAGGAGGGAAAGGTGTGAAATAATTGTCTGGGGAAGTGGGAGAGTGAATTGACTGGAGAAAATTGCCAAACAGCAGCGAGGGACACTTGAGGTTTATGGTTGCGAGACCAGTCCGCATAGTGTGTGCTGGGTGCAAGTGAGGAATAGTTAGAGAACTGGATTTTACCAGGTTGGATTTTTCCGGATGAATACAATAAATAGTGGTTTTGCTAGCCACAACCCCAGTGTCTGGAATGGAGGTGAACAAGTCAGAAAATGTCCTTGCACTTACAGAGTTTAGATCCTGTGTTGGAGACAGACAGAATGGTGGTGGCGGTGGGGAAGCAGTGTACAAGTGAGTTATCAGGTAGTATTAGTGCTAATAAGATGGTAAAAGAAAAAAAGGGTAATAGATTAAGAGCAGGACTGGGGAGCAGCTCTGTATTGGATGGGTTGAAGAACATGTCACTAACAAAATGACATTTGAGCTAAGATCTGAATGATGAGAAGCCAGCTATGTGAAATCAGGAAGGAGCGTGTTCAAGGCAGAGAGACCACAAGGGTGAAAACACTGAGGCAGGGTTAGCAAGGGAGTAATAGATTCTTTTCATTTGTGAGGGTACACTTGAGAGGACCGATGTAGGGCTGAGGGAAGGAGAAACAGGACTGAGGGAAAGAGAAACACTGAGACTGACGCCCAGGGGTTTCTGCCTCAGGCAACTGGATGGATGTTGACGCCACCACTGAGACAGAGAATATAAGAGATAAAAGCTGGGCTGAGGAAGAGAAGATAATTTCACTTTTAGATATGTTGAAAATTCAACTGTACCTAGAAGATTACCTGGCACATAATAAGTATTGCTGAATCTTTGAATGAGGTATCTGTAGAACAATTCTAAAATCCAGGACCTATGATTGTTATAACCTTGAGGTACAGAGAGGATATTTCACAAATGGGTAAACGAAGGTGCAGTGAGTTTAGGCAACTTGTCCAATGTTTTCTAGTGAATCAGTGTTAAACTCCAGAATAAAGTATAACCCCAAGTCCTGTTTCATTCATTGCTCAGGTTATATAAGCATGGTGTTCATATTAATTCTTTGATTACACCACAGAGAAGGTACACCCGCTGCCAACGGCAACCTGATAAGATTAATGGTATCCAAGTCATGTCAGTGATGGGCTTTGGCATATACCAACCCTACCAAAACATGCATGATCACAGGTTAGTGAACAAGTTGTGTTTCTTGTCTGTTATGTCCCTGCTCTGTTGGGTCACAGCAGGATACTATCTAGCAGCATCTAGTGAGTCAGATATGGAGCTTGAGTAAAAGTTGTGACCTAAGAATAGAGAGAAACTTCCTCAATTTGATAAGATTATTTACCTAAAACATACAAATAATATCATACTTAATGGTGAAATAGTGTATGCTTCGCCTTTACAAGATAAAGATGTCTGTTATCACCACTTATATTCAACATTGTATTGGAGTTCCTGCCAGTGCAATAAGGAGAGAAAAAAAAATTTTTAGTTGCAAAGGAAATAGTAAAACTATCTTTATTCATAAATGACATGATTGTGTACATAGAACATCCAAGGAATGTACAAACCACTAGAAGTAATAAGTGAATTTAGCAAGGCCATGTGTTACAAAGTCAATATACAAATATCAGCTATATTTCTTTATACTTGCAGCAAACAATTGAAATATGAAAATGTAAAAATAATACCATTTACAATAGGCTTTAAAAAATAATAAGGTACACAAGACTAAATAAAATGCAGAAGATTCTACAGTTAAAATCATAAAACAAGGAGAAATCAAAGAAGACCTAATAAAAGAAGAAATAGCCTATTTCATGGAGTAAGGTTTAATTGTTACGATGTCACTTCTCCCCAGTTGGTCTATACATTCAATGCGATCCTAATCAGAATCCCAGCAGGCTTTTCTGGTAGAAATTGATAGGCTAATTTTAAAATTTAAATGCAATCATCAAAATCATCTTTAAAATAAAGATGGAGGATTTATGCTACCAATTTTCAAATTTTACTATCAAGGCAAGTAATTAATACACTATGGTATAGGCATAAGGATAAACAAATAGATCAATGGAACAGAATAGAGTCCAGATATAGGCTCACACATATATTGTTACTTGACCAATGAAAAAGACACCAATGCAATTCGAAGGGGAAGAAAGGTCTTAGAATAAATGGTGTTGGAAGAATACAGCATCCAAATAGAAAAAAATAAACCGTGACTCTTACACTCACACCATTCACAAAAAAATTAATTTAAAATGGATTGCAGGGGACTTCCCTGAGGTCCAGTGGTAAAGAATCCACCTTCCAATACTGTGGACACAGGTTTGATCCCTGGTCAGGGAGCTAAGATCCCACATTCCGTGGAGCAACTACGCTCGAATGCCACAACTACTGCACTCGCAGGCCTCAATGAAAGAGCCTGCGTGCCGTGCACTACAGAGCCCACGCGCCCTGGAGCTTAAGCGCCACAACTAGAGAGAGAAAACCCACACGCCACAACTAGAGAGAAGCCCACATGCCTCAGTGAAGATCCCACATGCCGCAACTAAGACACTACAGCCAAAAAATAAAGAAAATAATTTTTTTTAAAAATGGATTGTAGATCTAAATGTGAAATCTAAAATATGTATCTAGTTGGAAACACAGGAGACTATATGATCTTGGAGTAGGCAAAGATTTCTTAAATAAAAGCAAAAAGTACTAACCCTAAAGAAAAAAATTATAAAGTAGATTTCATCCAAATTTAAAACTTCTGCTCATCAAAAAACACAATTAAGAAAGTGAGGGACTTCCCTAGTGGCACAGTGGTTAAGAATCTGTCTGCCAGTGCAGGGGACACAGGTTCGTGCCCTGGTCCGGGAAGATCCCACATGTCGCAGAGCAACTAAGCCCGTGCGCCACAACTACTGAAGCCCACGCACCTAGAGCCCATGCTCCACAACAAGAGAAGCCACCACAATGAGAAGCCTGCTCACAGTAATGAAGAGTAACCCCCACTCGCCGCCACTAGAGAAAGCCCACACACAGCAATTAAGACTCAACACAGCCAAAAATAAATAAATATTTTGAAATAAATATGTCTGCAAAGAATTGGTAACCAGCTTGTACAAAGAACTCTTACAACTCAATAATAAGACCACTCAGCTTTTAAAAAACAGGCAAAACGTTTTCACAAACACTTTGCAAAGGAGATGTACAAATGGCCAAGAAGTTAAATGGAAAGATGTTCAACATCATTAGTCATCAGGGAAATTCAAATCGAAAACACCATGAGATAATACCACACACCCACAAGAATGGCTAACAGTACCAAGTGTTGAGAGGCTATGAAGCTACTAGAATTTTATATATTGCAGGTGAGTGTATAAAATGGCACAACCTCTTCTGAAAACTTTTTGGCAGTTTCAACTAAAGTTAAACATAAACCTACCCTATGACCAGCAATTGCACTCTTAGGCACACAAGAAAAATGAGGGCAGATGTCCACAAAAAGGACTTGTTCCAGAATAAAACACCTTCTTCATTACACCAAAAAGTGGAAATAATCCAAATATTCATCAATGGGAGAATGGATAAACAAATTATAGATTCATACAAATAAAAAGAGCAACCTACTGATACATGCAACTACCTGGATAAATCTTAAAAACACTACATTGTGTAACGATTCTAAGCACAGAGAGTGAGTACATACTATATAATTCTATTTATATGAAGTTTGAGAACAAATAAAAGCATCAGATGTTAACTAGACTTATTTTGGTTATCATTTCACAATATACAAATATCATTCAGATGCACAAGTGTTGTACACCTGAAACTCATATGTTACATGTCAATAAATAAAAAACAAACAGTAATAAAAAAACAAACAAAAACAAAAGGAAACAATGCTTACCTCTGGAGGTGGATAGTGGCTGGGAAAGTGCACAAGAAAACTCTCTGTATGACACCTCTGCTCCACATCCATCATTACAGTCATTCTACCTCTGAACCATACCAGAATCATCTCCTTCTCGTGATCTCCACTGTCCCCACCCTAGGACAAGTCTCAACTGTCTCTGATGTGCAGGCCACAAGAAGGACCCTGTGCTTGAGGAGTGAATGGGAGGACAAGAGTCCCCAAAGACTCATCAGATATGAGTGCTGTTCTGCCCAATGTGAATGAGTCATTACCACAAAACTTCCATTCCTACTGATCCAGAATTTTAACTGATTTTCTTTTTTTTTTTTTTTTTTTTTTTTTGCGGTACGCAGGCCCCTCCCTGTTGTGGCCTCTCCCGTTGCGGAGCACAGGCTCCGGACGCGCAGGCTCAGCGACCATGGCTCATGGGCCCAGCCGCTCCGCGGCATGTGGGATCCTCCCGGACCGGGGCACGAACCCGTGTCCCCTGCATCGGCAGGCGGACTCTCAACCACTGTGCCACCAGGGAAGCCCTAACTGATTTTCTTTTGAGCTTCAGTTGATTTTTACAATATTTCCAGTGCCTTAACCATGAAAAATGACATTGTTTCTATGGGAAAATGTATTCTGATTTTCAACAATTGATTAAAATTGTTAAAATTGATTAACTTTTTAGAACCCAGTCATTTCTTCATTGGAGATTTTCCTCTTGTTTTTTATGGTATTTTTAAGTATCTCTAAATCTTTTTAATGGGTTTATATTCTGTATTTCCAATCATCTTTGAAAATCATGAAGGGCAGGCTCTTCCATTACTTGTGTTTGTATGTTAGAGAATGGCATGCAGCACTGGATGCATAGGAAGCACAGCTGAAATGGAGCAGAACCCTATGGTCCTCCCCCCACCCCCCATGTCCTCTGCCTGCCTTTTGTCTGTAGAAAAACTTTAGTCAAAGTTGAGCCTGTATATACTCACTTGCAAATTTGCAGTTAGCCTAAACAGAGAAAATTTGAGTCAAGGTTTAAAACATTTTACAAGTAATTTAAAAACAACATAAAACATATTTGCCAAGTTTAAAAGTAATTAATTACAAAACACAATTAAAGTAGTAGAGCATTAAAATTACATTTTACAATATTAAGTTTTAAAAGTAATTCTTGTATTGTTCTGAAACTGATTCAGTAGGGAGAGATGAATATTCAGTTCATAAAAGAATTCATCAGTTTTCCTATAACTAGGCATCTCTAATACATTCAAAATTATCCAAGTAATTCATTTATAAGTTAAAATTCCAATATGTAAAATGGTTGCATTAAAACACTTTTCAGAATTTTATTTTTAAAGGTATTATTATTGTATAAGTTCACGTTTATAACTGAAAATCTTTCTTATTAATTTATTTATTTTGGGCTGCATTGGGTCTTTGTTGCTGCACGTGGGCTTTCACTAGGTGCAGCAAGTGGGGGCTACTCTTCGTTGCGGTGCACGGGCTTCTTATTGCGGTGGCTTCTCTTGTTGTGCAGCACGGGCTCTAGGTGCGTGGGCTTCAGTAGTTGTGGCACGTGGTCTCAGTAGTTGTGGATTGCGGGCTCTAGAGTGCAGGCTTGGTGCTTGCGGCATATGGGCTTAGTTGCTCCGCAGCATGTGGGATCTTCCTGGACCAGGGCTCGAACCTGTGTCCCCTGCACTGGCAGGTGGATTCTTAACCACTGTACCACCAGGGAAGCCCTATAACTGAAAACTTTTATGAAAGATATCAGTCTTTAAAAAGTTACAGGTCCAGGACTTCCCTGGTGGCGCAGTGGTTGAGAGTCCGCCTGCCGATGCAGGAGTCACGGGTTCGTGCCCCGGTCTGGGAAGATCCCACATGCCGCGGAGCGGCTGGGCCCGTGAGCCATGGCCGCTGAGCTTGTGCGTCCGGAGTCTCTGCTCCGCAACGGGAGAAGCCACAACAGTGAGAGGCCCGCGTACCACAAAAAAAAAAAAAAAAAAAAAAAGTTACAGATCCAAAGAATATTGATACTAATATTAATTAGGGTTGTCTAAACAGCTGTAAAAAGCAAAATTTAAAACTCGATAGCAGACCCCATATGCCGCTGAGGGGCTGGGCCCTTGAGCCTGCACGTCCGCAGCCTGTGCTCCGCAACGGGAGAGGCCACAGCAGTCAGAGGCCCGCATACAGCAAAAAAAAAAACAACTCAATAGCACAAATAAAACAGCAATTTACTTATCTTTCATGTAACACTCCAAGATTAATAAAACCAGATTAGAATATCCAGTCATTTAGGGCTCCAATCTGATGGTGGACCTACTTCAATACATAGTTCCCAAAGGTCTCTCTGGTTACCATTATTCTAGGCTACAGGAAAGAAGAGTGGGCAGAAGTCCAGGGCAAACCATTGACTTTTAAATGGATTAGACAGAGCTCAGTGAGAACTTAGTCATATGTCCACGTGCAGCTGCAAGGGAAACTGGGAAATACTGTTGCTATTTGGGCAGCCCCATCCCAGCTACAGTCCTATAATGCTGTAATAGGAGGAAAACAGATTTTAATGAAGAGTTAGCAGTGTCTGACACCCCTCTAGCCACAAGAATTCTGTGTTCATCCTTCTCTTGATATGCTCATCCCCTCCCCAAGGGAGACAACTCCAAATTCCATCCAGGTGCTGCATCCAGCTCAAATTCTGGGATCTCTGGGTGACTTGCAATCATCTCCCTCAGACTCAGATTGGCTTTTTGCGGTCCAGCAACTCATTAACTCAAAGGAAGTCACTTACTTCTCCAACACCCAATAAACCATGGTGTAATAGAAACAGGATGATTATATGACAACTTCTTGTTCTTTAGTATTCAGTGGCCCTTCCGCTGCTGTAAATCTTGGGGAGGGATAAGACGAGAGGTTAATATTTTTGAAATCTCAAGAGAGATGCATTTAGGTAACTGGAAAAAACAAAACAAAACAAAACAAACCCCTGCTTTTTCTTTCTAGGAGAAAGTAGCCTTAGACAGCAGAAAACATATTTGGTGACAAAAGACATTCTATTTCATGGTATTTGATGGTGAGGACACTAGTTAAATAAGGGATTTCTGGAGCAAAGTGAGAAGAGAATCCAGAACAAAACTAAATAGTAGATTTTTTTTTTAAAGACAAATACAACTATTGAGAGATTAATGACACTTTGATAAATAAGAACCATAACAAAAAGACAGCACTGCATCAAAAAACAAAAACACTTTTTTTAATTACTGAGAAATATATATAACTCCATCCTTAAGCTTCTTTCCCTTTACTCTCCCATTAGGCTATGTTGATGTCCTGTGTTCCCTACTGTGTGCCTGTGTTTATGTGTGTGTGTGTTCATATAACTCAGACCATATTTTGAGCAGGAGTCTTCCTGATGGAGCCAAATGATTTCCAAAACCAAAGATCTATTTTTAAACATATTTTAAAGTAGTTGAAATAATGCAACAGCTAAAAGCAGTTCAACTAAAGTGTACACTGTAAAGGCAGGAGTTAGGCAAAGAAAAGGGATGCAACAGAGAGACGAGAAATGGACAAAGACTTGTGGCTAAATAAGATGTAAGAAAATTCTCATAAAGGAGAGTATATATAGTGATTGAAGCCAGACTGCCAGGTGTACCTACCTGCCTTTTCACTTACTTGCAAGTAAGTAAGAACTTGATAGTACTTACTTGAAACTACAAGTACTTTTTCTTACTTGATAGTACTTGAAAGTACTTGATAGTATTTTCTTCATGGGGTTGCCGAGAGGATTACATGTGTGCATTCCCAAAAGATACTATCCATTCCCATTGTATCTTTTGCACCATATAAGGTAAACCCTTGAGAAATAACCCACTGGTCTGGGAGGGATACATTCGGGGTGAGGTCACTAAGTCAAAGCCAGGTCAGTAAGTCAAAACCCAGTGCTGGAATTATTGGCATCAAATTATCTTCAGCAAGGTTGACTCAGGGAGTAGTATAAGGTGCACAAAGATGCATGGCATCTCTCACAACCCAGCTCTCCCAGAACCCCTTACACCTGTCAAAATAGACTCCTGGGTTGAATGAGCCCTGATTCTGACCCAGTGTATGAAATCCTATATCCATTACATTGGTCTTTTCTGAATAATTTGAAAAATTTGTTACATTTTAAAAGTGGATATTTTGTGTTTGTAATCACACAGGTAGCTGTGTGAGGAAAGCGCTTTTTTTACAGTATTTTTATTTTTTTGAAATTATCTGTTTGTGTATCAGTCTTCTCTACTAAACTATAAGCTCCTCTAAGTAGGAAACTTAATCCCCTCACTCCCCACTGTACCCCAGCACCCAGCTCAGTGCATGGGTATTTTAAAGTAAATTTCTTCCCTTAGCACAGAACCAAAGATCCGATTTGTGGGGTTGGGGGTTGGCTTGGAGAGGTGGATGAGGGGCTGGGATGTGTTCTGACAGTTCTCCTGAAAGATAGATGTTCTCCGCGTAAGCTTCTGGAGCAAGACTTGTTTCGGGGTTGTTGGTGACAGTTTCCCTTCACCAGTAGGAGTTTGTCACTATAAGACAACACCAGAAAGTTAAAAGTGAATGGGAAGGGTGGGTGATGGAGATTCCGACCCCTAGGGTCTCCCCTGAGAGTAGCTGAGAGTGTGGGCAACTGCAGGTGAAAAACAGAGAGGTCATAGGGTTAATCTTTTCTGCCCAGAGCAGGTTTGGCCCACATTTTATCCCCTCTGTGGGGGTAATGGGTGCTGCTGAGTGGGCGGTGTGTTGCCTGAAAGGAGGTGGAGCTGAACAGCCCCTCCACATTGGCTATTGCTGCTGTTTGTACTTTGTTGCTTTACATTTCTTTGCAAAGAGCTGAAAGTGCAGTGCCCTCCAGATCGCAGCTGAAGGATCTGCCAGTATTGGGGCAAAGGCAGCGAGGTCGGGTACCGCAGCAGAGCTCTCAGCTCTGGGTCTCAGCTCTGGGTCTTCCAGGCACAGGGCTCACCCATCCAAGGTGTAGTAGTTCCCGGTGGTCCACGAGGACAATGGAATCTGGGTTCCCCAAAGGCACCTGCTGCTGCAGAATTTATCTAAATGCCACGTTCAAGCTCTTCTTTGAAAGGTGATAACTGGTGTGTGCTTTCTGTCTTTTGTCATCCTTTCTTTAGGACAGGTTACACTGACCCAGCCCGGTGAAGATCTCTGGAGACCATGACCAAGAAAAGAATTGCTGTGATTGGGGGAGGAGCGAGTGGGCTCACGTCTATCAAGTGCTGCCTGGAAGAAGGTTTGGAGCCTGTCTGCTTTGAAGGGACTGATGACATCGGAGGGCTGTGGAGGTTTCAGGTAAATCTCCTGGTTCCTTAATACTTGGAATTCTCGCTGTAACTAGGTGCATAAGATATTTTACCTCGTGTCAGGAAGTATGACGGGCTTCACAGTGATTAAACCTGCCAGACTTCAACCTGCTGACCTCCTCTCAGCAGCCATCACCTCAGGTTCTATGCAGGTTCCTCTTTCCCTACGCTGGCAGCAAAATGGGACGCAGGTATCACTCGTTTTTTCCTTTACTGATGTCTGTGAAAATGGCACAGAGATCATTTTCATGTTCAGATCTTCCTTGATTTACAATGAGGTTACATCTTGATAAGCCCATAGTAAATTGAAAATATCCTGTTACAAATGTATTTAATACACCTAACCTACCGAACACCATAGCTGAGCCTAGCCTACCTTAAACGTGCTCAAAACACTTACATTAGCCTACAGTCAGGCAAAATCATCTCACACAAAGCCTATTTTATAATAAAGTGTCGAATAGCTCATGTAATTTATTGAATGCTGTATTGAACATGAAAAACAGAATGGTTGTTTGGGTGCAGAATGGTTGTAAGTCTATCAGTTGTTTACCCTCCTGATCCTTCCAGCTGACTGGAAGCTGCCACGGCCCAGCATCATCAGAGTATGTTACAAAATATCGCTAACCCGGGAAAAGATCAAAATTCAAAATTCAAAGTGTGGTTTCTATTGAATGTGTATTGCTTTTGAACCATTGTAAAGTCAAAAAAATCACAAGTTGGGCACTGTCTGTAATGAGTTTTGCTGCTATCCAGAAAAGGGTAACAATCTTGGTGGGGGGTGTAGCAGAATGGCAGACATGTAAAGTGGTTGCTCTTGGCCTGCGTTCATCGGTAAGTGATCTAGAATACTGCTTACAACTCCTTCCAGGAATCCCCCTTTTCAGTCTCTTCTAACCTTACTGTTTTTTTTTTCTTTTCTTTCTTACCTTCCTTCCATCGTTGCTTCCTTCCTTCTTTACTTTAAACAATTCTCTAATGATTCTAGTGCTTGAATAGGATATAAAATCTGGCTGCCTTCTTTACTTTGCACTTTTCCTTCACTTGAGAAATCAAAGCAGTAGTCCTATCTTCAGGGAAGGGCAGAGGGCACCTGCAACTGGCTTTTCTTGTCCTTGCAGAGACTCAGTTTTAAAGTTGAGTTGTTTTAATATGCACACCCAGCCCTGCAACTTGTTACCAACAGTTAAGATATCTTCTTACTTAAATGATAGTTAAGCTTATTATATGTCAAAGAATATCACCCTCCTTAACTGATCTCCAAAGCAACATCCATTGGGTTTGCTTTTCAACTCACTTTTTAAGCCAGTGTTTTAAGTGTATTAAGGTGTCCAGATTAGTTTCATATTTCACAAAATGGAGACGGTGTTGGCCAGCTACTTAAAAGTGGTTTCATTCATTCATAGCATTCCTTAGTAGAACAGCAGTACAGTTGTTTTGCATTTGGGCTCTGTCTTGGGGACTAATTCTATTTGACAATCATCCTTATTCAGAGCTAGAGTGGATACTCCTTAGCACACCACCCATGGCTCGGTCATAATCATTCTTCGGCATGGCTGAAAAAACTGTTAATTAATATTTTGAAATCAATAGAAAATTTTACTTTTGAAATCCAGCCACAACATGGTGTAGAGGTTAAGAGCACGTCTGGGTTCAAATCCTACTCTGACCTTGGGGAAAACCATGCCCTCTGTACTTCTGTGTTGTCATCTTTAAGAAGGAGATAATACTGGCACCCACTTCATAGAGTTATTGTGGGGATTAAGTGAATGAATAATTATGTCATCACTAATAACAGTGGCACAATAATTGCTAAACATCAATTATTATTCAGTAGGCCTAGAGTGTGGCCAACATGTTTGGTGTCTGGTAAGCATCCTAGCCAGGTCTGGCAACTACTGACCAGGCATGAAATTAGTGAAGGGTCCACCATCCTACCTGATTATCGGGTTTTATTTCCAAAGTGGTTTAAACTTCTTCTCTCTTAAATACCCAATTTGGAGTTTTTTCTGATTATAATCTTGGCAAAATTTCAACACCTTATAAACTGCTTCCTTGAAAATAAATAAGCTATATTTCATTATAATAGTCTGACTTCTGTTAAGACAGACCACATCTGTGTCTATTATATTATATATAACATACATATATTTTACATATATTATACACACACACACACAAACACCACTATATCTCTAGAGCCACAGGTGATGCCTGGCATATATTAGGAACCAGATATATTTACATTTTATAAATGAATCCTAGAGAAGCAAAATATCTTGGGTGGCTGCTTAGAATGCTTGTGGAAATAGAGACCTTCATTCTCACATATTCCACAGTTACACAGTTGTGGAGCCTGAGGTATTATAAACATCCATTAATTGCAGATTAAACATGTTTTACATGCTGATGCTGGTTTCCTCAAGAATTGCCTCTGAGATCTGCTTTTCTGTGACCCCCTTGCTTGTTATTTGGAGTCTTCCTCTCCCCCATCCTACTCCCACTAAATTTTCTGTAATTCATTGGGGGTTTCATATATAGGATCATCTCAAGCAATTTGGAATTCCACCATTGCTACCGGGTGTCCAGTAAGCCACTGGCAACTCAGGGCTTCCATTTTCTCTTTCTTGTAACAGTTCTCAGGGACGCAGTATAAATTTCTTTCTTCTTGGTCTCCTCATTAATATTAGACCAGACTGATGGTGAAAAGTCAGTAGTAATGTGAGACGTATCACTTTAATTTTCATACTGCAATATTACTTTATGAACAAAATAGCTTAAAATTATAAATCCCTTATGAAATGCTGAGGTTTTAAGAAGTATGTAATGCTGGAAAATAATTTTTAATATTCTTTAGTCAATCTGAATTTTAAAAATCCTTAAAGTATACCAAAGCAGTGCTTCTCCAACTGTAATGTGCACATGAATCACAGGAGCTTTTCCTGAAGTGTACATTCCGATACATTAATCTGGGGTGGTGCCAAGATTCTGTATTTCACTTGAAGCCCCAGGTGATGCTGCTGCTGCTGATCTGATAACTACAGTTCACATAGAGAGGTTTTAAAGTGTATATGTGATACAAAGGTACCATATGGATACAATATAATGTCAAATGAGGCATATTTAATACATTTTAATTTAAAATATAAAATTAAGTAATAAACACCCTTAGATGAACAGGTGTTTTTAATTCTTAAATATATCAACTCCACCCCCTGAAAAAAAAAGACAACTGAATGGATACAAAAATACTTAAAAGAGGGTAACCGTAGAGCAGTGGCTGTCAGATCTGGCTGCAACACTGAGCAATCACTTGGGGAACTTTAACGAACTTTAACAAATAATGATATCAGTCCATCCAGATTCTGGTTTTATTGGCCTGGGTGCCAGTAAAGCTCTCCACTAGTTATTTCTAATGTGCAGCCAACATGGAAACCTTTGCCCTTCGGCTTTTACCCCAGCTTTCCCAGGTGATTAATGAGGATGACATTGCATTTTTAAAACAAAATCGATAACAGTTCATTGAACAAACATTTCTGAAGCTCAGATTATATTAGAGTGTGTGGAGATACAGAGTTATATAACCTCCTGCCACTGCCCTCAGGCATTCTGCAGTTTAGCTAAGGATGTATGGAGAAAGGACTTCTGAGGTGGATGGGATAAACCCTGGTGCCCTGAGCTTTCCGGGGCCACCACACGACCTCTTACCAGCAGATCTCAACCTTGTCTACACATTAGAGAAGGAGCAATTAAAACAGGGTCTCTGGGAGTAAGGGCCAGGCATTAGTATTTTAGAGTTCCCCAGATGAGTCCAGTGTGAAGACAACTCTGAGAACAGTCCTAAGACAGCTTCTGTCCCATGGGATTCTGAGGGTCTGTCAAAGGAACAGAAGATCCACACTGTTCTCACTCCTCCCACTGAAGGGGAGTCATTTTTCTCCTTTCTTCTGCCCTTACTATTGCCTCAATCCATTCAGTTCCAATTACACTACGCTACGTCCCTGGTTCTCTCTTTTCTCATATGGACTTCCTACTCAATGCGAGTCATGTGCTTAGGCAGGAAATAGAATCAAGATACATCTCTAGAGGGCAGATTATTCGCCGATGGTAGGAAATACTAAAATGCAGGAGCAGAAGCTTCTTTTAATACTCACTGACCCAGTACTGCTCTGCCCTCACTCTCTTTTGTAAAGCAGTGAGTTGACAGTGATGAACCCCACCTAGGATCCAATCAGGTGTTTAGAAGGGCTTGAAGGTTTTTGTTGACACACAATAACACTTTGTTGTCTTAATTACTTGAAAAAGAATACAAATATATGATTATTGTCACGGGGTAAGATCTGTGATTCATTTAGCTCAGTGACCCCAACACAGCTGCTGTGGAAAGCATGGCTCTACTCCTTGTACTAAACTTTCAACCCTTGGGAAACAGGGACAGACTTGGATTTTGTAGCATTAATATAGTGTTTTTATTACAGAAGGACTTTAGAAATATCTACTGAATGAATGAATGAAGTCAAATTTGATAGTTAGGAATGTGTCTACCCCTGCCCCCTCAAACATCTTCATTCCAAAAGGACCCTACCACTCATTAATTTAATTTTTTTTGAAAAAACGTGCTATGTACAAACAACATGTTTAAATAAACTTTGAATTTTAGAACTGTGTTAGATTTACAGAATAGGAAGATAGTGCAGAGTTCCCATATACCCCATGCCAGATATTATTAACATCTTACATTAGTATGATACATTTGTCCTAATTAATGAACCAGTATTGATACATTATTATTAATTGAGGTCCATGTTTTATTCAGATTTACTTAGGTTTTTTTCCTAGTGGCTTTTTCCTGTTCCAGGTGTTCCCATCCAGAACACCACATTACATGTAGTTGTCATGTCTCCTTAGGCCCCTCTTGGCTGTGACAATTTCTCAGACTTTCCTTGTTTTTGATGACCCTGACAGTTTTGAGGATTACTGGTTAGGTATTTTATAGAATGTCCCTCAACCAGGATTTGCCTGATGTTTTCATCATGGTTAGACCGGAGTTAAGAATTTTGGGGAGGAAGACCTTAGAGGTAAAGTGCTATTCTTATCACATCATATCAATGGTACATACTATCAAACTTATCACAAATGATTGATGTTAACCTTGCCAACCTTGCTTGTGATGGTGTTTATCAGGGTTTGCCACTGTAAAGTTGCTCTTTTTTTTTCTTCCTTGTCATACTATACTCTTTGCAAGAAAGTCACTATGCACAGTCTACACTTAAGGTCAAAGTTGGCTATTCTAAGCCTCTTTTCTTTCCACATAAATTTTAGAATCAGTTTGTCAATATCTACAAAATAGCTAGCTGGGATGTTGACTGGGATTGTGTTGAATCTACAAATCAAGTTGGGAAAACTGACATCTTAATGATACTGAATCTTCCAATCTATGAGCACAGCATATCTTTCCATTTATTTATACCTTTGATTTTCTTCTTCTCTGTTTTATGGTATCTGCATATAAGTCTCATACATATTTTGTTAGATTTTTCCTAAGCACTTAATTTGGGTGGTGTTATTATAAATGGTACTGTATTTCAAAGTCCAATTTTTCATTTCTGGTATATAGGAAAGTAAGTGACTTTTGTATATTAACCTTGTATCCTACAACACTGCTATAATTGCTTATTAGTTTCAGGATTTTTTTTTTAATTATTTGGGATTTTCTACCTAGACAGTCATATCATCTGTGAATAAAAATCATTTTATTTATTCCTTCTCAGGCTGTATACTTTTATTTCCATTTCTTATCTTATTACATTAGTTAGGATTTCTAGTACAGTGTTGAATAGAAGTGGTAAGAGAGGCTGTCCTTAACTTGTTCTCAATATTATGGGGAAATTGTCCATTTTCTCTCTATTAAGTACACTGTTAGTTGCAGGTATTTTGTAGATGTTCTTTATCAAATTGAAGATATTTCCCTCTATTCCTAGCTTGCTGAAGGTTTTTAACATGAAGGTGTAGTATAAACAAAATTTCTTCAAAAATAAAAGAAAAAATCATACCTCCTTAATAAATCAATTTGTTTTTCCTACTTTCGAGTTTTATTGATTTAAAATAAATAAAATATACTCGTATAACAGGGGAGAGATTATACAATGTGTAATTATATAAATATGGGTAGACATAGGTATATAGTTGCCCTAGGCATACATAATATTATATACTTGGTGATTAGAATGTGACCTGAATTTTTTCATATTACTTTTTCCACTTAAAGTTATATCATAGTCCATTTTCAATGTTTCTACACAGATTTCAAAATCATAGTTTTAAGTATCTCCAAATTCAATCTCTATAATTCACTTATTAATTCATTTCAAAGCTTTTATTAAGCATCCATTATATATGAGGTACTGTTTTGATGATAGAGCTATGAAAAATAAGACACAAATCCTACTTTTGGGTACCTCACAGTCATAGAAACAAATGCAGAATATCGTGTGTTCTAAGTTGCCTTGATGGCAATATGAGCAGAGAGTTTTGGCAGCTTGGAGGTTGAATGGGGCATTTAACTCAGTGGAGAGGACAAGAAATACTTCTTCAAAGAAGTGACATTTGATGTAACTCTTGAATGATAGATAGGAATTTTCCAAATGAAGAAGTTGTACTGTAGTGTTACAAAAGTTTAAAGTTATGAAAGAGTCTGGAATGTTTCAACAACAATTTAATGACTCAGAAGCTTGAAGTTAACTGAGGAGAGCACTAAATGAAGATAAAAAGGTAGATTGGGATAGATTGTGAAATATGCTGAGTTTCAAAATAAGAAATTTGCTTTTCCAAATGGAATCAGTAGAGCCCATTAAGCAGTGGGGTGACAGGATCTGCTTTGAATTTAGCAGGATACCTAAGGAGTGGTGTGGAAGGTAAATTCTGAATCATATTGAGATACCATAATTTACTAAAACATTTTCCTATTGGGGGAGGGGGGCATTTTAAGTGGTTTCTAATTAATAGTTATTTTAAATACTATAAAATGAATATCTCTATGCATTTGATTTTATATTATTTTGCAATTTTCCTTGCAACAAATTTTTGTGAATAAGATTAAAATATCTTATTCAACTGTTTTTAAATGAACTTTTATGTATTTCATTAGTTTTTTATGCATTATGTAAATTTACTTCCTTTTTCTCTATGTACCTTTCTCAATATAATTCAACATACATCTATTAAATATCTACTAAGTGCTATTTATAATTTTATATGCTGTAGGAAAGATCATGAATACAAGTAAAGGGGCTTACAATCTAGTTGGGGAGATAAGGAATAGACTATAAGACATTACGGAGGTCTTTGAATCCTAAGCTGAAAAATATACACTAGAGAAAATGGGGCAGTATCCAAAATTTTAATTATGACAGAGATACAACCGTACCCTAGAAGGAACACTTTGGCTGAAATAAGGAGGACAGATTGGAAGAGACTTGTAAAAACACCCTTAGCAGCCAAAGGGAATGCGATCTTGAAGGATGGGGCAGAGAAATGGGAATGATCAATTCAGGATTCTGAAATTGAAAAATTCTTCTCTAAAAATGGGAGGAAAATCATCTCTAATGTGGGCAAAGCCAGTGAACACTCTCCTTTGTGGCCATTTAATGTTCAATAATAGCCAGCATCCAAATATCTATTTCTGGAATAAAAAGAGAAGAGGGGGTCCAAATTGGTAAGGTAATTTTCCATAATCAAAACAATTTTTTAAAAATATAATAGAGTTGAAAATTCATGGTTTGTGATACCTCAGTGACAGGCTAATATAACAATCTGGGTAGATACTGCTTTATTTTATGTGATCACTACAACACCCCCATGAGGTAGTTATTAGAAGTTTTTGAGAAAGCAAAGAAGTTAACCTTGATGGGGGAAGAACATTGAACCGGGGTTTGATATCAGCTAGAGCAATGCTTCTCAGCTTTCAGATGCATCTGAAACACTTAAGGATTTTGTTAAAAGGCAGATTCCGATTCAGTAGATCTGGGATGGGGCCTAAGATTCTGCATTTCTAACAATCTTCCAAGTGATGCCCCTGCTGCTAGTCCACAGATCCTACTTTAGGTAGCAAGGATCTGGAGCAGTTGTTCTCAAAATTACAGTGAATTTTGTTGGGCATTAAATGGTTCTGAGACCAATTCCAATGTGTGTGTGTGTGTGTGTGTGTGTGTGTGTGTGTGTGGCAGGTGGTCCCCAGACACCAGCAAACAATTCTCAAACACTAGCAGGATGTCCAAGAATTCAACTAAATTCTGATGCCTATCTAACCAGAGACAGCGTCAGATTCCACAGATTGAGGGCTCAGTCCCTCAACCCCACTTCAGACACCAGTCATAAGCCCTGGTTATTACCTGGGTTTCTGACCAACCAGCTACAGATTGGAGGTTCCAACGACCCCCTCCTTGGATTTGGACTTCAGATGCCAGTCTCAAGTCCTGGTTGTTTGTTACCTATACTTCTGACCAACTGACTATAAATCAGAAATTCCCACGACCACCCCCACACCCACCCCTTGGGTTTGATTAATTTGCTCACTGAACACAGGAAACCCATTTACTCACTAGGTTACCGGTTTGTTATAAAAGAATATAATTTAGGAACAGGCAAATGAAAGAGATACATAGGGAAAAAGACACTGAGCTTCCATACCCTCTCCAGGCACACCGCTCTCCCCTAATCTCTTTGGTTCACCAACCTGAAAGCTCCCTGAACCCCATGCTTTTAGGTTATTATAGAGGCTTCATGACATAAGCATGATTGATTAAATCATTGGGCATTGGCTATTGCTTCAACTTCCAGCCCCTGTCCCCTCCCAGAGATCAGGGAATAGGCAACTGAAAGTTACAACTCTCTAATCACAGGTTTGCTCCATTGGTAACTAGCCCCCATCCTTAGTTGCTTTCTAAAAGTCAGCGTATTAACATAACAAAGGGCACTTTGTATCACTCTCAACACTTAGGAAATTAGAGTTTTAGGAGCTCTGAGCTAGGAACTGTGGAGAAAGACCAAATATATATGAGAAATATATTTTGACCATCTGGATGACCAAATATATATTTCCTATAAATCACAATATTGCAGGCATATAGCTTATTTCATTTTTATGTTATAAATAATGCTATCATTAACATCCTTTAACATAAATCTTTGTCTACAATGCTGAATCTTTCTTTAAAAGGCTAGGTTGCAAGGGTTTCATATTCTTGTCACATTGCTGTCCAGAAAACATTGTACTAAGATCTCATTTCACCTCATTTTTGCTAACACTGAGTAATTGTCTTTTAATTTAGTAAAAACGAGGTAAAATGGGAACACATAGTGGACAGAATGTAAGTTAGTACAATGTTTCCTGGAGAACAAGGTGGCAAGTGTATGAAACTCTTGAAACTTCCCTAGACTTTGAAATATATATACTATTTAAAAGACTATTACTCAAATGGGCAGTTCTCATTTGGAGTCTTATGTCATGGCAATCAGGTGACAGCTGGGACTGGATGTGTGCTATGACCTCTCTGCTCACATATTTAGAATGTCAGCTGGGATAACTAGAACTTCTGGGGGCTGGCTGCACACCTCTCTATCCCAAACATGCTCTTCATGTGGATAGCTTGGGCTTCCTCACAGGATGGTAGTCTCAGGGTAGCTGGACTTATTACATGGCTGCTGACTTCCACCAGAGCAAGCTTTCTAAGAGACCCAGACAGAAACTGCAAGACTACCTATCACTTAGTCTTGGAAGCCATTCAGTATCATCCCAACTGCATGCTGTTGGTCAAAAGCAAGTCATAAAGACAACTTAGATTTAAGGGGAAGAGACTGCACGAGGGCACAAATACTGGGAGATGTAAAGGGTTGTGGGGAGGGGACTTTTTTAAATGGTCATTTCTTTCAGAAAACTTTTTCAAATGTTTGTTGGCTGTTTACAAACCATGACCTTAATTCTCAAGTTGCTATGAATGCTTTTTATTTACTGCAGGAAGAACCTGAAGAAGGAAGGGCCAGTATTTACAAGTCAGTGATCATCAACACTTCTAAGGAGATGATGTGCTTCAGTGACTATCCCATCCCAGATCACTATCCTAACTTCATGCACAACTCCCAGGTCCTGGAGTATTTCAGGATGTATGCCAATGAATTTGACCTTCTAAAGTACATTCGATTTAAGGTAGGGAATTTCGTGGGTATCTCTGTGTTCAGCGTTTCAAGTAAACGAATAACTGTTCTCATATACCAGTGCTTATGTATAGATTGGTTTGATATGGTCATGTATCTATCCTATCCAGACAGATTCTACTCTATGTCTTCTCTGTGTCTGAAAATATTCATGGAAAGGTCCCTCTTCTATATATTTTGACTGCAGATCCAAGAAGCCATATTCATTTCATTGCCTTCATTCTATATCATTTGATTACAATAAAACAATGAGGGGGAACTGACAGGTATGGGAACTTTAAAACCTTCTGGTTCCACACTTAGCCCTTTTGTACTTTCTGAAGTATTTTCCAGTGCAATATTTATGTGATCACAACAACCCAGTGACGTAGATATTGAAACGTTATGAGGAAGCAAATAAGTTAACTCTGGTGTAGAGGGAGGAACATTGAATTGGGAAACAAAAACTTGAATTCTAGTCTTTGCTCTACCACTAATCAACTTGTGACTTCAGACAAGTAGGTTCCCCAACGTTGATGTGTCTTAAGTTTATTTGTAAAACAAGATGATTGTACTAGATCACGTCAGTAATTCCTTCCTGCTATAAATTCTTCCATGTTATTTCTATCATTCCAAACCACGACCATATAATAATTGATATTTCTAACAGCTGGCAAAAAGCCGAAATCTTCTACCTTCTGATCATTCTACTAAATCATGACTCTTTCTCTTTAACAACAAAATTAAAATGGCAATATCCAGTGACGACTTCTAAAGTCAGTCATTTACAGCCTAGTGGTGCTTCTCTTCACTTCTTTAAACACTTATTGAACAGGTTTGTTACCATACTAAGCAGTGAAGACACAAAAACAAAAAAACCCAGTGATTTCACAGTCTTGTTAAGGAGATAGAATAATGAAGAGAAATTTCATTGTAAACATAATTATAAAAATAAAGAGTTACAGAGTGATAAATGCCACTGAAATCTATACATTGCAGCTCAGAGGAGGGAAACAGCCCATCAGGGCATGAGGCATCAGGCACCAGGGTAGTTTTCTTAGAGGAGATAATACCAAGCTAAATGTTGAAGGGTGAGTTTCTCCAAATGAAGAAAGAGTAGAAGGATGATCCAGGCAGAAGCACCAGCCTGTGTAAAAGTAAGAACATGATAGAGAGGAACTATAAGTAGTATAGGATGTCTCAGGTATACAAGAGGGGTATCTCTGTTAGTCAACCAAGACATTATGGTCATAAACCCTAGAAGCAGAAGAACACATTTTTAATGTTTCCTTAACCTGGGTAGAGTAACCTATATTTATTATTATTTTTTAAAGCTAAAAATTGTACCACTGACTATCCCATCTCACACCTTTCTTTATAGTTACTTGTAAAATGGGCATTTATGGGAGTCAAAGAGAGGTTCATTTACATAAAATATGAGCCACTGAGATATTTTTCTACTAGGAAAGGGAGCCCTCTAGCTCAGTCACAAGTTTAAGGCCAGTGAGAACAGGACTTGAGGTAAGAAGGCATCAGAGGGTCTCAGGATGTCTGGGGGTATGGGGAGGAATAGGCATTTAGTGCATGGAGTGTCTCAGAAGCACAAGAGAAGCCCAAACTTTATTCAAGTATCACATTGCCTTAGGGTATGGTCCAAGAGAACTAGTAATTTGCACTTTTCTAGAAGCAGAGTAGAGTGCAACATTAGTCTGCCAACTCTGTTTTATTTAGCTTGCCTCATGGAAGTTTTCTCACTCTGACCACAGCCCCAAACAAAAAAGTTCTGATTTGTGGAGTATGAAAATCAAATATCCCTGCATGAGGCCTGTTATGTGGTATCAGCCGTTTGTGTAACCCTCTGCAAGGAGAGTCCTGTCAGGGAAAATGTCCACTATATTGACTGTGGTTATAGTCCCCTGTGGCTATCCCTTTTCTTTTTAGACCACCGTGTGCAGTGTGAAGAAGCAGCCTGATTTCTCCACTTCAGGCCAATGGGAGGTGGTCACGGAATCTGAAGGGGAAAAGGAGGTGAATGTCTTTGATGGAGTTATGGTTTGCACTGGCCATCACACCAATGCTCACTTACCCTTGGAAAGCTTCCCTGGTAAGTAGCCTACAAGGAAGGAAGACACTTGAAGTATGCCTGTGACCTGATCCCTAAAGAATGGGAGGATTGTTGTCTGAATGATTCCTATCTTGGGATGAAATAAGGCTTATCCTAATTCTGCATATTCTCCTCAAAGATGTTTGGGCAACTTGTATTAATGCTATTTAGGACGTAGAGATAACAGTAATTTCAGGGACTAGAGGAAAATTAGAAGGCTCTATATTTAGTTTTACAATAATTTTAGTTTTTTTAAGGATAAAAAGTTGATCCGCATCAGATTGAATGAGGCCTTTTTTCTTATTAAATTTTTATTGGAGAATAGTTGATTTAAAACGTTGTGCTAGTTTCTGCTGTACAACAAAGTGAATTAGTTATACATATACATATATCCACTCTTTTTTAGATTCTTTTCTCATATAGCTCATTACAGAGTACTAAGAAGAGTTCCCTGTGCTATACAGTAGGTACTTATTAGTTATCTATTTTATATATAGTAGTGTGTGTATATGTTAATCCCAGTCTACCAGTTTAGGCGTCCCCCACACCTTTCTCCCCTGGTAACCATAAGTTTGTTTTCTACCTCTGTGAGTCTATTTCTGTTTTGTTCATTTGTACCATTTTTTTTAGATTCCACACATAAGCGATATCATATATTTTTCTTTCTCTGACTTACTTCACTCAGTATGACAATCTCTAGGTACATCCATGTTGCTGCAAATGACGTTATTTTGTTCTTTTTTTTTTTTTTTTTTTGCGGTACGCGGGCCTCTCACTGTTGTGGCCTCTCCCATTGCGGAGAATAGGCTCCAGACGCACAGGCTCAGCGGCCATGGCTCATGGGCCTAGCCTCTCCCCGGCATGTGGAATCTTCCCGGACCGGGGCATGAACCCGGGTCCCCTGCAACGGCAGGTGGACTCTCAACCACTGCGCCACCAGGGAAGCCCTATTTTGTTCTTTTTTTATCACTGAGTAATATTCCATTGTATATATTTACCACATCTTCTTCAACCTGAATGAGGGCTTTTTTAGCAATCAAGGAAACAAACAGAAATATTGAGTTTCTAAGGAAGAAAATAAAGCTTAAAGAAAGAGCTTAATTACGGTCTTTGACCTGGATTTTCATTTTTTGGGGAAAAAAGCACTCTATGTATACTTTAGAGTATATAAGAACATATATACTCCAATTGGAATGGAAGTAGGTATTTACAGATGAGGAAAAGAGGGGGTGGGGGATGGGCAAAATAGGTGAAGAGGATTAAGATATACAAGCTATCAGTTATAAAATAAATCAGTCACAGGGTGGTAATATACAGCACAGGAATATAGTCAAAATACTGTAATAACTTTGTATGTTGCATAATCTATATAAATATCAAGTTACTATGTTGTACATCTGAAACTGATATAATATTATGTCAACTATACTTCAATTAAAAAAATAAACAGGATGAAAAGACAAAAGAGAATGGAGGTTTTCTGAAGCAGTTTGGATTAGTGAGTCCACAGGTCCAAAATATTAACAGATCCTGAGTTAAGCAGACTACTTATAATAAGGAAATCACAAGGTTCCACTCTGAGGCTATGGGAAAAGAAAACAGGCAAAATATTCAGAAAGGCAACAGTGCACCTGAGTAAAAGCAGAACATATGGAGAATATATGCATAAACTCTACACACTGCAAAAAAATGAATGATTTAACAAATGATATCAGATAAACCATCACCCAATAATTATTTTCCCTTCTCTTGTAGGAATTGAGAAGTTCAAAGGACAATACTTCCATAGTCGAGATTATAAGAATTCAGAGAGTTTCACTGGAAAGAGAGTCATTATAATTGGCATTGGGAATTCTGGAGGCGATCTGGCTGTGGAAATTAGCCATACAGCCAAGCAGGTTTGAATTAGTACATTATTTACTTTGTTTCACCAAGGAAGCTGCAGGTGGACCCAGCAGAGTGTATGGATACCTGCACACAGCCCATCAGTGCCAACGGCAAATGCAGGGCTTGGTTTCACTGCCTCAGTTGGCAACATTTTGATTGATGATGTGATGGAGCCAAGGTTACAAGTTAGATTCCCATCATTCATTTGGCCTCACACTAAGGAATTTGGTCATGACCACAAAGTGTGCTCATAATCTCACTCAGCTGTCTCTTCAGATTGTGCTTCTGGCTCTGAAGAAGACCAAGTGATTGCTGGGAGAGCTTGTTAGAATGCAGCATTCAGAGTGTGGATCACCTGTTGGCCAGCAGAAGTGATAATGCTCTTATCTGAAGGAAACTGTACTCAGTCACTGAAAGCTTTTCACTCATAGGATGTTGGAGGAATTTTCCTCTTCACTCTTCATCACTCCCCGAACGGAAAAAAGAAGTCTAATCCTTCTAGAGACAACATGGGTATCAGTATGAAAAGCATCCACATTGTAGCACATGCAAGCAGCTCTCCCCAGCCTTTGCATACCATTAGGTAACACAGAATAACATTCACACTAAAGCAATTTCTATGTCCTTGAGGTTTTTTGGTTTGTTTGTTCTGTTTTTTGTATCATAGCTTTTGAACTGGGAAAAAAGTCTCTTAATTATAAATTCCTAGAAAAAGACATCATTGATATATTTTGTTATTCACATCTTTATTGAATTGTAACTTTGTTGGCAATAAGTACATGCCTGGTTGTTCTTCACTAACTAATTAAGCTGTGCTTCTCCACAAATTGTTTTAAAATTATTATTATTATTTTTTAGGGTTGGCATTTATTTTTTTTTAACATCTTTATTGGAGTATAATTGCTTTACAATGGTGTGTTAGTTTCTGTTGTATAAAAAAGTGAATCAGCTATACATATACATATATCCCCATATCTCCTCCCTCTTGTGTCTCCCTCCCTCCCACCCTCCCTATACCACCCCAAATAGAAGTTTAATGCCACAACTTTGTGAAATGAACTTTACCCACAAACTCCATTCAATAATACTTCTTCTCAGGTCTATCCCCATCTATCACCACAAAACTGATTTTATATATTACTCCATGAATTAATTCAACAAGCATTTATTAGGAAATAGGTATATAAACAATAAAGTGTAAAAATGTGTGTGGGTGCTATGATAAAAGAATGTACAAGGTATGTGGTGGGGACTGAAGGCATGAGCTTTCTTTAATACCATTGGCTTGTTCAATGGTCAGTTGTAGAGGAGCTGAGCCTTTCAAGCACTGAGGAATTGTAAATTGCCAAAGAACAAGGCAGCAAGAGCAGGTGGAGGTAAGGTGGTTGTGTCTGAGAAAGCTTTGTGACCTATGTATTATTTCCACTATTTTATACATAGAGAACTTTTTAACTGAAGCTCTGATCATTTACATTACTCATAACCTATATTTAAAAAGTTATACACACTGCACACAAAACCACTTGATTTCTGAGACTACACACAGGCTCTTTCAACGGTGACACGTAAAAGTGCTTATTTATGATAGCAGTTAAGGTCACCATCAGTGAGAATATATGTATGAAGTACATGATTATCCCTTTTAACATGAGGGCTTAAACAAAAGACCATAAAACAATGTACTTATATAGCTTACAACCCTGGAAACTACCTCCAGCGAGTTTTATAATATAGAGAAAGCGATGCTTTTGCCAGGTAGTTGAATACCAAACTTTTATTACGTGGACTTTAGCCAGCAGATAACACAGAAAGACGGACCAGTTCCATGTTGTGCTACTTGCAATCTTCAGTTTTTCCCTTAAATAAATGATGAAACATTACTTAAGCACAGGCTTTGGAGTCAGTTAGACTTAGGTTTGGAAATTCAGCTCTACCATTTAGTAGCTATATGATCTCAAGCAAGTTATTCAGCCTTTCCATGCTTCTCATCCATAAAATGGACATAACAATACCTACCTCAAGAGGTTGTTGTATTGATCAAATAAAAATATAGATAAAGGACTTAGTTCAGTGACTGACAGGTTACAATTCTCAATAAAAGGAAGTGAGGCTGATGATAGGCTGGGGACTAAAGGGTGTATATGCTCTACCTCCCACCTTGGAGAAAACACATTTGGAAAGATAAAGATAAGAATATATAATATTAAATATCAATATAAATGATAAGTTTTTTATAATACTGCAAACAATGTCAAAGGCAAAAAAAAAAAGACAGAAGATTTCAGATCAAATGATGTCCAGTTGCTTTCAG
Source organism: Mesoplodon densirostris (assembly GCF_025265405.1). NCBI lineage: Eukaryota > Metazoa > Chordata > Mammalia > Artiodactyla > Ziphiidae > Mesoplodon > Mesoplodon densirostris. The sequence goes on along the minus strand of NC_082662.1, from coordinate 109,004,546 downwards.
CTTTACTGTTCCATGATTTGAAATGAGTTGGACAGGTGACAAGTGCTAGAGAAGTTCAGAAGATGGAGAGAAAATTATCAGCCAGAAAGGTCACTAGTGTCTTCATGGAAGAGGGAGACTTGATCTGGATCTTAAAAATGAATAGGCTTTAGAGAATGAAGGGGATAAGGAGGCATAATGACATTAAACAGAAATGCACTGGTGGTTGAGAGCAAGACATAGTCTTGGTCAGTGACTACACCAGTTTAATTGTAAGCTTAGTGTTTGAGAAGAAAATGGCAGGAAATTTAAAAATATATATATTGCCAGGAATAAAAAGCCAGACTAATGAGTTTGAAGTTCAGCTTGAAGAAAATGGGTTCCCATTCCTTCACAGAAATGAGTCAGGGAATGGCAAAAACAAACATTTTTTTCCCCATGCCTCAGGTTTTCCTCAGCACCAGAAGAGGAGCTTGGATCTTTAATCGTGTCGGAGACTATGGATATCCTTTTGATGTGTTATTCTCTTCTCGATTTAAATATTTTATGAAGAAGATTTGTGGTCAATCATTAACAAATATATTTTTGGAAAAAAAGATGAACCAAAGGTTTGATCATGAAATATTTGGCCTGAAGCCTAAACACAGGTATGTTCTCAGGCTGGGAGGTGGGCAGTAACAGCCAAGGCAAAGAATAAGGACTGTTCACATAGGCTAATAGTATAGCTACCTCTATCTGTACTTTAAGCAAATCCACAGAATCTGAGATTAGATTTCTACCTTTCCCCCACAGATGTCCAAGATCTATTGGTCTGTAATTTTCAGGCTATAATTCTCCTTGGCATTAACCATTTTATCATTCCCCGAGGTACCAGTTCTTTTTACATGATGCCCAGTAGCAACAACAAAATGGTAGTAGCAGGCAATGTATCATTCATTCATTCATCCAACAAATAACTGAGCATCTGGTATGAGCCAAGCATTATACGGGCATGAGAATACTGAGACTAAAGACCTAATAGTAATAGTAATACTAATAATAACACTGTACCTTTTTGAGGACTTAATATAAGACAAGCACAGTGCTAAATGAGTTACATGCATTATCTCATTTAATCCTCACAACAGCCCTATAGGTTGGTACTATATTCATCTCCATTTTGCAGATATAAAAACTGACACTTAGAGAAACTAATTTGCCCAAGATCACACAAGTAATAAATGACAGACTCAAGAAATTGATATTTCCTTTAATACTGTAACAAGAAGACAGACAATAGAATATGATAAAGAAATGCATGGAGTCCCATGAGAGTATGAAGGATAGGAGTTCTCACACAGCCTAGAAGGTAGACTGTGACAGCATTTCTAGAAGCTGATTTTAAACGCTGTTTTCCCCTACAGCTTTTAATTTTTTTAATGTTTAGATATACTTGCTATAAAATAGTACGTACAATGAGCACCCATATATCCTTCACTTAGATTCACCTATTATTAACAGTTTACTATATTTGCTTTTTCCCTCTCCCTCTCTCTGGAGATAGATAGATCTATACATATATAGCATACATATATACATACATATATTCATAAATTTTTCTGAAACATTTGAGAGTAAGCTGCAGGCAATACAACATTTTACCCTACATTCTTTAGCATGTATTGCCTAAGGAAAAGGGCATTCCTCTACATAAACATAATTATCACACTTAGTAAATTTAACATTGATGAAATACCATTATCTAATATAATGCATATTCAAATTTTCCAAGTTGTTTCAATAATATTTGTAGCTTACTTATTTATTATTTTGGCCACACTGCATTGCTTAAAGTTTGGAGTCCTAACAACTGGAATGCCAGGGAATTTCCTGTAGCTTTTATAGTTTTAAATCCAGGGTCCTGTCAGGTATTACACCATTGTATTTAGTTGTCATATCTCTTTAATCTCTCTTAATCTGAAATAAATTTCCATTTTCTTGACATGGATTTTTGTTTTTTTTAAGAATTCAAGCAATTTGTTTTGCAGAAAGTCTCTAAATTTGGAGGTTCATAGTTGTTATTCCTCTATTATATTTAGGTTAAACAATTTTGGTGTGAATATTCATAGGTTATGTTGTGCCTTCTTGGTGGATCACATCAGGAGCCATATGATAGCAGTTTATTGCATACTAATGATGTAAAATTTGACAACTTGGATTAGGTGGTCTACCACGTTTCTCTTTTGTAAAGATTATTTTTTCCTTTGAAACTAACCAGTAGGGTGATATTTTGAGAGTGTGTTCCCCAAACTTTCAGCCATTTATTTCACCCAATTATGGAAACTAGCATCCATAACTTTGGTGATCACAAAATAAATTGAGGCTTTATGGAATAATAAGAGATAGTCAAACAAACAGGGTAAGGAAGTAGCATTCTAATTATAATACAAGGTCTTGGAATAGCAAAATATACGTTATGCTCTGAGACCTGCACATAGTTTGGTTTGGCTGGACTACAGGCAAAGATGGAAGAATGACTGAGTATATCTCCTGGTTCACGGGGCAGATATATGAAAATGTTTGTATGCTCTGCTAAATAAAACGTTTAGAATGAAGACATCCCAGAGCCACTGAAAGATTTTAAGCAGGTGAGTGACATAATAATAAATACATTTTGGAACAATCACTCCAAAAATGATGTAGAAGATAGATTGAAAGGGGATGGAGCAGGAGGCCCTAGAGACAGCTGTAATGGCCCAGGTGAAACAGCATAAGTAAAACTATTCTGGGGGTGTTAAGAGGAGAAAGCGTGGCCTTGGTGACCAGATGTAAGACTCACAGTTTTGTAGCTTGGGCAACAATGCGGATGGTGGTACTGTTAGTAAAAAGGAGTAAGTTTGGAGAGAAAGATGAAATGATGAGGTTGCAATGAGAACAGAATCTGTACCTAAAGGTTTGTGTCAAAGAATTACCAAATTCAGCAAACCAGTAATACTGTTTAAACATATCTTGTTCCTAAGAAGAGGCCAGCTCTGTCTGAACATGATGGGCTGAGGATTCTCAGAGCCTGTTAACACAGGATCCAAGGATTCACACTGCTTTTAGAAAGGTCCAAGATTCTGCACCTTATCCTATGCTATTTCGAGGAAACACTACTTACCATGCCTAGAGTATCTCAAGGGAGTTCATAAAAAACCATTTGATATAAATCCTAAACTCCTAGGTTGTGTGACCTTGGGCGAGCCACTTAACTTCTTTAGGCCTCAGTTTCCTCGTCTATAAGACCTGGATAATCACAACTGTCCTGTTTCCTTCGTTGGGTTTGCGTGAGACTCAAATACGTTAATGTATATAAAAACAGTTTATAACTGTAAGTCACTATACACATATAATTTATTATACCTTTTGGAAAATGATGGTCCAAACCTAGCTCTTGGGCTTTTGAAGAGGAAAAGAGACTCAACAGAATGCTGATAGTCCAGTTCTGCAGATTTCTTGATATATGGATAGAAGCTACTAGACTGTGGACTTATCATATCACTGAGAGCATTATTAGTCCTTGAGAAACCATGCACGTACTCATCAAATAAAATAATGCTTCCCTCACTTCTCCAACAGCTTCTCTTTCAATGCCACCCGGGGTCCAACATTTACTCTGAGATCCTTACCTTTTTCAAGCTGGTATACATTAGACCTTTCCCAAATTTCATGAATAAAGGAGACTATTGGCATATTAATTAACCACCTCAATCAAAATACAATTTTACTTACATGGTAATGATATTTCCCTCTCATGATCTCTCTTGATTTCTCCTTCATTATCATCATTCACAGAGCTCTGAGTCAGCATCCAACAATAAATGACTTTCTGCCAAATTGTATAATTTCTGGCTTGGTGAAGGTGAAATCAAACGTGAAGGAATTCACAGAGACAGCGGCCATATTTGACGATGGCTCCAGGGAAGATGACATTGATGCTGTTATCTTTGCTACAGGCTATAGCTTTGCCTTTCCTTTTCTTGAAGATTCTGTCAAAGTAGTCAAAAACAAGATATCCCTGTATAAAAAGGTCTTCCCTCCTAACCTAGAAAAGCCAACTCTTGCAATCATAGGCTTGATCCAGCCCTTGGGTGCCATTATGCCCATTTCAGAGCTCCAAGGACGCTGGGTCACTCAAGTATTTAAAGGTAAGTGACCATGCAAGATGACTACCTAATTACTTAGTGGTTTGTTTAATTATGTTTATGTTCTTGCTTATAAATAGCCGAGACAGTATGTATGATTGTAACAGTGCCTGGCACAAAATTAGTGCTCAAAAATTAATTTTTGAGGAAATATAAAGTAGTGATTTATAACCATGGACATATAGCAGAATCTACTAGGAAGTTTTCCAAAAATAGGCATGCTTTGCCTGGTAGTGTTTATTTACTACGTCTCGAGTGGGGCTTATATAAGATTGTTGAGAAAATGTTCCCCAAGTGATTCCAATATGCACTCCAGATTAAAATCCACTCATCTAGATTTCAGACAACTGATACATATTTGTGAAGCAAAAGAATTTAATCTTCTTTCATTATAGTTAGAGAAAGTCACATATAGAAGTGCTGTGATTTCATTTTAGACAAAAATTAAGATCTGGTTAAAGACTAGTCCAGAATGAAGAAGATACAGCCACTCAAATTCTTACTTCCCCCCTTTATGTTCCCTCTTTCAGAAAGTTTTGGCTAGGAAAACATGAGAAAAAATTTTGGGGTTTGGGATAGCAGGCTCAATATGAATCAGCAGAATGATGTGGCTTCCAAAAGACTTAACTATATCTGGCATCAGTAAAAAACTATAATGTCCTGGAATTTATAACTGTTCTTCCATGTACTGGTAAGACCACACCCAAAGACATTTTAAAAGTGAAACTGGGGCTTCCCTGGTGGCACAGTGGTTGCGAGTCCGCCTGCCGATGCAGGGGATGCAGGTTCATGCCCCGCTCTGGGAGGATCCCACGTGCCGTGAAGCGGCTGGGCCCGTAAGCCATCGCTGCTGAGCCTGCGCATCCGGAGCCTGTGCTCCGCGGCGGGAGGGGCCACGGCAGTGAGAGGCCCGCGTACCGCAGGGGGGGAAAAAAAAGTGAAACAGGAGTACATTAAAAGGAGAGAGACAAGAATGGTTAAGGGAGTTGAAAATGTGCCATTTGAAGTACAACTAAAGGAGCTGGAAAGGTTTGGCCTGGAGAGGATAAGATTTAGGGGAGATATGGAAGTTCCCTTCAGATACCTGAAGAGATGCCCCATGGCAGAAGGTTTTATATATTTGCTTAGTATCACTCCAAAGGGTTGAACCAGAAGCAAGGAGTGAAATTCTGAGAGTTTGCACAATATCAGCTTAACATTAAAAATAAACTTTGACCAGGCCAATATGAAGTAGATTCAAGCCTCAGAACAGGGAGAAATCAGATGACTTTTAAGGTTCCCTCTAACAAAGTAGTTCTTTGATTCTATGGTTACTATAATAAAATTTGCTACCATTACTAATGTTTAATTAAAACTATTCAAAGTTCTTGTTGAGGGACTTCCCTGGTGGTCTAGTGGCTAAGACTCCACATCCCCAATGCAGGGGGCCTGAGTTTGATCTCTGGTCAGGGAACTAGATCCCACGTGCCTCAACTAAAGATCATGCATGCCACAAAGAGGATCTTGTGTGGCACAACTAAGACCCGGTGCAGCCAAATAAATAAATATTTTAAAAAATGTTTTTATTGAAATTTCAGATTCTTCTTCCCTAGTGAAGATCCTCATGGTAGCATAGAAAAAAGAAGCAATGATGTTAGAGTTGATAGAAAGAAAATTTTTCCAAATTTCCCCAAAGTTCTTTCATTTCGTTCTTTTTTTTTTTTCTATTTTTAATTTTTTGGCTGTGCTGTGTGGCACATGGGAATCATAGTTCCCCAACCAGGGATCGAACCCAAGCCCCTGCAGTGGAAGCATGGAATCTTAACCACTGGACTGCCAGGGAACTCCCAAAGTTCTTTCATTTCTTAATTCCTTTTAATTCTATCCAGTAGATCATGTATTCCTTGAGCACTGGACCAGCAATCCAATGCAAGTAACTGGTGAAGTTGGCTTAATTCCAGTCATATAAAGTGGATCTTTTAATTGGGTCAATAAAGTAAGAGGAAAAAATTGCTTTAAAATAGGCCACAGCATCTTAGTACACTTTGAATAAAAACTAGACTCTTTTCCAGGACCAAGTGAACCATTGAGAGGATTAGGGCAACTGAGTATTTGGAAGATTCTGCATTATGACTGTGGGATTAGGGGATTTTAGGGGAAATGCACAAAAAGCTCAGTTTCCTATGCTAGCAAATCTTAGTCAGTGCTAATCCCTCTAGCTTTCTTCTTAACACTTGGAAGGAAGGAAACATCAGAGAATCCCTATAACTTTATCAAATTTCCAAAACGAACCCTGAGTTTTTTGTTCTACTGTCTGCCTACCAAATCCTTGCCTTTCTCATCCCAGAATTCTACCTTCACTGTGCCAATTTTAAGACCATTCTATCACACCAGCCCAACTCAGCCTGTCCTCTTCCCTGGCCTGTTCTTTCCTCACCAAGCCGCATTTCCCTACTTCCTTTGTTCTCTAGAATTACTATTCTCTTGTCAAGAAAATATTCCACCCTCTTCTAGAACACAGAACCCACTTGCTTGCCTTGACAGAAATCTACTTTTCTTTTGTCTCGCTTGTAGCCCTCTCAAAAGCCCTTGCAAGTGTTCCACTTTCATTTAGTAACTTTCTTCCCTTGAAAACCGTATGAAATGATACCAATTCTCTGGATTACAAGGAGGCATTATGTCATAGGATGGCATTCAAGTTCCTCCAAAAATTGGATACAGGCTGCTTTCTCAGGCCCACCTTTCACTAGTCATTACCATCCATCCTACAATCTTTTGAATGCACTGAATGACTTACCCACTATGCAGCAAACACAGCAGGTACTCTTGTACCTTATACCTTTGCTTCTGTTGTTCTCTCTGCCTGGTATGCCTCCCTTTACTCGTTATTTGTGTGGAAAAAGCCTGTTTATTTCCTCCCTCTCTTTGTAGTATATTGAAAGCTCTTTAAATAAAAGAATCATGTTTATTTGCCTTTGTCTTCCAAGTCTAGACCAGTGCCTAGCACATGGGAGGTAGCTAATACATCTCTATTCAATGACTGCGAGTTTAGTTTTGGAGGTTTTCTAAACTCTACAGTAGAAAGTTCTTATCAGAGGATCTCAGCTTATGAACTACCTTCTCAATTTCCAGTCATGGTAAAAGGCTGTTCTGGACTGGACTGAAAGAACAGAATGGCAGCCACACCTCCTTTCTCTTGTAACATTATCTTTACATTAAACATGCAGGGATTAGTCAGGATTACATAAATACAATCTGCCATAGGCCCAAGAGCCGACTGAAAGACTTAGTTCCACAGAGTTATAATTCAGGCTTGCCCATTTTTTTTTTTTTTTTTTTTTGCGGTACGCGGGCCTCTCACTGTTGTGGCCTCTCCCATGGCGGAACACAGGCTCCGGACGTGCAGGCTCAGCGGCCATGGCTCACGGGCCCAGCTGCTCCGCAGCATGTGGGATCTTCCTGGACCAGGGCACGAACCCGTGTCCCCTGCATCGGCAGGCGGACCCTCAACCACTGCGTCACCAGGGAAGCCCAAGCTCGCCCCTTTTGAACCTTGTCTTGGAACCCTTAGGAAATCTCTGAACTTCAGTTCCACACTCTTCTTCAACAACATTCTTCAGCTAACATTTACTGGCCTCTTAGTATATGCCAGACCCTCTGCTAGGTGCTGGAGATGCAAATATGACCAAACAGAAAATTCCTATCTCTATGGAACTCAGAGTCAAGCAAGGAAGACAGACAAGTAAACAGACATTTAATGTGTTCATTCATTCAGCAGATATTTACTATATCCTAAACAAGGGTCAGATAACAATGTAGAGGAGCTGGCTATGGGAGCAGAAAGGAATAAGTACCCAATTCTCCCTACAACTGCAAATACACTGTAAAAAATAAGAGTTTACTAAAAGGACAAGGCCATCTTGACCATAATAGAGAAGAGAACAATTAGTAATATTTATGCAAAGTTACAGAAAATGACAAAATAAACCAAGTCCTGAGAACTACAAGGAGTTCAGAATTCTGGAGAATAAAGTATTATAGGAATTAAAGAAAATGAAGCTGGAGATATTTATAGAGGCAAAACCAAGAAAAATCCTTAGGTGCGATGCAAGAAGTTTACATTCAATGTAGGCAATAGAGAACAATTGAAGGATTAACTGAGAGAGTCACATCAGATTTGTAATTCAGAAGATGTATTAGAGGGAAATGAAATGGGAAATAGGTCAATTTTGAGCCTGTGACAAATGTCCAAGAAAGACATAATGAGGGCTTTAAACTAAGGTAAAGGAATACGAGAAATATTTGAATGAAATTTCATTGGTGAATTTGAAAGGATTTGGATGGAATGTAGGTTGGAGATGAAAGAGAGAAAAGAATCTGCTCAGGGGCTATGGCCATTGATGCAAACTGGTAATATAAGAGAAGGAGCAAGATAGGAAGGAGGGAGATACATATGGTAAAAACGACATGTGCCTGAACGAGGAAACACTGCAACAGTATCAATGAATTAAGAACTGCACCACTGGATACAGTACACATCTTTATATATTGCTATCTATTTACCTATCTAATTTATAGTGATTTTTTGTTTGGTTGTGTTTTTTTTTTTTTTTTTTTAATGAATTGGCTGAATCACAGGCAAGAAATCACCTCCTCCTCCATAATCTTTCTAGTTAAGAGAAGTAAAAATTACGGTTGTACTATGAGAAATACTTTGGAAATCAACTCTCAAACTGTGTTTCATGAGCATCTTAAGACCTGTGATTAACTTCAAATGAAGCATTTCAGTGATTCCTCATTGACTTACGAACATACATAATAATTCCCAAGGCTAAAATGAAAAGAACACATGGCAAAACACAGAAGGCTATTTCTTGAGTGTCGAATTTGGATCTCATGTTTTAAGAGGTACACACCAGGATAGTTACTAGAGTGTGCCCAGAGAAAGGCAACTAGTGGGGCAGAGAACGTGAAACCTGTTATATGGGGAACTGTTAAGGCTTTAAGGCTGATAATGGGAAGACTTAAAGAAGTTATGACAGTTGTTCTCAAATGGTTCAAAGGCTGTCATTTGTTAACACTAGACTCCTTGGCCCCAGAAGGCAGAGCTAAGTCCACTGGTGCCAGTTGCATGCAGGCATGTTCTGGGGTCAATGAAAAGAATAATGTTCCAGGAAGTAGAGTGGCCAAACAATTAAATCATCTCCTCAGGTGATGAGATCCCCATCACCAGAGATATTTAAGGAGGAATGAGATAACCACTTGAGAGTACTTGTAGAGAGGATTGTATTAGGTAAGATATACTCCCATTCTAAAATTACATGTTCCAGAATTTTGTGGAGTAACACTTTAGAGTTGGGTGTGGCTAGTTTTCTACATGGCATAGTGATTGTAAATCTGGACATAAAGGTAATCACTTAAATTGAGAGTTGTCTATGTTGACTTAAATACTATTCTACCTTTGTCTAGCCATGTCCTTGGTGTTAAATTCCTGCTACTGAAACTGGGCATTAGTGCTTAAATTTATTTGTTAAGATTGGGTATTATGAGTTGCCTTTGACCATCCCCCTCACTCTCACCAGATAAAAAATTTAGAAAGTAAGGCTTATCTTCCATGGAACTTTAGGCATAAAATAGGACTGAGAGTTTACTTTTACTTCTCCCTGTGGTATAAAGCCTCTTTGTTATTAAGAGTACAAGTACAGATGTGTTTCCAATCCTCCCCCCTCCTTTTACTTTGCACCTCATTTTCTGTATATTTTTAAGGCCATTTATCATTTCCTCATGTCCAATTTCATTTCCCAATTGAAAGACTATGTAAGGGAGGAGGCAGCTTTTGGTTAGAAAGCAGATTAGGAGAAATATCTTCCAAAGACAAAGCAGAAAACAGTAAGCTACTGAGGTTAACATGATTATATTTTGGTGGTGGTAGCGTAAGGTGGTCAAGTGAAGGTGTAACCTCCTTGCTACAGACAACTAGCCTGTATTCCTTTGAATTTTCCATAGCATGGTAATTGTTAATAGGATTAGTGTTCATACTGAGGTAATTTTACACTTAAAATTTTGATTTTTCTCTTTAGGGATAAAGACATTACCCTCACAAAATGAAATGATAAAAGAAATAGCTAAGGTTCAAGAGGATATGGGCAAAAGGTAAGAGTTCTCCCAGGAAGATAGGTGGTTAATTTTTCCCACTTATTTTTCTTTTCTTTTGGCTGCACTGGGTCTTCATTCCCGTGCGTGGGCTTTCTCTAGTTCTGGAGAGCAGGGGGCTACTCTTCTTTGTGGTGCATGGGCTTCTCATTGTGGTGGCTTCTCTTGTTGCGGAGCATGGGCTCTAGGCACACGGGCTTCAGTAGTTGCAGCACGTGGGCCCTAGAGCGTGTGGGCTTCAGTAGTTGTGGTGCATGGGCTCTAGGGTGTGCGGGGTTTAGTAGATGTGGTACACAGGCTCAGTAGTTGCGGCACACAGGCTTAGTTGCTTCACAGCATGTGGGACCTTTCTGGACCAGGGATCGAACCCGTGACCCCTGCATTGGCAGGCGGATTCTTAACCACTGCACCACCAGGGAAGTCCCGCCACTTACTTCCTAATAAGAGCAATGTTGTACTATATTTATTGTCCTCATGTCTGTTTAAGGATTTAGATTATATTTTGAAGGAAAAGGAAATAATAGTTTGTGACAATAGAATAGAGAAATACCACCAAGTGGTTTGAATATGGATGGGAAAGGAGAGAAAAGCTTAAGAATATTCTATGTTTAGGGCCTAAAAGAAAAGTCAAGTAGGAAAAAGCACATGGAGAAAAAAACTGGTACATTATTTTGGCAAGGATTACATGAAGGGATATTAGAGCTGCCAGAGGAAGGAAGGGAAGCGATGAATAAATGAGAGCTAGATACGGTTAAATTACAAATCTGTAGGTAGATTTACAAATCTGCAGAGGCCACTTTGCTGGCTATCATATAACAGCATACTTAGGTCACAGTGACTCTTACTATGAGTAATCTATAGGATCTGGGAAGGTGGTACCACCAGTCCGTATTTTAGTGCTTGGGTGGACACATTTAGCCATCTGAATTTCAGAACTTGAGCTTATTCACCAGTGATTTTCATTTGAACAAAGTTGATGTTGATGATGTTCCTAGATTTTTATGGAGAAGTCAGAGGCACAATCATCCCATGCCCAAAGACGTGGTTTTCTTCAACTGATTATACCAGCATAACTCTCCCTTCTGCAAGGAGGAGAAAGACATTTTTTATTTAACCCTGATACCCTTTCTAAGTGCTTTCCTATTTTCCTCCTTCCTTTCACTGCCAAACTCCTACAATATATAATCTACATTACATATATTGACTTGTAATACTTTCCTCTTTGTTCTCAGCTTATCTATTTCTTCCACATCCTTCAAGGACTTATCATAGCTCGATTTTAACTACCCTCTTCTACATTTCTATTTAGGAGTCTAATACCACATGATTTACCAAAAGTCTTACATTCTTCTCTGTTTCATGTGTATCTATCTTATCTAGTCCAGTGGACTATAAGGCCCTTAAGGATAGAGACAGTGTTTTTCTTCTCTATTTTCTACAGCTCCTAGCCCAATATTGAGTCAAGAGCAGATAGAAAGCATTGATTAATTGATGGATTGACTGAATTGTTAATAGGAATGGCTTCTATCTCCTCTGCTTCAGGTATGTGGACAGCCAACGCCATACCATTCAGGGAGACTATATAGATACCATGGATGAGCTTGCTGATCTGGTGGGCGTCAGGCCCAATCTGCTGTCCCTGGCCTTCACTGACCCCAAATTGGCATTACAGTTATTTTGGGGACCCTGTACTCCAATCCAGTATCGGCTACAGGGCCCTGGAAAGTGGGATGGAGCTCGAAAAGCTATCCTCACCACAGAAGATCGTATCAGGAAGCCGCTAATGACAAGAGTAATTGAAAACAACAATTCCACAACTTCAACAATAACAGTGGCCAGGTTTATGCTGGCTGTGGCTTGCTTTGCTATAATTATGACCTATTTTTAGCTGTTCCATTGTCATTGTCCCAATTTTCTTTGAATGCTGGATCTGCCTTCAGAACCTGACAAGATTGAACAACTCTCAGCTTCACATTGCCCAGAAATCTTTTATTTCTCTTTCTAAATCATTAAACCTTTTTCCTTTTTTCCCTACAATGAAATCCCACCTTTTTATTTGTACTGACTTACCTACCTTACTCTTATGACCCATCACTTTTTCCTTTCAGTCATTCCTGGACTGTGAGCTCAGATACTCTTTTAGTCATCTTTGTTTTGTCCTTAGCAGAGTTCCTGAAATGTGGTAGGTGCTTTCTTTTCTTTTTTTCACATCTTTATTGGAGTATAAAGGCTTTACAATATTGTGTTCATTTCTGCTGTACAACAAAGTGAGTCAGCTATATGTATACATATATCCCCATATCCCCTCCCTCTTGAGCCTCCCTCCCACCCTCCCTATCCCATCCCTCTAGGTCTTCACAAAGCTCTGAGCTGATCTCCCTATGCTGTGCAGCAGCTTCCCACTAGCCATCCATTTTACATTTGGTAGTGTATATACGTCAATGCTACTCTCTCACTTTATCCCAGCTTCCCCTTCCCCACTGTGTCCTCAAGCCAGTTCTCTATGTCTGCATCTTTATTCCTGCTGTGCCACTAGGTTCATCAGTACCACTTCTTTAAATCCCATATATATGCATTAGCATATGGTATTTGTTTTTCTCTTTCTAACTTACTTCATTCTGTATGACAGATCCTAGGTCCATGCACCTCAGCACAAATAACTCAATTTCGTTCCTTTTTATGGCTGAGTAATATTCCATTGTATATATGTGCCACATCTTCTTTATCCATTCATCTGTTGATGGACACTTAGTTTGCTTCCATATCCTGGCTATTGTAAACAGTGCTGCAATGAACATTGTGCTACGTGACTCTATTTGAATTATGGTTTTCTCAGGGTATATGACCAGTAGTGGGATTCCTGGGTCATATGGTAGTTCTATTTTTAGTTTTTTAAGGAAGCTCCATACTGTTCTCCATAGTGGTTGTATCAATTTACATTCCCACCAACAGTGCAAGAGGGCTCCCTTTTCTCCACACCCTCTCCAGAATTTATTGTTTGTAGATTTTCTGATGATGCCCATTCTAATGAGTGTGAGGTAATACCTCATTGTAGTTTTTATTTGCATGTCTCTAATAATTAGTGATGTTGAGCATCTCTTCATGTGCCTCTTGGCCATCTGTATGTCTTCTTTGGAGAAATATCTATTTAGGTCTTCTGCCCATTTTTGGATTGGGTTGTTTGTTTTTGTGTTACTGAGCTGCATGAGCTGATCATATATTTTGGATATTAATCCTTTTTCAGTTGCTTCATTTGCAAATATTTTCTCCCATTCTGAGGATTGTCTTTTGGTCTGGTTTATGGTTTCCTTTGCTGTGCAAAAGCTTTTACATTTCATTACGTCTCAGTTGTTTATTCCTGTTTTTAATTCCCTTATTCTAGGAGGTGGGTCAAAAAGGATCTTGCTGTGATTTATGTCATAGAGTGTTCTGCCTATGTTTTCCTCTAAAAGTTTTATAGTGTGTGGCCTTACATTTAGGTCTTTAATCCATTTTGAGGTTATTTTTGTGTCTGTAGTTAGGGTGTGTTCTAATTTCATTCTTTCACATGTAGCTGTCCAGTTTTCCCAGCACCACTTATTGACAAGGATGTCTTTTCTCCACTGTATATTCTTGCCTCCTTTGTCAAAGATAAGGTGACCCTATGTGCGTGGGTTTATCTCTGGGTTTTCTATCCTGTTCCATTGATCTATATTTCTGTTTCTGTGCCAGTACCATACTGTCTTGATTACTGTAGCCTTGGAGTATAGTCTGAAGTCAGGGAACCTGATTCCTCCAGCACCATTTTTCTTTCTCAAGATTGCATTGGCTATTTGGCATCTTTTGTGTTTCCATACAAATTGTAAAATTTCTTGTTCTAGTTCTGTGAAAAATGCCACTGGTAATTTGATAGGAATTGCATTGAATCTGTAGATTGCTTTGGGTAGTATAGTCATTTTCACAGTATTGATTCTTCCAATCCAGGACCAAGGTATACCTGCCCAATTGTTTATGTTATCTTTGACTTCTTTCATCAGTGTTTTATAGTTTTCTGAGTACAGGTCTTTTGTCTCTTTAGGTAGGTTTACTCCTAAGTATTTTTTATTGTTGTTGTGATGGTAAATGGGATTGTTTCCTTAATTTCTCTTTCTGATCTTTCATTGTTACTGTATAGGAGTGCAAGAGATTCTGTGCATTAATTTTGTATCCTGCAACCTTACCAAATTCATTGACTAGTTCTGGTAGTTTTCTGGTGGCATCTTTAGGATTTTCTATGTACAGTACCATATCATTAGGAAAGTCAGTTTTAGGTGTTTTCCAATTTGTATCCCTTTTATTTCTTTTTCTTCTGTGATTGCTACAGCTAAGACTTCCAATACTGTGTTGAATAATAGTGGCAAGAGTGGACAGCCTTCTCTTGTTCCTGATCTTAGAGGAAATGCTTTCAGTTTTTCACCATTGAGAATGATGTTTGCTGTGGGTTTGTCATATATGGCTTTTATTATGTTGAGGTAGGTTCCCTCTATGCCCACTTTCTGTAGTTTTTATCATAAATGGGTGTTGAATTCTGCCAAAAGCTTTTTCTGCATCTATTGAGATGATCATATGATTTTTATTCTTTAATTTGTTAATATGGTGTATCACATTGGTTGTTTTATGTATATTGAAGAATCCTTGCATCCCTGGGATAAATCTCACTTGATCATGGTGTATGATTCTTTTAGTGTGTTGTTGGATTCTGTTTCCTAGCATTTTCTTGAGGATTTTTGTGTCTATGTTCATCAGTGATACTGGTCTGTAATTTTCTTTTTTTGTAATATCTTTGTTTGGTTTTGATAACAGAGTGATGGTGGCCTTCGTAGAACAAGTTTGGGAGTGTTCCTCCCTTCACAATTTTTTGGAAGAGTTTGAGAAGGATAGGTGTTAACTCTTCTCTAAATGTTTGATAGAATTTGCCTGTGAAGCCATCTGGTCCTAGACTTTTGTTTGTTGGAAGATTTTAAATTAATTTCAATTTCATTAACTGTGATTGGTCTATTTATGTTTTCTAATTCTTCCTGGTTCAATCTTGTAAAGTTGTACTTTTCCAGGAATTTGTCCATTTCTTCCAGGTTGTCCATTTTATTGGTATAGAGTTGCTTGTAGTAGTCTGTTATAATCTTTTGAATCTCTGTAGTGTCTCTTGTAATCTCTTTTCATTTCTAATTTTATTGATTTGAGTCCTCTCTCTTCTTGGTGAGTCTGGCTAAAGGTTTATCAATTCTGTTTATCTTCTCAAGGAGCCAGCTTTTAGTTTTATTGATCTTTGCTATTTTGTTTCTATTTCATTTATTTCTGCTCTGATTATGATTTCTTTCCTTCTACTACCTTTGGGTTTTCTTTGTTCTTTTTCTAGTTGCTTTAGGTGTAAGGTTAGATTGTTTGAGATTTTTCTTGTTTCTGAGGTGAGCTTGAATTGCTATGAACTTCGCTCTTACAACTGCTTTAGCTACGTTCCATAGGTTTTTGGATCATTGTGTTTTTGTTGTCATTTGTTCCTAGGTATTTTTTAAATTTCTTCTTTGATTTCTTCAGTGATCTCTTGGTTATTTAGCAGCGCACTGTTTAGCCTCCATGTGTTTGTGTCTTTTACTGTTTTTTTCCTGTAATTGATTTCTAATCTCATAGCGCTGTTGTTGGAAAAGATGCTTGATACCATTTCAGTTTTCTTAAATTTTCCAAGGCTTGATTTGTGACCCAGGATGTGATCTATTCTGGAGTGTTCCATGTGCACGTCAGAAGAAAGTGTGTTTTTCCACTTTCAGGTGGAATGTCCTAAAAATATCAATTAGGTCTATCTGGTCTATTGTGTCTTTTAAAGCTTGTGTTTCCTTATTTATTTACTCTCTGGATGATCTGTCTATTGGTGTAAGTGGGGTGTTAAAGTCCCCCACTACCATTGTGTTACTGTTGATTTCTCCTTTTATGGCTGTTAGCATTTGCCTTATGTACTGAAGTGTTCCTATGTTGGGTGCATAAATATTTATAGTTATTACGTTTTCTTCTTGGATTGATCCCTTGATCATTATGTAGTGTCCTTTCTTATCTCTCGTAACAGTCTTTATTTTAAAGACTATTTTATCTGATATGAGTATTGCTAATCCAGCTTTCTTGTGATTTCCATTGGCATGGAATATCTTCTTCCATCCCCTCACTTTCAGTCTATATGTGTCCCTAGGTCTGAAGTGGGTTTCCTGTAGACAGCATATATAAGGGTCTTCTTTTTGTATCCATTCAGCCAGTCTGTGTCTTTTGGTTGGAGCATTTAATCCATTTACATTCAAGGTTATTATCAATATGTATGTTCCTATTACCATTTTCTTAATTGATTTGGGTTTGTTTTTGTGGGTCTTTTTCTTCTCTAGTGTTTCCCACTTAAAGAATTTCCTTTAGCATTTTGTAGTAAAGCTGGTTTGGTGGTGCTGAATTCCCTTAGCTTTTGCTTGTCTGTAAAGTTTTTGATTTCTCCATCAAATCTGAATGAGATCCTTGCCAGGTAATCTTGGTTGTTGGTGTTCCCCTTTCATCACTCTAAATATGTCCTGCCACTCCCTTGTGGCTTGCAGAGTTTCTTCTGAAAGATCAACTGTTAACCTTATGGGGATTCCCTTGTATGCTATTTGTTGCTTTTCCCTTGCTGCTTTTAAAATTTTTATTTTTATTTAATTTTTCATAGTTTGATTAATGTGTGTTTCAGCATGTTTCTCTTTGGGTTTATCCTGTATGGGACTCTCTGTGCTTCCTGGACTTGATTGACTATTTCCTTTCCCATGTTAGGTACGTTTTTGACTATGATCTCTTCAAGTATTTTCTCAGACCCTTTCTTTTTCTCTTCTTCTATAATTTGAATGTTTGAATATAATTTGAATGTTGGTGCATTTAATGTTGTCTCAGAGGTCTCTGAGACTGTCCTCAATTCTTTTCATTCTTTTTTCTGTATTCTGCTCCCTGGCAGTTATTTCCACTATTTTATCTTCCAGCTCACTTATCCATTCTTCTGCCTCAGTTATTCAGCTACTGATTCCTTCTAGAGGATTTTTAATTTGTTACTCTGTTGTTCATCACTGTTTGTTTGCTGTTTAGTTCTTCTAGATACTTGTTAAATGTTTCTTGTATTTTCTCCATTCTGTTTCCGAGATTCTGGATCACCTTTACTATCATTACTCAATTCTTTTTCAGGTAGGTTGCCTATTTCGTCATTTATTTGGTCTTGTAAGTTTTCACCTTGCTCCTTCGTCTGTAACACATTTTTTGTCATTTTTTAAAATTTGATGGGTGGGCTGTATTCCTGTGTTACTGGTTGTTTGGCCTGAGGCATCCAGCACTGGAGTTTGCAGGCAGGTGGATAGAGCCGGGTCTTGGTGCCGAGATGAGGACTTCCGGGAGGCCTCACTCCAATTAATATTCTCTAGGGTTTGAGGTTCTCTCTTAGGCCAGTGGTTTGGACTCAGAACTCCCACCACAGGAGGTCAGGCCTGACTTCCGGCCTGGGAACCAAGATCCTGCAAGCCATGTGGCATAGCAAAAAAAAAGAAAAGAAAAGAAAAAGAGCAGTACAAGAACAAAGAATAAAAAAATAATAAAATTAGAAAGATAAAAAATATATTAGGAAAAATAAAAATATAATTGAAACAACTGCAACAAGATAAAACAAAACCACAACAGAAAAAAGAAAGGGAAAAAAAGGGGGGAGAACAATCTGAAAGGAGCAGAACAATAACAAAGTATAAAGAATAAAATTAAACTAAATAAAAGGTTAGAAAAAATAAAAAATACATGAATCAACAAGAATGAATCAAGGTAAAACAGAACCTCAATCTAAAAGAGGAAAAAGAGAAAAGAAAAAAAAAAAACGCCTTGGCTATGGGGCACAGAGTTTAGGCGTGGGTGGAAATTAGGCAGTGGTGGGCTTTAGCATGGCTGGGGGGGGAACCTAGGCGAGAGATGGGTGACATTTGGGAGTGGGGCATGGCCTAGGCTCAGGACCCATGCAGCTGGAAAAGGCCTTGGGGGCGGAGCCTAGGTGGGCTCCATTCAAACGTGGGGCATGGACTCTGCTTAGGGTCTGCATAGAAGGGGAGAGGCAGCACATCCAAAGGGGGGCCTCTAGAGTGTGGAGTTCCGGAGTTTGGAGGTAAAGTCCTGGGTGAGGGTGTGTGGGTGGGGTTTAGGCCCAGTGCGGTTGGAGGGGCTCTCAGAGGGGGTCTCCGAGTATAGAGGTAGAGCCCTGGGTGGGGTGTAGAGGCCGGGCTTGGGCTCTGCACCGCAGGAAGGAGGCTGTGAAGTAAGAGGATTAGGCCTGGGAGCCCAACAGGCTCCCTGGTGCCTAAGTGGACAGGGAAAGCGCTGGCCACATTCCCTTCCATTCCTCTGTGCCACCCTCTAGGGTGTCCCCCCAACTGCCATCCCCCTAAATGTGGGTCGGTCCCACTGGGTGTAGGAACTCCTCCCATCCCCCAGCCACCCCTCAGGGTTGCCAGTCCTGTATGTCCAGCCTTCATTTTTGCTCCCCCTTACATCCCTCCCACCCCCTCAGTACCCACGTGGCTGGAGGGGGCCTCGGTGGGCAGAGGATCAGGTCCGGGACCTCAGCAGGCTCCCAGGGGCCCAAGAGGGCAGGGGGAACCTGGGCATGCTCCCTTTTGATCCTCTGCCCTCCCAATGGTCCCCCAATTTCCCCCTTCGGGCATGGGATCCCTTCCTTTCCCACAGCCGCCCCTCAGGGGCACCAGTCCTGTCCCACCTCCACTTCTCCTCCTCCCTCACTCCCCACCCCAAGCCCCACATCCTACCCCATCACTGGGGGTTCCTCCTATTCCCCTTAGTTGCCTGTGGTCCCCCACCAGTGTATGCCCTAGTTATGCGGAGACGCGAATTCCGCGTCCTCCTAGTCTGCCATCTTGACTCCACCCTTGTGGTAGGTGCTTAATAAATGTTTGCTGTCATTTATCAAATATTATGGTGGGGAGCATAAGCCAATA
The DNA here is from genome assembly GCF_025265405.1 of Mesoplodon densirostris. Taxonomy (NCBI): domain Eukaryota; kingdom Metazoa; phylum Chordata; class Mammalia; order Artiodactyla; family Ziphiidae; genus Mesoplodon; species Mesoplodon densirostris. Next base: position 108,985,273 of record NC_082662.1, on the reverse strand, counting down.
TCTACATAAGAAATGGGAGATTCCATGTAACTGTGCTTCTGACAGGATTTGGTTTTCAACTAGACTTTTAATCTTTTATTTGTTTTCAATATTGTAACTAAATGTATTTTTCCTCAGAGATAAGAAAAATAATGGTCTTATAACAGTTGTATATATCTAAGATAAGATATATAGATACTTAAACACTTTGTTTCAAACATTTTGTTTCACTAGCCGTTCACTAGTGTGTCTGATACATGGTCATTTTCACTCTTTTCCTCTAAGCAACACGTCTATTTTCTCAATGAAGAAACTACCTCCAACTTTCTAGGCTCATGGATCATTTTAACAATCTAGCAGCTACCAGCAGGTTCAACTTGGTTGGAAAAATTGGGATTTAAAATGAGCTGTCCAGTCTTTTTTGATCTCTTAGTTCCCATATTAGGATACAAGACTTTAACTTAGGAACTATGATAAGTAGCCATCAACTGCTGTGGTGTGGCCTACACAAGTGATTGGATTTTTCTCCCCCCAACTCCTACTATCTCCCCTCCACACCCTCTCACACAGAGAGTCTAAGTAGTAAGTATTCGAATAGGTCAGTTATGTAATAAATTAGGATTAATAACTAAATATAGGGGTATTCTGCTTATAACAGTTCTTATGTCACACATTGTAGTTATGAAAAACAAAGCAAATGAAATGAAACCAAGGACTCCAGTTTATGTCCAAGTGCTGCTGTTGATTCTGTTTTCTCATCTGCAGAAGTTTTGCTCTGTTCTTGTCTGTCAGAGTAGTTAACTAAGTGTTAGATGTCTGACACACTTAATTTCATGAAGAAAAGAACTGGATGTACCAGCCAAGTGTGTTAATAAATAAGCTGTCGTGTAATACATTTGGGATTGCTACCTATTGCTTAACCAAAAAATAAATTTGAACTGGTAAAACAATGTTAGAAATCATTATCTTTCCCAATGTACAATAAATAAGAGAACCAGAAACGTGAGACTACAACTTCCTCCTAATCATATAACTATTTGTACAGTTCCCTGCTATTTCGCCTAATTTTGCCTGTGGAATGCTTTTCGAGAATTGGAAGGTCTTTTTTCTTCCAGAATCTATGTGATACTGGGGATTAATCCGCTATTAAAATGAACCTAGTATCTTTTAATCTGCAGACTATTCTTCTTCAAAATTAAATTGAAAGCTGCTTCTTTTCCATTTTGTTCTTTCAACATATAAATTTGCCTCTTTCAGCATGTAAGTTTGTTGAATTGAAGTCCTTTGATAATGTAATTCCTAGTTATCAGCAATAAGTACCCCAGTTTCCTCTTTAAATAAAAAGCATGTAATTCTAAGCTCATTGACTCTCTTAGTTTCCTTATAATATGAAAGGTTACCCTCCCCCCAAAAAATCATTGGTTAAAATTCTAAACCAAGCTAAAAGTAAGATGTGAATAGGAAAGTGAACTCAAAACAACTCAAGATACAAAGCCCTAGTTACTGATGAATGTGTATTAATCATCAATTTACCACATCTTGCTTTTGTAATTATATTAAAAGGTCGTATCACTTTCCCAATTATATTATATAGAAAAATGCTTTCTTGTAGTGCCAGAAAGTAAGGAAGTGCTCAAAAAGCAAATCGATGGGGGAATGTCACAGGGACACAGGAACCAACTGAAAGTGGTCCCAATGGCCAAAGCTGGAACAATTTGAACAATATAAATAACCTAGTATTGGTTTATAATATAAAGTATAAAAAATATACATCAGTCCATAATGGTATAAATAAGTGATTGAATAATAAGTGGGGTAGAATACAGAAAACTCCCATATGGAAGAATTTCAAACAATTTATATAAATACTCTGCCCTCCAGGAGTTGGAGCATAACTCCCCATTCCTTAAGTGTAGGCTGCATAGAGTGACTTCCTTCCAAAGAGCGGTAAAGGGAGAAAAATAACTTTAGAGTGAAGAAATCTGAAAAACACTACCTCAGCTGGGTGATCAAGATTAACATCAACAGTAAAGTCATGTGGATAGTATGTACTCTTGATATGATGTGATGAGAAGGGTACTTTGCCTCTGTGGTCTTCTTCCCTAAAACCATGACCCAGTCTAACCATGAGGAAAACATCAGACAAACCCAAGATCAGGAATATCTTACAAAACACCTGACCATCTCAAAACTGTGAAGCTCATCAAAGAAAAAGGAATGTCTGAGAAATTGTCATAGTATAGAGGAGCCTAAGGAGACCTGATGTCTAAATGTAATGTATCTTGGATGGGATCTTGGAACACAGAAAGACATTGAGTAAAAATGGAAGAAATATTAATAAAGTATGGATTCTGGTTAATAACAATGTACTGATTGGTTTATTGGTTGTAACAAATGTAGCATTGTAATGTAAGATGTTACCAATAAAATAAATTGTGTGTGGGATATACAGGAACTCTGTACTAACTTCCCAAGTTTTTCTTAAATCTAAAGCTATTCTAAAATTTTAAAATTATTATTAAAAAAAAAGAAATGTATTCTTTTGGTTTAGGATTTGACCCAGAGGCATAGTCTAGTGGAATTTTCTCAGAGGAGGAAGAATATTGGATAGTACCATTCATTTAAATTACTATCTTTTCCCTTGATTACTCTACAAATTAAGTTCTTCTAATAAAGCATACTATTACTTACTATAGCAATTTTGTTCCTTTGTTGAATAAGTATAGACTACAGTTGTAGAGAGGAGAAAATGGTAATACGAGGTCAAAAGACACATTTTCCTAAAATACTTAGGTAAGTTCTTATAGCTGAGCACATTAAGCCAATAATCTCCACTAGCAAAATGTATGGTATATTAATAACAAGTACATTCATGAATGAGATAATTTTATTCAGTACTGGATCTGTGCATGGTTACTTTTGTCAGTAGTAATATAATGTATAATACTATACAAACATCCTCCAAGCTGCCTACTTGGAATTTCCCAAAGTGCTGTATTTTTCCATGTTTCTACATACATTCTTATGTTTCCCCTTGCCCAAACTATTTCACCTTCAAGATTCACGTAATCTGTTACCTATTCCAGAAATCTCCGGGATGAAATAGGTGACCTATCTTTATGCTTGACACCACACCTGGTATATTGCTCAATTATATGTGGTGACTATCATTTGTCACACTATATAATGTCAATTGTTTCTGTCACCTAGTTCCTCCTTGAACTAGTAAATTCCTTTGAGGAAGATACTTTGTAATTAATCTGTATGTTCCTAGTGCCTAATATAGTACCTGAAACACAGTAAGACCTCAGTAAATCAATGACTAATTAAATGATTAATTAAGTTCAGCATGGGAGATAAAATATGGATGAGTCTTTAAAGGAGTAAATAAAATAGTGAATAATACTTCACTATTTTTTTAAAAAGTTACTGAGGAGATTATGGGGTGCTTAACATTTTGAAATGTCTGTGGGGCAAGCATGTTCTTCCAGAAAATATTCTGGGATAGATCATTGATCTGAGTCAGTATGTCATCTCTAATATTCTGTTTGGTTTGAAACACAAGTGACATGTCCTATCCATATCTTATTTCCTCAATCAAACACAGGATTTTAAAAGGCAATATTTTAGCGTGGGAACGAAGGTGGGGTGCGTGTCTTCCTTGATCCTCCTTGCTGCCTTGGTCCTCACTGCTGTTTCTCCCTGCTTTCTCAAATTCCCCAGCTTCTTTAAAGCACCCACTACCTCTCCTGTTTGAAATTATTTACGGACCTCCCGTTTACTCCTCTTCATTCAGTGAAGATTTTAGCACCAAGCTTTCCCCCTCTCTCTATATATAACTACTCCTGTAGTTAATTTTTGCAGCAGTTTTATTAACCTCAATTTTTTTATTGATATATAATTGACATATAACATTATATTAGTTTCAAGTGTATCATATAATGATTTCTATATATATTATGAAATGATCACCACAGTAAATCTAGTTTACATCTATGGCCACAAATAGTTAACAAATTTTTTTCTTATGATGAGAACTTTAAAGATCTACTCTCTTAGCAACTTTCAAATATACAGTACAGTATTGTTAACTGTAGTCACCATGCTGTACATTATATCCCCAGGACTTGTTTATCTTATAACTGGAAGTATTTTTTTTTTTTTTTTTTTTTTTTTTTGCTGTACGCGGGCCTCTCACTGCTGTGGCCTCTCCCGTTGCGGAGCACAGGCTCCGGACACACAGGCTCCGCGGCCATGGCTCGCGGGCCCAGCCGCTCCGCGGCATGTGGGATCTTCCGGGATCGGGGCACGAACCCGTGTCCCCTGCATCGGCAGGCGGACTCCCAACCACTGCGCCACCAGGGAAGCCCCATAACTGGAAGTATTTACCTTTTGACCCCCTTCACCCATTTTGCCCACCCCCCGCCTCTGCCAACCACAAATCTGTTCTGTGCATCTATGAGTTCAGGTGCTTTGTTCTGTTTTTTAGGTTCCACATAGAAGTGAGATCATACAATACTTCTCTTTCTCTCTCTTACTTATTTCACTTAGCATAATGCCTTCAAGGTCCATCCATGTTGTTGCAAAGGCAGGATTTCCTTCATTTCTTTGCTGAATAATATACCATTGTGTATATACACCACAATTTTCTTTCTCTATTTATCCACTGATAGACACTTAGGTTGTTTCCATGTTTTGGCTGTTGTGAATAATGCTGCCATGAACATGGATGTGCAGCATTATTCTGTAGTTCACATCTATGTAGGTAATACTTTCACCAATCCAATGTATTAGTTAGGATTAGATTCAACTGCATATAATAGAAAAACCCAAAGTAACAATGGATTAAACAAGGTTTAAGTTTATTTCCCTCTCATATGAAAAGATAGAGGAAGATAGTCCTGAAATGGTGTAACAGCTCCACAGCATCTCTTTCTGCTCCACTATCAGCATATGGCTTCTACTTTATGGTCCAAGATGGCTGCTGGAGCTCCAGCCATTATATGGACATTCTACACAGAAGGAAAAAGAAATATAGAAGAAGGCCACGACCCTTTTAAGGAAAATTACTAGAAGTTCCATATAACATTTCCACGTAGATCTCATTGGAAGTATTTAGTCACATATAACTAGCATATATCCAGGGAGGCTAGGAAATGTGTCTTCATACAGAGAGGCAATGTGTCCAGGTAAAATCAAGGTTCTGTTATTAAGGAGGAGGGGAGAATGAGTATGAGTGTTGAGGTAGACCTTTACCACCTGGCCTCTCACTTCAATGACCTTCTCATTCCAGTGATTTTATAATCTACCTATGTCATTACCACCAAAATCTCTATTTCAAGCATACCACTGTCCAAAACCTTCTCTTATCTTTTCAGCACATTCACTCCAGTACTCTAACTCCACAGTTTTTTGACTCCACTTCATGCCCTCCATTAACCTGCTCTATCTTTACTTCCTAGCCTACCTGGTCTATAAGCCATGGTCCAACATTATAATCATATCCTACCATGCACTCTCAATTCCTTAGCCCTTTCCTCCATACTTGCTTGGCTAAACATTACCTTTAGTTATGTGCCTGCACTAAAACACTTAAATATGGCAAGAGAAAAATATCACTGTGCTCATTTGACGTCTTAAATTCATGACCACTAAACCTTGTTTCTTTTTTCTCTAAGAAAATAGAAGCAATCAGAAGACTTTCACATCTTTCCACTCTGTGCCCAAGGTCTGTAATAGGGCTAGTCACATAGGCACCCTCTGCCAGCCCATATCAAAATTCCAGACTCCCAGAAGGAGAGCAGGTGTTCAGTATAAACCACACGGTAACACAGTGTAGGCACAGCGAGCCACTCTTATCAGTTGGGGTGGTAAGAACCCTCCCAAAATCCAAATTCCCAGACACCAGCCATCGGCCAAAGATGCAAGGTGGCCTTCCGAAGGATAAGCAATCTCAGGCCTGGAGTTATGCTCCACCTCCTCAAGAAGGCAATATATACATAAATGTGGAATTTTTCTGTATAGGAGATTTGTTCCCCATATTCTGGTTGGTCTTAATTCTTTATTTTTGGAGATATGGGAAGCACTATTATGGTTCCAAGAGTCAGCTAACTCTTTCCTTACACTGCCTTTTATTAGGGATCTCCAATACTGGTCTCCAGACTGTTGCCTGCCCTAGTGTTTCTCAGAATTTGGTTCTTGATCCAGAAACATCAGCATCATCTGGAACTTGACAGAAATTCTCAGACCCCATCCCAGACTTACTGAATCAGAAGTTCCAGTCGCCAGTCATCTGTGTTTTAGTAAGCCCTCCTGATGCATGGTAAAGTTTGAGAACCACTGATTTAGCCAAAAGGCAAGGAAGACCTGTAAATGCTCTTTCTGTCAGGACTTGAACAGATTCTGAGGTCTCTAGTATCTACCAGAACCAACCGATGCTGAGTTATGAAAATTGGGTTGGGATGAGAGTGGTGTGGAGCTGGGGTGTATTCAAACTAGCATCTTCCCTTTCTTGAGGATTTTAAATAAACTTATTTTAAAGCTCTCTTCAGAGTATTTCTTTGGGTGCAAATGCTCTCATTTGAAGAGACTTCTGGGACTTCCCTGGCAGTCCAGAGATTAAGAATCTGTGCTTCCAATGCAGGGGGCGTGGGTTTGATCCCTGGTTGGGGAACTAAGATCCTACATGCTGCTCAGCGCAGCCAAAAATTAAAAAAAAAAAAAAAAAAGTCTTCTGACTCAAGATCATGTCACTGGGCTTCCTCATGTGTTTTACTATTTGGATTACTTTAGTAATTTTTTAAACTTTTTATTTTGAACCGAGTTAATTCTTTCAGAAAAGTTGCAAAAAAAAAAATACAAAGACTTCTTGTATAAGCTTTACCCAGGTTCCCTAAAGACTTCACATAACATTACAACAATTATCAAAACAAGAAAATTAACATTGATATAAAAGTGTTAACTAAATCACTTATTCAATTTTCACCACTTTTCCCACTAATTTCGCTTTTTTGTTCCAGGATCTTATATTGCATTTAGTTGTTACGTATCATTAATCTCCTCTAATCTTCATCAGTTCTTCAATGTTTTGTTTCTTTCAGGAACTTGACAATTTGAAAAGAACTAAGTTCCATACTTTATTCTGATTTATTTACTTTATACCTAATGTTTTTTCTATCACAGGCTCCCACTTAGGGTATCACATTACTCCTTATCATTAGGCTGCTTTAGACTGTGACAGTTTCTTACACTTCTCTTGTTTTTGATGATCTTGACAGTTTTGAGGAGTACTAGTTAAGTATTTTGTAGACTATCCCTTAATTTGTGATTGTCTGATATTTTTTCCTCATGATTAGTCTAGGGGTTTGGGCTGTCAGGAGGAAAACCACAGAGGTAAAGTGCTATTCTCATCACCTTATATCAAAGGTACTGCTACTGACTTCCCACTAATGATGTTAAGCTGGCTGAGGTTGTGTTTATTAAGTTTCTCCACTGTAAAGTTATCCTTTTTTCCCCTTTTCTATATTGTATTCTTTGGAAGTATGCTCCGCCCATACTTAAGGGGTAGACAGTTATGATCCATCTCCTTGAGGGCAGAGTATGGGGAAAGGGCTCAGAGTTTCCATGCCCTCTCCAAGCAAGCCACTCTCCATGAATCTCCACGTGTTCACCCACCTGGAAGCTCTCCAAATTCCTGTCCTTTTTGGGGGTTTGTGGAGGCTTCAGTACACAGGCATGATTGACTAAATCATTGTCCATTGGCAATTGTTTCAACCTCCAGCTCCTCTCCCTTCCCCAGAGGTCAGGGTGTGGGACTGAAAGTTCCAACCCTCTAATCACGTGTTTGGTTTTCCTGACAACAGCTCCCATCCTTAGGTTCAGTCCAAAAGGCATTTCATTAATCTAACAAGAAACACCTTTAATGCTCTCATCACTTAGGAAATGCCAAGGGTTTGGGGATTTCAGAAAGAGGGACAAAGACCAAATACATGTTTCCTATTATAAACCATGATATCACAGACCTGAATAGGTATTTCTCCAAAGAAGGTATACAAATGGCCAACAGGTACAGGAAAAGGCACTCAACATTGCTAATCATCAGGGAAATGTAAATCAGAACTACAATGAGATATCATCACCTCATCTGTTCGAATGGTTATTACCAAAAAGACAAGAGATAAGAGTCAGCAAGGACTTGGAGAAAAGGGAAATCTTGCATGCTCTTGTGGGAATGTAAACTGGTATATCCACTGTAGAAAACAGTATGGAGATTCCTCCAAAATTAAAAAATACAACTACCATATGATCCAGTAATCCCACTTATGGGCATATATCCAAAGGAAATGAAGTCAGGATCTTGAAGATATATCTGCACTCCCATGTTCACTGCAGTATTATTCACAGTAGCCAAGATACGGAGACAACCTAAGTATCTGTCTAAAGATGAATGGATAAAGAAGATGTAGCATATACATACACAATGGAATACTATTTAGCCATGAGAAGAAAATCCTGCCACGTGCAACATCATGGATGGGCCTTGAGGGCATTATGCTAAGTGAAATAAGTCAGAGAAAGACAAATACTGTATTGTATCACTTATACCTAGAATCTAAAAAAAAAGTTAAACTCAGAGAAACAGAGGGTAGAATGATAGTTGCCAGGGGTCAGGAGTTAGGGGAAATGGGAAGATGTTGGTCAAAGGGTATAAACTTTAAGTTATAAGATGAATAAGCACAGCATGATGACTATAGTTAATAATACTGTGCTATATACCTGACATTTGCTAAGAGGGTAAATCTTAAGCATTTTCCCACACAAACACACAGAGGTGTGAAGTGATAGATGTGAATTACCTTGATTGTGGGAATCATTTCACAGTGTTCACATACATCAAGTCATCATGCTGCATACTTTAAATATATATAATTTTATCATTATACCTCAATAAAGCTGGAAAAAATTAATATCAATGGTATTTGTTTTTTAAAATAATTACTTTCCACAATGGTTGAGTAGTCTCTTTTGTGTATAAATTTGTATCATTCCTCTTCCTAAAGCTGATATTTTAAATAGTATTAAATTGTTTTTATTTTTTATTGAGGTATGATGTTCATACAATAAAATCACACTTTTTAGTGTACAGTTCTGTAAATTTTGACAGATGCATAACACCATTACAATCAAGATACAGAAGTATTCTATAATTCCCCCAAATTTCCTAAAGGCCCCTTTGTAGTCAACGCCTCTTCCCACCTTCAACTCCTGGAAAGCACTGATCTGTTTTCTGACTCTAAGTCTTGCTTTTTCTAGAATGTCATGTAAATAGACTCTGGCTTCTTTCCCCTCCCATAATGCATTTGATATTCATCCATGTTGTGTGTATCAAGAGTTTAATCCTTTTCATTGCTGAGCAGTATTCCATTTATGGCTATACCACATTTTGTTTATAGATTTACCAGGCAAAAGACACTTGTGTTGTTTACCTTTTGGGGTGAAAATGAGTGAAGACACATATGTTTTGTACAAATAAATATTTATGTACAGGTTTTTGTGTGAACCTGTCTTTATTTCACTTGAATAAATACCTAAGAGTGGGATTACTAAACTGCATGTTAGGTGTATGTTTAACTTTATTAAAAAGATCAGATTGTTTTTGAAATGGAAATCACCAAAATGAGGTGCCACACTCATTCCTGATCACAAGTCGGGATGCAAACTGGGGAGCAGAGACAGGAAAGTAAAGCTCCAGATGCCGAATCTAACCTGTCATCCAGTTCTGTAAAATCGATATATTTTTCCCCCATTCCCCCATCCTCACCTCTCAGAGGAAGCAGGACACCTTTAGCAACATGCATAAAAGTATACTGTGTTGTGAAGCCTCCCATGCTCTCCATTATTCTCCTCAGTTTATCAGGCAGAATGGCTTATCTGAGGAGACAAGTGGCAATGACATCTGAGATACAGTAACATCAAGAGAACCCCCACCAATTATTTTGCCTATTACCTTCTTCTTTTCCTTCCCTCTAGAAGGAAGGATAGGACACTGGGGCAACAGCAATAAGTCTGAAGAGAGAAATTATACTGGTGTTGGTTAAGAGATCATGTTTCTTTACCTAGTCTTTCCTGAATATAAGGAAAAAACAAACATGGGACTAGGGAGAAGCAATTAATCCTTCCTACAGTGTCAAATTACTTTTGTCTTATGTCTAAAATACACAATATGCAAAGTTGACTTTTATTATTAACTACTGACCGATTTATAAATGTTATTAGAGCAGAACAGTGTCATGAATAATCCCCAAAGCAGATTTGCTTCTCCTATGCTGATTTGACGCTTGTAAGGAAATACATACTAAGGACATATTACTTGGCATGGAGAAACCACCCTGGGGCTAGAAAGCTGAACAGTACACAAGTTAATGTTTATTGTATTAGTCCTTCAAGGGCCTTGCTTCAGAGTCCTGTGGAAAGATTGAAAGGAATTCTGGGAATAAGGGGGCGTAAGATTATCCAAGAAGGAGGTAACTAGACAGTAATGATTTTGGAGGGGTGAGCAAAAGGTTGCAGTAAAAAAAATGTACCTTTTTTTCTGCAAACTGTCTTTGGTTAAGAGCTACAGAACAACTGAGTTTATTAGGGGCAGAGCAAAAACAAAAGGGGGAGCAGTGGATTTGTTGAACTTAAGTGGACGGGTTTTTAACTTAATATAAACTTTTCAACAAATAGAGATGCTCATTCAGAAAGGGTGGCCTTGTGTGACTTGGGGTTCCCCATTACTGGCAGTGTTTAAGACTAAGTGCAATTATCCTGTTATAAATGTAGTAAACAGTATTCATGTACCCTTCATTCTGCAAATGTTTATTAAAAGTTTACTCTGTACAAGGTGCATGCAAGAACATGAAGAATCAAACTTAGATTTGCTCTCTGCCAGCTGTCAATGCAGTGGTTCTTACACTTTAATGTGTATACACATTCCCTTGGGGATCTTGTTAAAATGCAGAACTTGATTCTATAGGATGGGGCCTCAGACTCAGCATTTCTAACAAGCTCCCAGGTGATGCCAATGCTTCTGGTCACTATAACACATGCTGAGTGACAAGGGTTTATAGTAGGTAATGAGACATGCATATAGTCATAATACAAAGTAAGAATTAGTTAATACCACAGAAGTCCCATTAATTATCAGTAGAAACCTGAATCTGCTCCAACAAGACTGTCGCTGCCCTTTTCTACCTAAGTATTCCTTCTGATGCTTCTGTTGCTCTCTTTCTTGAATTTCATTTCTTCTGGGGTTGCTCACTGCAAGTGCTGTTTCTTAGCCTAGAATAGCTTTCTCCTTCTCCTTATACTAATTTTAACAATTTGTCAAGATTTATCTCCTGGGATTTCCCTAGTGGTGCAGTGGTTAAGAATCTGCCTGCCAATGCAGGGGACATGGGTTGGATCACTGGTCTGGGAAGATCCCACATGCCGCAGAGCAACTAAGCCCGTGCACCACAACTACTAAGCCTGCGCTCGAGAGCCGGAGAGCCACAACTACTGAAGCCTGTGCGCCTAGAGCCCATGCTCCGCAACAAGAGAAGCCACCGCAATGAGAAGCCCGAGCACCACAACAAAGAGTAGCCCCCACTCACCGAAACTAGAGAAAGCCCGTGCGCAGCGACGAAGACCCAATGCAGCCAAAAATAAATAAATGAAAATAAATTTTTAAAAAAAGATTTATCTCCTAATTATTCCCTCTTCCCTGGGGACCCAGTCAGCCTGACTGCTCCCCATAGCTCTTAGTTTTAACCTCGAGCAATTACCACTACTACTTCCTTAGCTATCAGTTGCAAGTCCGTTTTCTTATTCCCTATAGGAACTCACCTCTCCGGGACGCCTGTCGAAAAGACGCTACAAAATGAAAACTTTTGGCGAACCTGAGGCCAGGTGAGGGGGCGGGGAAAAAAGCAATGCCGCTCCACCGGGTGCGGAGCACCAGAGCCCGTGACGGGACCCCATGTCCTTCGGTGACCGTCCCCACCCGATGGCAATCCCTCAGGCTCAAGCAACCAAAGATCTCGGCGCAGTCTCGCCAGCGAAGCAGTCCTGGCCCCGCACGCGGTGGATTGCGGAACCGGCGCCCCCGCCTGGCGCTGGAGGCTGCGCGCGGCTGCCCACCATCGAGGCGACGGTGGCTAGAGAGGCCGGCGGGCCCCGGGCGCTGCCGCGGCGCGGCCGCAGGGAACGCGCGCGGGGCGACCCCGCGTCTCTGGCCTTGTAGCCATTTTAGGAGGAAACCCGGGTCGCTAGCCCGGGGCGTGGCTTCAATTTTAATAACTTTATTGGTGGCTTTATCAGCAGAACAGCCATCGCACCATTGGTCCCGGGAGGAGGCAGAGCATCGCGGGAGGTGATTGGGTTGGGAGCACCCCTGGGCAGTAAGCGCGGAGGGTGTGGGGGAGTTTCCGAAAGCGGGTTTCTTGAGCAGCGGGCAACTAGGGGGATTGGGGGTTCCTGGAGGCCAGGGAGGGAGGGCTCCCCTGCGCGCGGCTTTCCTGGGGCGGGTATTCCTTTGCCCGGGTCCCCAGACGCAGGGGCGGGGCAAGGGGCTCCCTAGACGCGACCGCCGGGGTCTCCCTAGCCCCGTGTTGTTCCCCACGGCAGGTGGCCCCCGACTCGAGCTGCACCGCCATGGGAAACACCACCAGCGACCGGGTGGCCGGGGAGCGCCACGGCGCCAAGGCTGCGCGCGCCGAGGGCTCCGGCGGCCATGCCCCGGGCAAGGAACATAAGATCATGGTGGGGAGCACCGATGACCCCAGCGTCTTCAGCCTGCCGGATTCCAAGGTGAGTGTCCCCACGCCCCCAGTTGGTGGCGATGCTGCAGTAGTCTGGGTGTCAGGGCTCCTCCTCCCTATTTTGATTTTTTCTTATCACACTGACCTGGGTTACGGTATTTAGAGTTAAAGGCTTTTTTCGGGAACGGAGATATTGAGTGGTAATTCCTTTCGCGGTGCTGCCTCAAAATAGGATAGAGGCGGAGTTCTTGTTACTCGACTACTCTTTTGGCCACATTTTTAGGATGAGGCCAACAAACCTCCGCCCGGTCGCCCTTGGTTCTCCTAACAGGCACCCTCTTCTAGAGTACTGATGAATTTGTAGGTTGTGAGCCCTGGTGAAAAACTTCAGAGGGTAGGTTACCCGAGTTGCTGACCATAGGCGGCATTTCCTCACATTTGCCTTGAGGTAGGTAAATGAATTTCTTTTTCCTGATAACTGTTGTGTATCAGTATCATTTTTGCCCTTCCGAGAGCTCATCACTTCAGATCCTCTTCCCCTTTGGCATGGCTGTGAGCAGCAACCACTTGCTTATATGAATACTTTCTTCTAGTCATGGGGATCAATAAAGGACATTATTTGGTTGACTGCTTAGTTTTCATCTCATACTTTACAGTTGTCTTGGCTGAACTGCTTCTTTAACGTCCAGCTGCTTCTCAAGTGGGAGAGCAAATAATTCCAGGATTTCTCTAATTTCCGGTAGTACTTCCTAATGTTACCGCGGCTGAAAATGGACAACCCACAGTTGCCCTGAAGACCTTGCTCTCAATCAAGGACTTTCAGGAAAGTGGCAACTTGTATTCACCCTACGGAAAGGATAGATGGAGCTGACAGCAATGTAATTACCATTCGAATGTTTCTAATCACTTTCAGAGTTGTAGGCATTAAATACATTAATTCCTCCTGGTAGTCTGACTAGAATGAAGTAGAAAAATGGAGGGGTTGGGGAGATTGGGGTAGGTTTGATGTTATCACTCATCCTGTCCCACCCATCTGGGGTTTTATTTTATTTACTCCTGTAAATAGAGAATAATTTGCCGGGTTGATAACACATGAAATGTGGATTCTACTGTTTATTTTCTTGGATCACAATGGAGAACATAATCACAAAGAGAAGTGAGGGTGATTTCTTGGGGTTTCTTCTTCGTTCCTTTCTTCCTTCTCCCACTTCAGGACTTCTTCCTCAACATTTGAGCCCTCTCCTCAGCCATCTGAATTTACTTCTTCAGAGCTTTCTCAAGGTGATTGTATTTTTACCAATTTCCTACATTGATGACTCAGGATTTAAGTACAGTGCATTTGTCAAACTGTGACTGCAGTAATCGGCGTCCTGAATAAAAGCCAGGTTGCTCTGTCTGAAATGGAGCCTATTTTGGATCATTCTTTCCCTTACCTCAATCTTGACATTTGTGAAAGAAGAAAATTGGTTCAAATATTCCCAAGGTCACTTCCAAATCTAAGATTTTATAGTTCTCAATCTACTCTATTTCTTCCCTCAGTGTTTCACTTAAACATTTTTCAATTATAATTCTAATTGTTTTGCCTCTTTTCCTGATGATTTTGTTGACTATTTAACTTGGAGTAAACAATCTTTTTGCTAGTCAGCTGCACTCATGCCTACCACAGAAATGTCATGTCATACGTGGAAGGGCTTTCTTCCAAAGCTAGGCATATTAATAGTTTGTAGCTTTCAAATTCTAAACTGAAACTATTAAATCATACAAGTAAATAATAGAAACAGTGGCAGGCGGGCCTACATTGCTTCAAATACCAGCCTTCTTCGGTTTACTAGTTCAATGGTTTTCAGTCCTATTTGCACATTAGACTCACCTGAGATTTGTTTGAACACTGCATAGAAAATTTGAAACATTTTACATGTTTCAAAGTCAGGAGAACAGTGTAATGAACTCCTGTATTAACTGTCATCCAGTTTAAACAATGATCAAATCATGAATTAATTTATGTCACCTATACCCCAATCCACTCTTCCCCCACCAATTATTTTGAAGCAAATCCCAGACCATCATATCGAATATTACTTTATCTGTAAATATTTTAGGATGTATCTCTAAAGATGAGGTTTCTTTCCTTATTTTTAATATAATTTCAGTATTATTGTCTGGGAAGCTTTTTAAAAATAGATTCCCAGGCCTTATATCTGAATCAGAACCTGAGGCATATATAATTGTTAGGCATATGTAAACATTTCTGTAATTCTAATGCAGCCTGTCGAATAAGAGTTCATTGCTTTGAGAAAATGGAGATCAAACTTTTCTCTTAAGCCACTTCCTTATATAATGTGAAAGTTCCTTCAATTCTCTTTCTCTGCTTGCTTTGGATTATGCTGCTACTGGTATCTCATAGTGTAGTTTTGAGGAATATCGTGAGACAGTATGGAAGGTAGTCTGCCTCAGCCATTTTGAAAGTAAAGCCCAAATGAATAAACTAGTCCTTTTTTTTTAAACCCACATTATTTTATTTGGTAATATTTTGGCTTGGTACCATATAGTCTTATTTACCAAAGTCATTTAAGCCAATCTGAAGTGGGGGTGAGCAAACTTTTTCTATAAAGGGCCAGACAGGTAATATTTTAGACTTTGCGGACCATACAGTCTCTGTCACAACTACTCACTTCTGCCATTGTAGCATGAAAGCAGCTGTAGAAAATGAGTAAATGAATGAGTGTGGCTATTTTCTGATGAAACCTTATTTGTAAAAGCATCTGGCTCACTGGCCATAGTTTGCCAATTCCTGTTCTGAAGGATGGTAATGAAAAGAAACTAAGTAAGGAGTCAATTTTTTTTCCGGAACCCTACATACTTCACTTGATATTGGAACCACTTTTTTAAAGGAAACTGTGTTTATGATCTGATGCTTCTTGAGGCTCCAGAATTTTCATCCCTACTCCTGAAATAACTAGTACAAACCTGGCATAGGTGAGCAAGTAAGATTTCATAACCATTTCTCAAAATTTATGAAACCAATGATCTGATTTTTATATTTTTACTTTTTTTTTTTTTTGCGGTACGCGGGCCCCTCACTGTTGTGGCCTCTCCCGTTGCGGAGCACAGGCTCCAGATGTGCAGGCTCAGCGGCCATGGCTCACGGGCCCAGCCGCGGAGCGGCATGTGGGATCTTCCCGGACTGGGGCACGAACCCGCGTCCCCTGCATCGGCAGGCGGACTCTCAACCACTGCGCCACCAGGGAAGCCCTGATTTTTATATTTTTAATGTCCTTTTGTAACCTATTAACTAAAGTGGAGATTATGAATTACTTATGAATTTTAGCATCTCTAATTTCTATTACAACTGATAAATTGAGAGCTGCTCATATTTGCATGTGGTTAACTTAATTATTTTTTGTAGAACCATACTTTATTTTCATATTTTTTCTCCTAAGAGACACTCAGAAGCATATCATAATTGTCTGCCTATGAGTTAATCTGGTAAGAGGAAGTAAGGTTTTTTGTTTGTTTGTTTCTTAAGGGAAATCCTAAGGCTCTGAAAGAATGAGTGATATATGCAGACTCAGAAGTTAGGCTGTGATTTAGGCAGCCTTTGAGCATAAGCCATTTGACCATTTTGGTCCTAGATGAGTTCTTTTTCTATAGTTTGTTCAAAATCTGATTTAGTTCCTAATTTCAAGGCTTATTAATCCTTAGCAGAAACGTAGCACCCCTCTCTGCCCTAGGGAGGAGAGTGACCTTTTCAGAATTCCTGGGTCACAATTTAGGGATGACCTAATCCTTCTTACAGCTCCCTGGGGACAAAGAGTTTGTATCATGGCAGCAGGATTTGGAGGACTCCGTAAAGCCCACACAGCAGGCCCGGCCCACTGTTATCCGCTGGTCTGAAGGAGGCAAGGAGGTCTTCATCTCTGGGTCCTTCAACAATTGGAGCACCAAGATTCCACTGATTAAGAGGTGAAGACAAGTGTCTTGGTTGAGTCTACAGGGTCCAGGAGTAGAGGCTTGATTTCCTTTCTCCGGAGAGAGACCTGGCTGGACTACTCCTCTCCACCTGCTAGGGACTCTCTCTAGAACATTTTCTGTAACCAATAAGTATAGCTGTGACATTTTTTTCTAACCTCATAGTGAGTCAGAGATGTTTTACCACTTAGAATGTCATTTTCTTTAGGACTGTGTTAATACAAGTCCTTTCTATGCTTGTGGGAAGGCTTCCATAACTGCCTGAGTCCAGTTGCTCTGACTTCTGCACTAAAACAAAACACACTGTAAAGTTCTAGGTAGTAATGTTGTTTGTTGCTTTCAGAGCAACAGTGAATTATGTAACTGGTTATGGCCCTTTGTATATAGGTAATTTTCTAGAATCTGCTCAACAAAATATGGAAAGGGTACCCTGAGGCACTTCTTATCCTGAACCTACTTGCTATCTTATTTACATTCATGAGGGATCCGTTTTGCTGAAGCAAAATAGTTGTACTAAGGTGGAACATTCGGGAGGATTAACATCTTTATTGTTCTTTTCCAGATATTAGTTAAGAACTAAAGTTATTGGGAGGGGCTAGCAAATACATGCTCAAGGTGATATAAAAAAGGAGAATGGGTTTATAAATTATTTTTTACTACAGGGGTTGCAATCACTTAAGAATGCGGGAGATCATTGGTATGATATTGTGATTGCCTTGTGGTTTTTACATTTATATTCTGTCTTCTAATAGAAATTTGGCCTATTTAACTTTCTGTTTTCTTCTATAGCCATAATGACTTTGTTGCCATCCTGGACCTCCCTGAGGGAGAGCACCAGTATAAGTTCTTTGTGGATGGACAATGGGTTCATGATCCATCAGAGGTAAGGCCTTGATCTCCGAGGGTAACCACTGACTTAACAGTCTCCTTTAAACTATCATTCCCCTTGGTGTCAAACATCATTGCAGTCAGGATTGATAGGCTCCTATACTGTTGGATTTCTTTCCTGATAAAAGATGGTGGTGCCAAGTATGATCCCTTTTAAAAAGAGGAGAATTGAATAGAAGAGATGTATTTGAAATGGGGTTTCATGAATTTTTTTTCCATTCATTGTTTCAGCCTGTGGTTACCAGTCAGCTTGGCACAATTAACAATTTGATCCATGTCAAGAAATCTGATTTTGAGGTGTTTGATGCTTTAAAGCTAGATTCAATGGAAAGCTCAGAGACATCTTGTCGAGGTAATTTTGTAGTATTTGCTCTTTCTTGATCTGTTTTTCTTATAATGCGTGTTTCTTCCCAAGAGTGGTTTTTGTTTGTTTTTTCATTTTCTCCTTAGGAATCTTATGAATTGTATGTATATGTTTCTCCTATAAATATTAGGTCCCTGTATTCAAGAAAAAAATCTGCCTAGTGTATTTGATTACAAACTTTTTAACCAGTAGGTTTACACTGTAACCCAATACACACTCACAGTAGCACAAGTCTTACAGTATAATATTTGCCTTTATTACATGTAAAGCACTCTATTTTCTATTTTATCCTTCTTTTTATAAACCACTAATGGGCTATGGTCTATAGTTTAAAAAGCTATTTCTAGTAATATTTCAAGTTTTTCATTGACCTTTGAGAGTATCAACTAGCAGGGGCTAGCTGTGTCTCATATGCCTTGTTTAGCTGCCTCAGCTTAATCCTGCCAGTTTGATAGCTCAGTTGGCAGTTCTGTAATTTTATAGGGCCCTACATATATGGCAGTTTTTTGGGGGAGAAGGGTTATAAAAACCTCACATTTCCTTTTTTTTTTTTAATTCTTTTTAAAAATTTATTTATTTATTTATTTATTTTGGCTGTGCCGTGTCCTAGTTGCGGCACACAGGCTCTTTGTTGCAGCACGCGGGATCTTTTAGTTACAGCAGGTGGACTTCTTGCGGCATGCATGCAGGATCTAGTTCCCAACCAGGGATCAAACCCGGGCCCCCTGCAGTGGGAGCATGAAGTCTTACCCATTGGACCACCAGGGAAGTTCCAAAACCTCACATTTCTTTTGTGTATATGTTAACTGAAGTTTTGTAAGTTTTGGGTTAAAAAAAAAATCCCTTCATAGAGGAAAAGACCTGTATCCTTTTGTTTCTCCCAATGCTTTTTCCAAGGCCTTCATCTCTCCTTACATTAGCTATAAAACCAGAAAAGTGATTTGCTGTCTATACTCACAGTTGCCAATTTTGTTGTTTTACAATAAAGGCTATGACTGTCTAAAGAACTGTGTTTCCAGTAAGCACACTTCTCCCTTGTGAGTTCAAAGCCTGCCTCTGCTACTAACTAGCTTTGCATCATGGACAACTCCTTCAACCCTTTTGGTTCTTGGTTCCTTATCAGTAAAATCAGAGGCTTAGACTCTCAGCGATTCACAGCTGAGGAGACACAATACCTGAAGTGAGACATATTAGAATCTCAGGACACAAGAGTGGCTTATGCAATTTCTAAAAGAATAATCAATAGTGTAATAATTGTTTAGGAAAATTACAAAGATATTGTTTTCGTTATATAAGCTCAGAAAGTAAGGCTGGACATTGTTCTTAACTGGTGGCGCAGAGATTTAAAAGAGTTTAAAAATACTGAATTGAATGATGAGCCCACTAGTTACTCTAAATTTTTGCATTATATGATTCTAGCAAAGCAACCAATGAATAATAGACATATAATCATAATTATAGAGAAAGAGGACTAGCATACTTTTGATATTTCTCTCTTCCCACTTTCACCCAATTTCCTGATCCACTGAGGCAGGGTTTAGAATACATTTTATTAGGAATCTTCAGATAATGGGTTTTAATCTGCACTCAGTGACCATCTTTGCCATGTATGTGACTTTGGGTAAATGACTTAACCATTTTTTTTCCTGATGGAAAGGGAAAAACAAAAAACTGTTCTATGTACTTGCAAAGAGTGTTTTTGTGGATCTATGACAAAATAACTGAGAGTACTTTGAAAAGTTTCAAGTTCTATACATTTTTAAGATTGTTTAATATAACAGTATTTTTGCTACTCTTTTCTTTTGTCCCACGTATATTTAATTGAAATCTGAGTTCTTATGCTGAACTGGTTATTAAAATCCTTTTTACTAGAAACTGTAAAAAACATTAAAAATTTTTAAGCAAAAAATTATAGTTCTCTTCATTTTTGTGTATTTCTATTCTTATCTGCATACATTTTTTCCATTTTTTTAAGATATAATTTCACACGCCATAAAATTCACTCTGTTAAGGTGTGCAATCCAGTAAGTTTTAGTATATTCACAGAGTTGTGCAACCATCATTGCTATATAATTCCAGAGTTTTGTTTTGTTTTGTTTTGTTTGGCTGCGCTGTGTCTTCACTGCTGCACATGGGCTTTCCCTAGTTGCAGCGAGCAGGGGCTACTCTTCGTTGCAGTGTGTGGCTTCTCATTGCAGTGGCTTCTCTAGTTGCAGAGCACGGGCTCTAGGCACATGGGCTCAGTAGTTGTGGCTTGTGGGCTCTAGAGCACAGGCTCAGTAGTTGTGGCACATGGGCTTAGTTGCTCTGCAGCATGTGGCATCTTCCCGGACCAGGGATCAAACCCATGTCCCCTGCATTGGCAGGCGGATTCTTAACCACTGGACCACCAGGGAAGTCCAAATTCCAGAGTATTTTAATCACCCCCAAAAGAAACCCCATCCCCATTAGCAGTCACTTCCCATTGCCTCCTCCCCTCCGCCTCTGGCAACCACAAATCTACTTTGTGTCTCTATGGATTTGCCTATTTTGGACATTTCATATAAATGGGATCATACACTATGTGGTCTTTTGTGTCTGGCTTCTTTCACTTAATGTTTTCAGAGTTCATCCATGTTGTAATATATATAATTACTTCATTCCTTTTTATGGCTGAATAAAATTCCATTGTATGGATATACCATTTTATTTATCCATTCATTAGCTGACGGACATTTGGATTGTTCCCACTTTTTGTCTGTTACAAATAATGGTGTTATGAACATTTGTGTTCAAGTTTTTGTGTGGGCATATGTTTTCATTTCTCTTGGGCATGTACCCAGGAGTATAATTGCTGGGTCATATGGTAACTTTGTGCTTAACTTTTGGAGGAACTGCCAAACTGTTCTCCAAAGTGGTGCAACATTTTACATTCCAACCAGCAATGGGAATAATACAAAGGTTCCAATTTTTCCACATCATCGCCAATAATTATTATTTTCTGTCTTTTTTTATTCTAGCCATCTTAATGAGTGTGAAGTGGTATCCCATTGTGGTTTTGATTTGCATTCCCCTAATGACTACTACATTGTTATTAATTTTTCCTTTTTGTTGCAGTCATCGTAGTATCAGTAGTCTTAGAGTTTATAACCTTGTTGCTTGACTGGAAAAAAGAACAAATCTAATATTTTCATATTGTTTGGTAGTTTATAAGGCATTGTCACATCTGTTGTCTCATTTGATTCCTATAAAAGCACTGTGAAATAGGGCAGAGATTGTTATTTTCATTTTATGAATGAAGAAACTGACTATAGTAGAGGGATTTTGCCCAAGTAATACAATTGATAAATAGAGTAGCTCTTCCCTGAACCTACATCTTTTACCCCTCATCTCCTCCCCTATCCTTCACGTCATGTTACCATGTTGAGGAACTTCATGGTTTATGTTCAGGATGACGCAGACTTTTTCTTTGTTTGCCTTGCAGTTGTAGACCCAACAAGTCACAAGTTTATGATTCTTGACTTCTACCATATTTAATATTAGCTGCCATGTACTGACAGTTTTTTCATGCATCTTTAATAGCTCTCCAACTTTCCCTTATATTTGAATAAATATCTTCCAGACCTTTCCAGCTCACCCCCAGGGCCTTATGGTCAAGAAATGTATGTGTTTCGATCAGAGGAGAGATTCAAATCCCCACCCATCCTGCCTCCTCACCTTCTCCAAGTTATTCTTAACAAGGACACTAACATATCTGTGAGTATCCTAAGAGTATTGCTGGGGCATCTGGGGCTTACTAGGACCATTTGAGCTACAGTGTAGTAATCCTAGAGGTTGGGATTATTACAAAGGTGTGTTGAGTATAAATCATATACGTATCAGTAGCTTTACAAGTTCCTTTTTCCCGGGCTGAGTTGCAACTTTTCCAAATACTGTTACCAAAATTCATAGTTGTCTTCTGGTCCTAATATATCAGGCTCAGAGCTATGGATTGCTAGAACCAGTTTCTAAGACTTCTATTCCAACATAGGATAAGGAGTATTTATCATTTGGGGATATCCAAGAGAAGTATATTTTTCATATAATTTACATTTCTAGTCAATTCACTTGATTCCCACTAATATTATTTTTGCCTCTTACACAAATCTTCTTTATGTGTTGTGGGCAAGGTCTGTTAAAGAGGATGAATAGATAGTGAGGCTAAGGGTTTCTGCCCTGGACTCAGAATTTTCCTGATTTTCTGTAATGAGAATGTGTTATTTATATATACTAGGATGAGTGCATTATTTAAAAGAAATAATACATTCTAGTTTTGAGTTTCTCAATAGTCCCAAAGATCTCTGAGGAAGAATAAACTGGTTTAGGATTGTGCATTTAACCCCATTTAGTGGGGGTTTTTTTGGTTTGTTTTTTTTTTACCCCTCTTAGTGTGATCCAGCCTTGCTCCCTGAGCCCAATCATGTTATGCTGAACCATCTCTATGCATTGTCCATTAAGGTAAGTGGTGGGCCTGGTTCTTCACATAGTTACCCAAAATGGGAGGGGAAGAGTTGAACACGTGTTCCCTAGTGGCTACTTGCTCTGCTACTTCACTGAAGCTGAAGCTGGCAGTAATGGTCAAATTATAGGAGAAGAAGTTTCTTTTTCTAACTAGTGGGTTTGTTTGTTTTAAATTTTAGTCTCGATATCTGAGTTCTGGCTAGCTGAATTGCGCTGTGATTGAATGAACTTTTTTGCTTCCTGGTTTCTATTTGGGTAGCTATAACCTTTGCACCACCTACTTAATTAAGTTTGAGTTCATAGTACTAGGATTTTATTTACAGAAAAAGCAAGTTTACCTTCCAGTTCAAAGAATGCTTGAATGTGATATTAAGGCTTCCACTTTTTTAAAGGTGGACATGAGCTGCTTTCAGGTGCCTGAGTCATATATACCCAAGTGCTTGCATCTTTCCTACACACTACTTAAAGGAGAAATGTGACCAGACTTGCCCTGTCCCCCCCATCCCTGTTCCAACTCTTAGAATGCTTCTTGGTTTCTCTGCTGCTTTAGATTCTGGATTGAAAATATCTGTTCAGTCTTGTCATGTCTTTGTGGTCTGGCTATTGGAATAATATTTTATACAGTTCTGTAGTTACCAAACTAAGCTGAACATCACCAGAATCACTTGGGGGAAGTTTGGGAAAATATAGATTCAAAAGCTCCATCCCCAGGGATTCTGAATAAGTGTATCTAGGATGGGCCTCAGTAATTTTTTTAAGCTGCTTATATTTCTTAGATGTGCAGCCAGATTAGGGAAATCACTGATACAGCTGTCTTTAACAGATTAAGTGATACTTATTAAATATATATTATTGAATTTAATTTTTATAATAACCTTATGGGATAAGTATTATTTTTTAACCCTGTTTTATAGATAAAGAAACTAAGGCTCATAGAAGGTCGTACTGCCAATAAGTACCAGCGAGAGGACTAAGGTCCAGTCCTCCCATCCTTATTCCATGTCCCTGCCTAGAGACCATTGTGCTGGTTCTTCCAAGTAGATCTTTCTCTCACCCACTTCTCATTTCCACCAAACTCTTTCTGGAGTTGAATTTTTTACCTGCCTTGCTTCTGTCATTTTTAGGCTGTGATCTGCATACTGTGGTCACAGAATGTCAATCTGAGAAGTATTCATTGTAGATGATACAATATAGAGGAAAATAGGAAGAGGCACTGGTTTCTTAATTGGTTTGCTTGGGTTCTTTGTGATATAACTGAATTTTGCCTCCTGTATCTGCTCTTTGGCTATCAGGTGATGTCCACAGGTCTGCCATCTCTTTCTATGGTACACCCAGGGTCTGTAACACTGCTTGGGAAATGATACCTCTTACTCTTCACACTGGTTCTGACCCAGGTCAAGGTCTTGATTGTTTTGGTTCAGCTTGGCCTTGACCTATCCCTGGTTCTCTCAGATTGTTTAAGCTGTTTGGAATTGATCCATTGGACTGAGTGTCTTTCCAAGGAGGATTTTAGGGTCCACTTTGTTCAAGGATAGAAGATGATTCCTAAGTCCCCTCTTGATCAGAGATGACTTTTTTTAAAGTTCATCCCTGGTATTAAACGGGGCTTGGAAATGGTTTTTCAAAAGGATCACTGTCCTTTTTTCTCATTGCTTTTAAGACTTCCTTCTGGAGATAGATATCAGGATATTTCTTTTTTTCCCATCATAGTTTTTTTGGGTTTTTTTTGTTTTTTTGCGGTATGTGGGCCTCTCACTGTTGTGACCTTTCCCATTGTGGAGCACTGGCTCCGGACATGCAGGCTCAGCGGCCATGGCTCACGGGCCCAGCCACTTCGCGGCATGTGGGATCTTCCCAGACCGGGGCACGAACCCATGTCCCCTGCATCGGCAGGCGGACTCTCAACCACTGCGCCACCAGGGAAGCCCTTTTTTTCCATTATAGTTGTAAGCCCAGTATTTGAATGTGAGGTGGGGAAGGAAGTGAGGTAGGAGACTAATATTTTTTCAGCACCTACTTTCTCTGTCAGATATTTTCATGTAATCATCAGAGCCGTATTAATGGTAGGTGTTATCCTTTATAATGATGAGAAAAAACTTAGAGACATTAAGTAGATTATTGAAGGTCACAAACAGAGTAACAGTAGGAGTCAGGATCAAAACTTAAATTGATTTGAATCCAAAACCAACCTTTTTTTTTTTTTTTTCTTTTTTTGCGGTATGCGGGCCTCTCACTGCTGTGGCCTCCCCCGTTGCGGAGCACAGGCTCCGGATGCACAGGCCCAGAGGCCATGGCTCACGGGCCCAGCCGCTCCGCGGCATATGGGATCCTCCCAGACCGGGGCACGAACCCGTATCCCCTGCATCGGCAGGCGGACTCTCAACCACTGCGCCACCAGGGAGGCCCCAAAACCAACCTTTTTTTTATAATATCAAACTAACTGTGTTAAAAGTGAGCAGTTGTGAAGGATTAATGGCTGGGAACAGCTGCCTACATCCTGAACTAGTGAATTAACTACATATGTTTATTTCCCTTGCAGGACAGTGTGATGGTCCTTAGCGCAACCCATCGCTACAAGAAGAAGTATGTCACTACTCTGCTGTACAAGCCCATCTGAAGGGATTCCTTCCTGCCTCCCAGGATTCAGGAGAAGCATCTCCCTTGCCTTTCTGGACTAGACCAGTCTTACCTGGGACTGGAAGGCTGATTTGCTTTGAGGCTAATATGTATGTTTCAGAGCCTCTGAGTAGGATGCTCTGCTTTTGCATTTGATTGCAAATGAGAGCTTTAGGAGTTCATGGAATTTATTTTAAGAAAAAGTCATATATACACACACACACACACACACACACACGCGCGCGTGCGCGCGCGCGCGCGAGGAAAGTTAATGGAAGCCTCCTAGCTAGATGTATTCTCTCTGCCTGTGGGAACTCACCAAGACCTGTTGGGGAGAGCTGCAGGAAGAACCATTACAGGAAGCTTTTTTCCTAAAGTGAATAAAGAGCAAACTCTCAGGATCCTTGTTGGGTAGAGATTCTATCACTGCTACCTTGGCTCTCCAAGGGATGGACTTGTGCCAGACTGCTGCCCTACTTACAGCTGCCTCCTTGCAGGAGCAGCTTTTCTTGCATGGGTTCTCTGTATTCCCAGAGTATGTGCACAATCTGTGTTTTTTATATGATACCAGGTACCCCACAAGAACCCTTTTTCCTCTCATTTCACATTCTTGCTTTGTTCACCTCCTTCAGATCCTATATTTGACCCTTGCCTAACACAAAACTCAGTGGGTAAGTGACCCCTTTCAGAGGCTGTGTGAGACCTGACCCACTTTACAGACTAGGGCTGCCACAAAGTCTCCTTTTTAAGCTCAGCACAGGCCCATGACACTTTGTTACCACTTATTTTAACTTCTACTGAAGAATATATGGCTCAGCATTATATGAAAGGCAGAATGCAGGTCTACTTTTTTGTTTTGGTTTGGTGCCACAGTTCAGGCTGTATTGGCACATTCCCATACTTTTTCCCACCTGGTTTGGTCCTGCTTCCATGTTTTCTTTCACAGAGCAGATTGCTTTGAAGGTGGGAGTGAAACCGGGGGAAACTTCATGTCTTTCGTCCTTGGAAGATTTTTATGGGCCTACATTTTTCTTTTATTAAAAATGCCTTTTCATTGGTCTTAAGAGACTGCATTTGGAGAACTTCAGGCTTATGATAAATTGCTCCCAATATTTTCTTCTCTAGTCTGGCCCCCTACAGTCTTACATTAATGAAGCTGACTCTGTGTACATCATTACAGTAAACATTGCTCTAGATACAGACCCATTCAGGCTCATTTCATGCACCTAAAAGGGTCCCTCAACTTAAAGATTCATTAAGCCTAGCGGCAAGAAATTACCCTTGGTGTTCCCAGCCATGAAAAGTATCCATTTCATGCACTAAATGCTAACAGAGTTATCTTGTTCTTCCGTATCTTCCAGAAAGTGTTGATGAAGTGGGGTCAGTGATTTCCATTTGCGGAGTAAAAAGTATCTATTCAGTCCACTCTTGAGACTCAGAGATAAGATATTTTCCCCCAAGTTTCTGTGGCTCTTCCATTACAGATAAATGCAAGCCAAACATTCAATACTGAAGGAGGCTAAACTTGTTGCTGGAGAGGCTCCTTGACTGCTAAGATGAGCCCAGCCCCACTGAAAGGGCACCCACAGGTAAATTAGCTACCTCCTGTCTTTCGCATGTAAAGCTGATGATACAGTTGTCTTCGGGTATGTAGAACTCTTAGATCCTGTGTGTGATGCAGTAGAGTATGGGATTGTTGTTGGGAATGCAGATTGCTAAGTGCTTTGGTGGTTAGTTGCTGAGAGTAAATACTGCTTTAGCCACTCAAGGCCACCATCTGCCTCAAAAGGCTTTTGTGGAGAACGTTTTACGGTTCCAATCACTTTTAGAATGGTGTGCCATTTAAAAAATCCAGGCCAAATTCTGTTACTACCAACTCTCAGGATCTACATTGTCTTCAGTTATACTAGAATTTTTTTTTCCATTACCCATTAAACAAGTGGGCTTGTTTAGGAGGATTTAAAATCTTGGTTGTCACCTAGAGGATTGTGTTGTACTCATATGTCTTGTCAGCAGTATTGACATGTAATTGTCTCTGTGTTCCTGTATTAAAATCTCTATTCTGCACAAATAGATCATTAGAGTGTGGCAGGAAAAGAGATTCCTTCCATTTCTCTCAGGCCAGAGGCTTCTGTGAAATGGGTCTGTCTCCAGTGACAGTAGGTTTTGGTGCTGGTGACCTTCAGATCTTTCTAATCTGGAAATGTGTAGAAAGTGTCAGTTTTCCAAATTCTGAGGTAATCTTTCAGCCAGATGTGGAACTGGAGCCTACCAGCTGGTATGGAAAGGGATCAGTAAGAGGAATTGGATGATGTCCCTTCTCTGTACTGCTGATTAACATACCACGGCCTTGAGAATTCCTATCATACTCTCAGTCTGTCCCCTAGAAACGGTTCTAGAAGGTTGAGAGGGAGGGAGGAAGGTACCCAAGAGTACAGTTCACTCATTCTTTTATACTGGTTAAAGGGATAGTTTATTTTCTGCAGAAGAATTTGACAGATTTTGAAAATGAATAAAGGAAAAAAATTTTTTAGGGTTTTTTAAATTTGTTTTGCCTATAAGAGTTTCACAGTCAAAGAGTAAGAATGTAATTCTTAGGGAGGGCTGACTCTTGAACTGTATCATGGTTTAGGAGTTATGGGAAAAAGAAAGAGTAACTGAGCTGAGGAGTGGTACTAGGAAAGTTAAGGCTTAAGTAACTCGGAACTAAAAATATCCTTTTTTAAATTAAATCAAACATATACCTGTGTCTTTGGATCTCATTGTACAGAATTTACGGTATAAAAAATCTTTTTCTTGTTTCTATTTTCTACACCTTCTCCTATGTTGTGCTTTAACTTCATGTGTCAGGCAGACTTTACCAGGGTCTAAAGTCATACATTACCTAAAACAAATATTAGTCATCTTGCTGGTAAGGAGAACTTCTGTGTCATGGTTATTAGCTTGTTTTAAGCTTAGAGTTGAATGGGATTTAATCACTGTAGGTAAAACCCCTGAAGGTCATACCTGGCCTCAACAGTGTTGGCTTTTTTTCAAAACAGTGCTTACATATGGTAAAGAAGCTCTGTAAAAGAAGAATCCAAGAGAGGCTTCTGACAGGATCCTACAAACACAGGCTCACTCACTTCACCCCAATTATTTCTAGTCTCGTAGACCTAATGGATCTGAGATAAAATCTTTGAAAAGTGTTGGTACTCCACATATGCTGCTAAAATGAAGTTAAATTCAGAAAGAAGTGTTACCTCTAGACTGGGCTTATATTAATCTGGGTATAAATGAAGGAGACATATTAATGATAGAATCCCCTGCTGTTAATTGGGGAAGTAGAGCTTTTAAATTTTTGACCTCAACTAAAAATGATATGCAATAGTCTATGTTTGTGTATGTTTGAAATATATTCTATTCTCAGAGATTTCTAAATCCTCACGTTCTAGTGATTTGGGGCCTAGGCTTAAGAGCAGATACACAGTTGGTTCCTGCATAATTGTGACTCATTCTTAAAGCCAAGTTGTTGCTGTCTTCTAGGAACAGCTGACTCTAGTTACCCATGAGATGGAGGACCGGGAGGGATAGGAGTTAGGGTCTTTTAAAACTCTGGATCTAGGCATTTGTCTCTCCTTAAGCACCAGTCACAACTGGAGGTTGAAGGGCTGTGATTTCTGCAATGAACTCAAACTTTTGGAGTAAAAAGGCCAAATCTTTAAAAATTATAAGAAAACAGAAAGAAAAGGAAAGAACTCCAAGAGTCTGTTACTTATGAAATCCAATTCTTCGCAGTGGAATCCCTCTAGGATTCAAATTTGGGCTTTGTCTTGATTTGCTTTACTCAGTTGTGCTTTTTTTTTTTTTTTTGTGGTACACGGGCCTCTCACTGCTGTGGCCTCTCCCGTTGCGGAGCACAGGCTCCGGACGCACAGGCTCAGCGGCCATGGCTCACGGGCCCGGCCACTCCGCGGCATGCGGGATCTTCCCAGACTGGGGCATGAACCCATGTCCCCTGCATCGGCAGGTGGACTCCCTATCACTGTGCCACCAGGGAAGCCCTTCAGTTGTGCTTTGAATGAATAAGTTTTGTTAAAAATTAAATTTTGTTTTAGTTCCGACATTAGTTGGAGTCGAATTTTGTGTGGCACAGTGCTTTTGCAGTAAGATTGATATGAAAAACTAAATGCGATGTGGATTTTATAGTCAGGTTAAAATGGTCGAGGAGGTACCTACTATAAGTATTACATTATGTGTTCATCATCTTATTTCTTTTCTATTCCCATCTACAGAACACCTACCCAGGTTGTGGTTTTAGAACAGCCAAAGCTCACTAATGTTGATTAGTCCTAATCTCCACACTGGGCCCCATATGTGAAACTTGTTTAAATTTTGGTAAATTGGAGAATGTTGGTTGTTACTACACTGAAGCATTTTGAGTGAGTACAGCTCTGTTATAAAGGGGGAATAAGACTATAAAGGGAATTAAACATGTGAGTCCTCCTTTAAATGGTGCTTTTTGTAACCTTTAGTGCTGCGATACAGAGCTGCTTTTCAGTATTTCACGAAGGAGTGGCATACAAGAATGAATTTTAAAGCTTTTCTCCAAATGTAATTTTTCACCGGACTCTGACATGTCTGAAAATTATGTGATATAACACATACAGAAATGTGAGCGTTTTTTTTCCGTAAAACTGTTGAATAAAAGTATTATACAGCAATAATATTTGAGTTCTTCATTGATTACTGATTATATTATCAAGACCTATCCACTCAGCCTCAGGATCTAAAGAATGTAAATTGCCACACAGATACTTTTGAATAAAGAGAAAAGTAATAGGTATATGGGACACATGGTGTCATCCATCCATCTGCCACCTTTCCTCTTCTTTTTGTTCCAGGCTATGCCAAAATTAACTAGAGGAATGCAAACTCTGATTTGATTTTTAGCACTTTCTGTAAACTGCACACTTAGATATCATCCTGTGCTGGATTAGCTGAGATCCTAGTCTAATGATTTTCAACCCTGGCTGACATCAATACTACCTAAACAGATTCTATAAAAATATTGATGCCCAGTCTACTACCTCCACCCCAATTAAATGAAAATCTCTGCTATGGGATCCAGGTATCTATATATTTTTTTAGCTCCCCAGGTGATTCTAAGATATATCCAGAGATATATATCCATTATCCTGGAACTTCCCTACTCATTCTTTCTCTGTCAGATATGTACTTGAAAGCAGGTTATATACTTCATTCTGACAGCAATCACTTCCCTCAGATGTCTTTGTTCAGGGCCATGATTATAATATCCTTTTTATTTTCCATCCCTTTATTTCATGGGGTTTTTACATAGCTGGTCTCTGGACTTTTCTTCAAATAACACAACAAGGCTACCCTGTATTTGCTGCTGTAAAGATTCAACTGAGTTAAATTTCCTCAAGGGAGAGGAGGGAATGACACTGTGGGAGTGACTAAAGGGTGAGAAGAATAGAGGGAGTTGAAGAGAGAAGTGGAGATGTAAAGTAGAAGGACAGGTAATGAAGACATGTGATAGTAGAAATGGACCAAAACAGTTAACCTCAAAGCTCAACAGCAGGTCAAAAGACTGCCTGCAGACCAGAGGTAGAGAGTGGTAGGTGTAACATGGACTCAGGCACTAACAGAATGGTCTCCTAAACATCATGTACCCTGGTCACTGAAACAATAAAATGGCACCAGAATTCTGTCAAGACCCACACTTGCACTGACATATGCTTTCCAAAGTGCTTCCTTCTGGCCCAGTTGGTCTGGGGTCTTTTGTTGTATCCCTTCCAAACTCCTCCCCTGCATCGACAATTACCCATGACACAGGTGGTTGGGAGACATTGTGAGTCACGCCGCTGCCCTATTTGGTCACTATTCATCCAGCAGCACATATGCAGATCTGGAGTACCACCTCCCTTTCCCTAACCTGTTCCCTGGCTCCAGGGCACTTACAGATGAACTTCTTTGTGCTCTTTTACCAGTAAGAATTCTTCAGGCACTCAGTCATATGCTGAAGGAGACTCCTGTCTTGAGAGTATTCTCTTCATTGACTTTCTAGGGAGGAGGGCAAGGTTCTTTGTCAGAAGGCCATATGCTATATGATATTTTAAAACCAAAAGTAGTTTTTCACCAAATTCTCAACTACTCCAGAACTAATTTCCCTTCACTACAACTTGCAAAGCCCTCCTGCTAGTGATAACTTAGGATGAGAACATCAGGTGAGGAGTCTAAACACCTGAAAGAGCCACAAAGATTACTGCAGACCTGTATACCTGGATTTTAGGGGTAAAAGTCTTAACTCCAGGCCAACTGATCCTCAAAACTATGACTACAGACCTAACTTAGTTCTTGTTTTCAGGGATCTTTGTCATCGATTACAATAGTCTGGGTCACAGTTACAAGTTATATTTTGGGATTGGGTAGTGGAATGGGTGTTACATTCAACAGGATCTCAGAAAATATTTCTGAGGATCAGGGGACAGACTGGAGATACTTTGAATGTTCGAGGTCTTTTGTTATATCCACAAATGAAAACATTTGTGGCAACCTGAAGATGGTGTTTCTTTTTCTCCCCCAATTAGCAGAGCTGGTTCCTGTAGGTTGTCTGGGAGAATGACCTAGAGTTAGGATATCTGAGAAGAGTAAAGGAATTTGACAATCCAGGGATCTACCTGATCAAGAGCCAGTCTGAGCACAGAATGGATTCTGAGAGTGGCATCCTATTTTTAGATGTAACAAAGAACTGTGGCTGCAGCCAGGACTAAATGATCTAACGTTCAGGAGGGAAAGCAGAACTGTCCAAGGCGAATGGAGATCACTAGCCATCTTATTCCCTGTAGCTATTTGCTGACTCTGGCCATGGGCTGAGGACTGAGCTTTGCCCAGGCAGAGGGTATCTGATGGGGGTAAAGTGAAACCAACAAAGCTCTTAGTGGTATGTGGTGATAGAAGGATGAGTTGAAAACTTGAAGGGCATCAGATGCACAGCTAGTTTTCCCTAAAGGACACTTACTGAAGTCTGGACTGCATGGAAGGCTTAAGAGCTAGCATGAGAGCTTATAAAAAGCAGAGTGAAATCTCCCAAAGTCTCCTGGTTCTGAGGTAATAAAGACTAACTAGAGAAAAGGGGCTTGATTGAAGCACATGGTTCCAAGACATTGTCAAGTATTGGACTAATGCGGGATGGGACACAAAAGAACTATACTAAAAATTCTTGAAAGGTGAAATGGTTCCCAAATAATTGCATGCCAAGACAAAACTCAAGAATACCTATAGGAGTACAAAAATATCCAGCACTCAACAATGTAAACAGTCACAATATTTGACATCCAATCAAAAATTACCAGGAGACTTCTATTTCTGGTCAAAATAGAATAACAGGGACTAGATTTATCCTCACATCTAAAACAACCAAAGATCCAGACAAAATATATTAAATAATGGTTTTTAGACATTCAAAAACAAGCAGTGAAGGATAGTAATCCCTGAAATACAGGAAACAAATGAAGTGAGCCCTTTCATTGCCCAGGCTGAATACCTTGAGAATTTCCAGCCTGGTAAGTCTGCAAAGACCAACAATGCAGAATGCACAGGGTAGAATACCAAGGAGGAGAAAGCTGCACTGAGATAGAGCTTAATAGACCAAATGCTAATCTCTTCCAGAAACACCCTCACAGACACACAGAAATAATGTTTTGCCACCTATCTGAGCATCCTATTTGGGCAAGTCAAGTTGACACATAAAATAAACCATCACAACATAATAACATGGTTAAATCTCAAAAACATTAGGCTGAGCAAAAGAAGCCAACAGAAAAGAGCATATACCATATGATCCAGAAATCAGATCAGTGATTATCTAGGGATGGAGGTATCAATGGTAGGGATAGGAAAGAGGGAGAGATTATGAAAGAGCAGGAGGAAACTCTGGGGGATGATGGTTATATTCATTATCATGAGTGTGGTGATGCCTCACAGATCAAGTGTGCACTTTAAACGTGTAGTTAATTATACCTCAGTAAATCAAAAAATGTTAAGAATTTAAAAATGACAGTGAAATAACTATGTTTTTAGACAAACAAAAACTGAGGAGAGGGCTTCCTTAGTGGCGCAGTGGTTGAGAGTCCGCCTGCCGATGCAGGGGACACGGGTTCGTGCCCCAGTGCGGGAAGATCCCACATGCCGTCGAGCGGCTAGGCCTGTGAGCCATGGCCGCTGAGCCTGCGCGTCTGGAGCCTGTGCTCCGCAACAGGAGAGGCCACAACAGTGAGAGGCCCGCATACCGCAAAAAAAAAAAAAAAAAAAAAAAAAAACTTTGTAAACTGAAAGTACAGAAGAAAATGATTATTACTATATTTCTTTACATGCAATGATCCTTTTCCCGTAGCCCCTTCTGATCCTATGAAGAAGATCCATTAAGGTAAAATTCATTATACATCTTCAAGCATCTTTCATTCCTGCTAATCCAAAAGTTATTTGGTAGGCATCTACTGTAAGGACAGCCCCAAGGTTGAATTCTGAGGTATGCAGCAGAGCCTCATGATTACATCCTCCTCCCCCTGGAGGTGATACTCCCCAGCAGTATAGATGAGCCCTGGGTCCATTCTGTGGACCTCCTTGGCCAGGTGCACAAGTCACTGTGGGGTAAGCTACTCTCTCAGACCACACTGCTCAGCTTGGGCTGCCCCTTAAGGAGTTGGATATTGTAAGCATTTCTTATTTTCCCCTCAAGCTTTCCTAACCTAGCCTGAATACTGTCCTTATCTCATCCCCTTTGGCTACCAAGAGACTACCATCAGCTCATCCTTCAGCATGTTTTTATAATTCTCTAAACATGTAGACACTCTTCCAGCTAGTTCCTCAGTTATATGTTCTCAGGGCATAAGCTAAGCATAATGTTTATTCAGCAAATACATACACCAAGGACTATGGCCTGGTCTTGGTTGCAGTTCCTAATGACCGTTTAACACACACTGAGTTCATCACAGCTCAAAGAGAACACTGGAGCAGGAACTGTCAAGCACACAAGATAAGACCAAGGCCTGACTGACTCAGTTGGCAAAAATACAATGAGCCACTTTTAGATGCAGTTTATTACTTACACAGACAGTGAAAAAAGAGTAGTCAAACATACCAGCTCCCTGGGCCTTTGTCTTACATACCAAAAAGTACAACACCAAAACAAAAGGGGCTGATGACTGCAATGTGAGTTGTAGGACACCCACTGCTGAGGAGCCAATTTTAGAGTAGAACTAATTGGTTTTGTAGTCTCAGCTGTACCTTGAGAAAAGCAGTCAGAAAGCATCATATCTCATCGAAACCTGGTAGGTGTTAATAACCTATCTCATGAGAGACTAGCAGGGGAAACAGGGAGACTTGTGGGATCGTCAAGGCAAATGCTCACAAGCCTCCCATCCTCTTGCATTCCAGAGGATAAAAACGCATTCTGCCAAAACTCAGATTAGCTGCAATTTAAGCCTGTGTGAACTATGTG
Source organism: Mesoplodon densirostris (assembly GCF_025265405.1). Taxonomy (NCBI): domain Eukaryota; kingdom Metazoa; phylum Chordata; class Mammalia; order Artiodactyla; family Ziphiidae; genus Mesoplodon; species Mesoplodon densirostris. The sequence continues at coordinate 108,950,691 of NC_082662.1, read as the reverse complement.
AATGCAAAGAAGGTTTCCAGGGCACCATGGCGGGGCTGTTCCTCTATAGGGAACTTGCAAAACTGGAAAAATGAAGGACAATAACCTAACTTTATAGATGAAGAAACTGAGACTTACAAAGATTAAGAAACTTGCTAGAGCTCCCACAGCTTGTTGGTGGCAGAGGTACCTTTATAAATCTGGGAACCTCAAGACTTCCAGGTTAGTGCTTTTTGCACTGTGCCATTCAGCTTCATATTAGAATGTCAGAGTGTAATAAACAGTGATTTTCTCACTTTTAAGATGAAAAAATCAGAAGATTCCTGCCCAGGAAAAATATATTCTCATGGATTCCATGGGTCTATTTTTTATGCTCAGTCAGCTTTCAACCCCTAGCTGATGAAACTAGATGAAGAAACACGTAAATAATAATTAACACTCATCAAAATTACAATATATTTAGTAATTATCTATATAATGTTTGGCTGTTAGAAGACAATCTTTGTGTGTGTAGGACCTGTCTTGTTCCCCCCATGTCCTTACTATACAAGTCCCTGCCACATAGAATAGTCAATAAATACTTGTTGAATGAATGAATAAAAGTCATTATAAACTTTTATTTTATTAACAGCTAATTTTTACCAATATTCCTTAGTTCCAAGTGTATTCCACACAAAATCCTTTACTGGGGCTGGATTGAAGAAATAAAACCATGGATTTGGAAAATATATTATTGGATTTGAATACCAGATCTACCACTAACTAAATATGCAATAATAGACAATTTCTTTAATCTCTTTGAGCCTCATTACCCCATTTTACAAAATAGAGAATATAACATTATGTATAGATCTTTTGGATGATTTTAAATATGTGTGTGTCTGTGTATGTATGGGTGTGTGTGTGTGTGTGTGTGTGTGTGTGTGTGTGTGGCTAGACAGACAGACAGACAAACAGACAAACTACTAAGTTCAGTGTCTGAGAAGTCACTCAATTAATATGAATTCCTTATTCTCCAATCCTTGGTGCACTGGCTGCAGACTTAGGGATCATTTACACCAAAATCACATGAGGAACCTGTTAATAACCTCTGGGCACAGGGATAGGGCACAGGACACTTCTTTCTTCCACAAATTTCCTAGGTAATTCTTATACCACCACTGAAGAAGCAAAGTAAATACATAGTTCAAAATCTGAAGAATTATCTCCTGGATGACCATGATTAGCTCAGCCCCTAAATTAGGTTTCTCAGGATTCTACAGTCTCAGAACAGGGAGCTTAGTGACTGGTGTGACATCAAGGAAAAATGCTTTGAAACATGGGAATGGGGAACAGAATAACTAGGACAGAGTTTCTCAATAAGAAGGAAGAAATGACAGGTGTTGAAACAATATCGGGGTGAAGGAGGGAGAGAAAGAGGCACATGTATTGTTTGAGAAAAGATATTAAAAAAAAACCCAACTATTTTCAAGACATAGACTATAAAAAGCAAAGCTCAATGATAACTCCTTGACAGGTAAGGCTGTGCATTAGGGAGATTCTATATTTTGTATTATCAGAGATCTTCAAGACTGTGGGAAAAATTAAACAAATTGGTGTTTTAGGTCAGTAACTATGGGAAATAAAGAAAATAATCCATTGCAATATATTCATATGATTCAATTGTAGTTTTAATGTGGGAACAAAGCTGCATTTTACTTGTCCAAAATATCACACACCTAAATTTGTTTAGAACTTAAGCCAGGCAAGCTATTTTGCGATGATTCAGGATAAAAGGACTGGTATTAAGAATGATGACATGGGAGATTGGTTCAATAGGGCAGAGCAGAAGGATGTGTGCTCACTCCCTCCTGCGAGAGCACTGGAATCACAACTAACTACTGAACAATCATTGACAGGAAGACACTGGAACTCACCAAAAAAGATACCCACATCCAAAGACAAAGTAGAAGCCACAATGAGACAGTACGAGGGGCAAAATCACAATAAAATCATATTCCATAACTGCTAGGTGTGTGACTCACAAACTGGAGAACACATATCACAGAAGTCCACCCACTGGAGTGTATGTTCTGAGCCCCACATCAGGCTTTCCAACCTGGGGGTCTGTCAACAGGAGGAGGAATTCTTAGAGAATCAGACTTTGAAGGCTAGTGGGATTTGATTGCAGGACTTCGACAGGACTGGGGGAAACAGGGACTCCACTCTTGGAGGGAACACACAGAGTAGTGTGTGCATCGGGACCCAGGGGAAGGAGCAGTGACTGCATAGGAGACTGAACCAGACCTACCTGCTAGTGTTGGAGGGTCTCCTGCAGAGGTGGGGGTTGGCTGTGTCTCACCATGAGGACAAGGACACTGGCCTCAAAAGTTCTGGGAAGTACTCCTTGGCGTGAGCCCTCCCAGAGTCCGCCAATAGCCCCACCAAAGAGCAGGGTAGGCTTCAGTATTGGGTCACCTCAAGCCAAACAACCAACAGGGAGGGAACACAGCCCCACCCATCAGCAGACAAGCAGATTAAAGTTTTACTGAGCTCTGCCCCCCAGAGCAACACCCAGCTCTATCCACCACCAGTCCCTCCCATCAGGCAACTTGCACAAGCCTCTTAGATAGCCTCATCCACCAGAGGGCAGACAGCAGAAGCAAGAAGAACTACAGTCCTGCAGCCTGTGGAACAAAGACCACATTCACAGAAAGATAGACAAGATGAAAAGGCAGAGGGCTATGTACCAGACGAAGGAACAAGATAAAACCCCAGAAAAACAACTAAATGAAGTGGAGATAGGCAAACTTCCAGAAAAAGAATTGGGAATAGTGATAGTGAAGATGATCCAGGACCTCGGGAAAAAAATGGAGGCAAAGATCAAGAATATGTAAGAAATGTTTAACAAAGACCTAGAAGAATTAAACAACAAACAAACAGAGATGAACAATACAATAACTGAAATGAAAAATACACTAGAAGGAATCAATAGCAGAATAACTGAGGCAGAAGAATGGATAGGTGACCAGGAAGACAGAAAGGTGGAATTCACTGCCACAGAACAGAATAAAGAAAAAAGAATAAAAAGAAATGAAGACAGCCTAAGAGACCTCTGGGACAACATTAAACAACAACATTCACATTATAGTGGTCCCAGAAGGAGAAGAGAGAGAGAAAGGACCCAAGAAAATATCTGAAGAGATTACAGTCAAAAATTCCCTAACATGGGAAGGGAAATAGGCACCCAAGTCCAGGAAGGACAGAGAGTCCCCGGCAGGATATACCCAAGGAGAAACATGCCAAGACACATAGTAATCAAATTGGCAAAAATTAAAGACAATGAATAATTATTGAAAGCAACAAGGGAAAAATGACAAATAACATACAAGGGAACCCCCATAAGGTTAACAGCTGATTTCTCAGCAGAAACTCTACAAGCCAGAAGGGAGTGGCATGATATATTTAAAGTGATGAAAGGGAAGAACCTACAGCCAAGATTACTCTACTCGGCAAGGATCACATTCAGATTCGATGGAGAAATCAAAAGCTTTACAGACAAGCAAAAGCTAAGAGAATTCAGCACCACCAAACCAGCTCTACAACAAATGCTAAAGGAACTTCTCTAAGTGGGAACCACAAGAGAAGAAAAGGACCTATAAAAATAAGCCCATAACAATTAAGAACATGGTAATAGGAACATACATATCGATAATTAACTTAAACGTGAATGGATTAAATGCTCCAACCAAAAGACACAGGCTCGCTGAATGTATACAAAAACAAGACCCGTATATATGCTGTCAACAAGAGACCCACTTCAGACCTAGGGACACATCCAATCTGAAAGTGAGGGGATGGAAAATGATATTCCATGCAAATGGAAATCAAAAGAAAGCTGGAGTAGCAATACTTATATCAGATAAAATAGACTTTAAAATAAAGAATGTTACCAGAGACAAGGAAGGACACTACAGAATGATCAAGGGATCAATCCAAGAAGAAGATATAACAATTGTAAATATATATGCACCCAACATAGGAGCACCTCAATACATATGGCAACTGCTAACAGCTATAAAAGAGGAAATCGACAGTAACACAATAATAGTGGGGGACTTTAACACCTCACTTACACCAATGGACAGATCATCCAAACAGAAAATTAATAAGGAGACACAAGCTTTAAATGACACAGTAGACCAGCTAGATTTAATTGATATTTATAGGACATTCCATCCAAACACAGCAGATTGCACTTTCTTTTCAAGTGCACACGGAACATTCTCCAGGATAGATCACGTCTTGGGTCACAGATCAAACCTCAGTAAATTTAAGAAAATTGAAATAATATTAAGCATCTTTTCTGACCACAGTGCTATGAGATTAGAAATCAATTACAGGAAAAAAATGTCAAAAACATAAACACATGGAGGCTAAACTATACGTTACTAAATAACAAAGAGACCACTGAAAAAATCGAAGAGGAAATCAAAAAGTACCTAGAGACAAATTACAATGAAAACACGACAATCCAAAACCTATGGGATGCAGCAAAAGCAGTTCTAAGAGGGAAGTTTATAGCAATACAAGCCTACATCAAGAAACAAGAAAAATCTGAAATAAACAACCTAAACTTACACCTAAAGGAACTACAGAAAGAAGAACAAACTGACAAAATTCGACACCCATTTATGATAAAAAAACTCTCCAGAAAGTGGGTATAGAGGGAACCTACCTCAACATAATAGAGGCCATATATTACAAACCCACAGCAAACATCATTCTCAATGGTGAAAAACTGAAAGCATTTCTTCTAAGATCAGGAAAAAGACAAGGATGCCCACTCTCACCACTATTAATCAACATAGTTTTGAAAGTCCTAGCCATGGCAATTAGAGAAGAAAAAGAAATAAAAGCAGTACAAATTGGAAAAGAAGTAAAACTGTCACTACTTGCAGATGACATGATACTATACATAGAGAATCCTAAAGATGCCATCAGAAAATGACTAGAGCTAATCAATGAATCTAGTAAAGTTGCAGGATACAAAATTAATGCACAGAAATCTCTTGCATTCCTATACACTAATGATGAAAAATCTGAAAGAGAAATTAAGGAAACACTCCCATTTACCATTGCAACAAAAAGAATAAAATACCTAAGAATAAACCTACCTAGGGAGACAAAAGACCTGTATGCAGAAAACTATAAGACACTGAAGAAAGAAATTAAAGATGGTACCAACAGATGGAGAGATATACCATGTTCTTGGATTGGAAGAATCAATATTGTGAAAATGACTATACTACCCAAAGCAATCTACAGTTTCAGTGCAATCTGTATCAAATTACCAATGGCATTTTTTTTTTACAGAACTACAACAAAAAAAATCTTAAAATTTGTATGGAGACACAAAAGACTCCAAATAGCCAATGCAGTCTTGAGGGAAAAAAATGGAGCTGGAGGAATCGGACTCCCTGACTTCAGACTATGCTATAAAGCTACAGCAATCTAATCAATATGGTACTGGCACAAAAACAGAAATATAGATCAATGGAACAAGATAGAAAGCCCAGAGATAAACCCATGCACCTATGGTCAACTAATCTATAACAAAGGAGGCAAGGATATACAATGGAGAAAAGACAGTCTCTTCAGTAAGTGGTGCTGGAAAACTGGAGAGCTACATGTAAAAGGATGAAATTAGAACACTCTCTAACACCATACAGAAAAATAAACTCAAAATGGATTAGAGACCTAAATGTAAGACTGGACACTATAAAACTCTTAGAAGAAAACATAGGAAGAACACACTTTGACATAAATCACAGCAAGGATCTTTTTTGATCCACCTCCTAGAGTAATGGAAATAAAAACAAAAATAAAGAAATGGGACCTAATGATACTTAAAAGCTTTAGCACAGCAAAGGAAACCATAAACAAGATGAAAAGACAACCCTCAGAATGGGAGAAAATATTTGCAAATGAATCCATGGGCAAAGGATTAATCTCTAAAATATATAAACAGCTCTTGCAGCTCAATATTAAAAAAAGAAAGAACCCAATCCAAAAATGGGCAGAAGTCCTAAATAGACATTTCTCCAAAGAAGACATACAGATGGCCAAGAAGCACATGAAAAGCTGCTCAACATCACTACTTATTAGAGAAATGCAAATCAAAACTACAATGTGGTATCACCTCACACCAGTTAGAATGGGCAGCATCAGAATATCCACAAACAACAAATGCTGGAGAGGGTGTGGAGAAAAGGGTACCCTCTTGCACTGCTGGTGGGAATGTAAATTGATACAGCCACTATGGAGAGCAGTATGGAGGTTCCTTAAAAAAATAAAAATGGAATTACCATATGATCCAGCAATCCAGTAGTGGTACTGGGCATATACCCAGAGAAAACCATAATTCAAAAAGGCACATGCACCCCAATGTTCATTGCAGCACTATTTACAATAGCCAGGTCATGGAAGCAACCTAAATGCCCATCGACAGACAAATGGATAAAGAAGATGTGGTACATATATACAATGGAATACTGCTCAGCCATAAAAAGGAATGAAATTGGGTCATTTGTAGAGACGTGGATGGATCTAGAGACTGTCATGCAGAGTGAAGTAAGTCAGAAAGAGAAAAACAAATATCGTATATTAACGCATATATGTGGAAGCTAGAAAAATGGTACAGATGAACCGGTTTGCAGGGCAGAAATAGAAACACAGATGTAGAGAACAAACCTATGGACACCAACGGGGGTAAGTGGTGGGGGGGGTGGCGGCAGTGGTGGTGTGAAGAATTGGGAGATTGAGATTGACATGTATACACTAATATGTATAAAATGGATAACTAATAAGAACCTGCTGTATAAAAAAATAAAATTCAAAAAAAAGAACGATGACATGAAAAACAAAATGATCACAAAATTATAATTTTAAAAATTCTCCAGGGAAAGTGCACAGCTGCCTCTAGATCCTGGAAAGATGACAAAGGTCTTATCTTTTAGAAGATTTGAGCTTTGGGAAGAAGATGTGAGATAAAATGAGAAAAAGGAAAGAACAAAGTTCCTGAAATAGTGGTCAAATGGTAGAAGTTTAAGAGTTAATTAGTGAGTATGCCTCTATGGTTGGAGATGGTAGTTGGATAATATGTGAATAGGTAATGATTGCAGCCCTAGGCTATGGTCAGTATGGCTTGGCATTGTTTTGCCTTCAGGAGTTGAAGTTTCCTGGCAGTCACAGAGTCAAGTGAAATCTGATGCCATGGAAAGATATAATAATGTTATATAGCTATGTGACCCAATTTTACAAGAAGATCCAGCTGATACTTCTATAAGAAAACATAAAATTGAAATTCAAATACCCTGGGGAAATGTGGAAGCTGTTCAGAATTAACATGAATGAGTATTTAGAAGAATCTGGGTTGGGGACCAGGAAGCATAGCATAAACTTGTAGAACTATATACATCAATGAACACAATTATGCAAAAAAGCCTTTAGTTTAGAGGAGCTTATGGTGACAAATCCACACAGCACAACCTGTCAGATCTAGGGATGCTGTCAGCAGGAAGCTGAAATTAAATATAACCAAGGTAGACTTGAAAATCTTGACTTTTCAGCAAAATATGTTGACAGGCATTGAAACTGTTCAACAGAAATATAACAGCTTTATTTGGGCTTAAGTGTATGCAAGTCATATTGCTTCTGATCCAAAAGCAAAAACAATAATGGAAGAGAAGAACATGAAATATGTTCATTGGGAAGATAGTCAAATAATAGGTTGAAAATAAGAAGGAAACCAAATATTCTCTTTCACCAGTTGAAGACATGTCAGAAACATTGTGAATCACTAAGTTTAAGTCAAGCTCTTGTATGTTAGATTTCACAACTGCTCAGTTGAATTTATTGGCTTATAACTTACTAAATGCATAAAGCTATTTATAGTAAATCTGTGCAAATAAGGCAGTTGTATGTGGGTGGAGGGGGGGAGGAGGAGGGAGAGGGAGAGAGAGAGAGAGAGAGAGAGAGAGAGAGAGAGAGAGAGAGAGAGAGATTGAACACCATTTTACTTGCATACCCCCAATCATGAATGCTCTCAAACTCCCTATGTTAGCAAGGAAGACATAACTTAATGGCTTAATTGGTGCAAGTCTCAGGGTAATCAATGATTAAATTCTAATTAATTTGTTTTGTGTATATTTCTATAGACAACTGCACTCTTAGCCATACTGAGATTGTTGGTTATAATATAGAATTATCCAGAGCCATTCAGTCTTTTCATACACAGTGATTTTTGCTTTTCCCTTATGTAATGTCCCTCCTACAAACTACAGATTAGAAATTGAGGCTTCTGAAAGAAACATCAAAAGGGCCTCAATAAAAGACTGTATCTAGTCTTAACTGTTAATAGTACAGGAAATAGACTCATGGGTACAGCTTCCAGTGTAAGCTAACATCATCACCTCAGACAGACATTTGTCAGACTGTGCAAGTGACTCCAACTTGTACAAGGATTCCTGCAAGGATTTCCGGGACTCTTTTACTCAGAAGCAGATGACTTTGTAAGGAAGTAGATTATTTACCCAAGATCAACAAAACATGAATTAATTACTGGGTCTAAATGTACCAAAAGAACTAATCAACTTGTGGTTAATATTCTCTCTTTAGTGTGCATATGAGAAAACCCCTTTTCTTTTTAATATACCTTGACTCCTCAATTTAACAGGGTCTATTTGTACAAACTGAAATGAAACATTGTTTAAATGGTATTTTATGATACCTGAGTCTTTGGAATACTGAAAAGACATCCTGGGGAAGTCTTACTATAGACTGTAAGCCAATTAAACATCAAGAAATTTTAAGAATAATGACTCTATAGAAAATAATATGGGAAATTCCCTGGTGGTCCAGTGGTTGGGACTTCATGCTCCCACTGCAGGGGGCACGGGTTCAATCCCTGGTCTGGGAACTAGGATCCCATATGCCACGTGGCACGGCCAAGAAAAAAAAAAACATATGTGTTGATTGGCTTACAAAACTATTCAGCATAATGTAACAATGGTTAAACATAATGGAAAAAACTTTTATTAAATTCCTTTATTTTTCATGATCTTGTAGTTACTTACAAATATTCAGTAAGAATCCTTATTCTTCCTACCAGAATATAATAATATATTATATTGTAATTACATTGTAATATATGACCATGCAACAGATCTTGTTAAATTTGGTGTGCAAACTCATTTTAAGGCATAAGAGCCACACTTCACTTATAGAAATGATGCCTACAAAGTCCTTTCAGAAAAATGGTCTCTCACTTGGTATACGGCTTATGGAATCCCAGGCTTACAGATACTAAAAGATGTCCCTTTCTATAGGCCACAACATTGACAAGTATGGGGATCTTAGGGAAAGAGGACCCATACAGTTTTAGGTGCAGCAGATAAATCCTGGTAGAGGTAGTCTGGATAATTATTAGTTATTGATCTCAGTAAAACTGGTAAGAGAATAAAATACTTCTTGCATTCCCTCCAAAATAAATTACAACCCTAGAGGCTTTACAAGGCTTCCAGAAAGAAGTTAACTCATAGCCTTAGTATCTAATTATATTAACTATATGTTAATAAGGATGTTTATGGACATTAATCAACATTTCTTTTTACAGCTATGCAAATAAAACTTGTCAAATAAAATAAAAATTCAAAATAATTGTATTGAACCAGAAAATTGCCAAGCACTTAGGTGAATGGAACCATGCCTCACAGGTAGAAATTTGACTACAGAGAGGAACTAGGGTAGTAAAACTGACATTTTGCCCTTTCACCATTATGAGTAAACATGTGCACCATCTGCAGTCAAGAAAATAAACACATCTAAAACCTGAGATAAACAAAAAACTTGTGGTCACCCAGTTTAGCTTTGGTGCCCCCCCCAAAATGAAAACTTAATCATTTCTTGTAAACATGGACTCTAACAAACAACCTTATTTTTCCTTCCACACTTATTAACTGCTATTCTTCTATAAAATACAGCTTTCCCTCCTCCATCTTTTAAGTATAGCACATGGATTATACTGTGTATACTACATATATATTATATGGATTCCTCTCTCATTCAGTATGTAATAATATAATCATTATTCTTTTTGATGCTTCATTGATCTCCAGTTTAAACAGGGGAACTTTTCAGGCTGGCTTCTGTGATCTTTTGACATGTCTCTACTAGTCTTTGGACACAACAAAATGTTGCAGGCTCACTTATACTTTTCTCCCCCAACACAAAATCAGGCATTTCTACAAGGGATCCCAGACAAATGGTATTTAGAAACTGACCACTAGATGAGCTCATTGCTGTGAGGTATCACTGCTTCTAGACCTTATCAGTGGGTATCATTATGTAATAGGGAAGAACAAATCTGACTCCAGATTGGATCTGGTTCTTTTACTTTAACCTTTGTATTCTATTGCTTTTGCTACAACTTAATAACTAAAAGAATGTTGCCTATAGCCTGAAATATACAAGGCAGCCCATTTTCAAGGCTCTGACCTTTAAAAGGCATAATGTCTTGTTGGAGGTTTATAGGAACACTGTGATCAGACCTACTCAGACAGTTGCAAGAACAAAGGATTGTGGCACCAAGAAATTTTCAATAACCAATCACTTTCCCTCCCCTTTCAGTATAAAAGAAGCCTGAATTCTAATTCCATAGGATGGTTCTTTGGGACATTAGTCTGCCACCTTCTCTGTCTGCTGGCTTTCTGAATCAAGTCACTTTTTCTTGTCCTAACAACTCATCTCTTAATTTATTGGCCTGTTGTGCAGCACACGGTAGAAGAGCTTGGACTCGGTAACGGTTAGTTGATATGGCTATCTCCAATTCCAATCCAACACTATAAGTTTCTTCCTCAGCTCTTTCCATTTCATAATTTTGTCCTCCATCTCCCAAGTTGATAACCTTGATTCCTGACAATATCAACATTTTTACTTATTTGCTCTATCCTACTATACACACAAGACAGCTTCAGAATTATTATAGCAATTCAACGACCAACCTTAAAGCTATTAAGTAAAGTTCAAGATGTCCTTAGGATATATCCCACTATGGGTGTACAGACAAGCACTGCTTTCAAAATTTACTTGAATTAATTATATTCTATGTGGTTACATTATCATTTGATATATAATTAAATTCTTTTGTTCTGCTTTTATTTTTTAATTTTAAGATTAGCTTTTTCATCCTCTTTTGGAATATGTAAAAGAGTGACATCATTTAAAAAATGAAAACTGTAAGATACACTTAGAAAAAATCCCCTCCCATCTCCATACCTTAGACTCCATTCCTGTGCAACCCTAGATAAAAACATTTTCATTAGTTTCTGGCCTATCCTTCCTGCAAGATAAGCATATCTATTTCCCCTTTTCCTTACATAAAAGATAGCATCCTGTTGAGATAGGCTAGGACCTAGGACCCTTTACTGGAGTGCTTGCACCTAGACAAACATCTCCTAGAGCAACAGAATACAAAGAAACTATAATGGACTAAAAATAACTGCACACCTTCACTGTTGGGACAATTATGAACAATACGCTACAAAAAGGCCACAAACCAACTGCCATTTCTGAGGTGCCTGGAGCAAAAGCAGGATACTGCACCTGATCCCTGCACACAACACCACCAAGGGGGTGGGCAGACCAATCCATGGACTGCCGCTGTTGTTACTCCTTTTAACGACCCAAGCAGCTTCTCTCTGGGAGCAAGCAAGGGCACCTTTTTCTAGGTTTCACTCCCTTATGCTGCAGCACAAGCCCCAGTAAAGCCTTGCCTGAAATTCTCATCTGGCCTCATCAATTTCTATTGACTGAAAAGTCCAAAGACCGGGATTGGTAACACTGTGTACCTGCTCTTTTGTACCTTGCCTTTATTTTCCACATAAAAACACATTCTGGAAATAACTCCATATTGATTCATAGAGATATTCCTCACATTTATGTCTGCAAAG